>NW_026571018.1:17994563-18519563 GCF_026225935.1 Boleophthalmus pectinirostris | reverse complement strand
TCTGCCTTTTCACTTATGAAGATCCTGTTTCTAGAAAGTACTTGTATTTCCAGTAGTAGTAATTTTTATGTTATGTTATGTTTTTTGCAGTGCCAGACCACTCATCCCTTTTTTGTTGATTAAGTGATGTATAGAGCATGTCATTAGTCAACTAAAATTTTCTTATGTTGACTACAGCCCAAGAATGAAAAACACACACTTTTGTGAAATTAGTTAAAATTTCTGTTCAGTAAAGTAGGATTCTGTTCAGAGTGCTCATTGTAAACATGTCCAAGCACATTAACATTTGAAAAAAGACTGAAATATGAACTAATATCCCTAATAGTCCCCAGCATTTCACAACATGTCCCTTGAGGTCAAAAATGTAGTTTTTGTTTTCTTCAATAAAAAGACAGGGTATTTTGTTGTTTACATTGAACATTCTGTTATTAATAATTCATAATTGATTTGATTGCAATATATTGTGGAGCCTTAGAGTGGAAGAATGACGTATTGTTTCTTCCAGAATGCACTAGTCCAGTCGGGGCTTGTCTGTTTGATTTACACACAGGTCACAGAATTACACAGTGGCACAAAGCTGGGTGATTCACTGACTCCTAAGCAAAGCGAATGGCCCCTACCCCGTACTCGATGTGTAATAATAATGAGATTATTGTCATACTTGCAGCCGGCTCCCCATTATCCTCAGATTAGACTGGTCCAGCCTTCACAACAATTTAATATGGACAAACATGCTGCGTCTTCATATCACTAGAGGGGGCACCGATAAGCCACACATCTCTAAAGCTTCTCTATCTGTCTGTGTTTCTTATAAAGAGGCTGACAAAGTAGAATATAATAGACCAGAGATTAACTATGTGGTGTTGTCATTGTACTCATATATTAAAGCGTAAAATATAAATACAATTCCTTACAAGTTTTTTTTTCTTTTCTCTGAACTATGTCTAATTACGATTTTCTCGACAACCATTGCGATTGGGGTTACATCTTTAGTTTTAATTATAAAATTCTATGCAGAGTTCACTTTTTATACACATCCTGAAGATCTGACAAGACTAAAATACAAAGTGACTAATACAAGCATCACATTTCAGAACAGGTTTGAACAGATCTACAAGGTTAGCCGTTTTTAAGCAAAATAAGACTAGGCTAAGACATACTATTCAGAATGTTCTTTGTGGAGGAAATTATGGTACTTCAAAAACTGTCTATTCAAATTCCTTTTTCGATTCGATTGTGATTAATATTTCATCTCTGCTCTGAACACAAACATGAACCAGACTGTGTGATAGCCTTTCTATGGCAGCTTCAATTGGAGTTATTTATACCAGACAGTGCTTTTCAAAGGTGCATATTGTAGTGGCTCGATCCCGACTGACTGTCTTTTGTTCACAGCGAGCACCTGTCCTGCGCCTTCACCTTCTTCTTACATGGCGAGAACAACGTGTGCACCAGTGTGGAGATCAACCAGCACCAGCCCATCTACCACCTGACCGAAGACCACCTCGCCCTGGCACAGCAGGCCTCCAGCCCCTTTCAAGGTGGGCTTAGATCTCTGTCTCTGTCATAGATACTGTTCGGCATTTTCTCACATTCAAAGACAAAAGTATAATCTGCCAGAATAAACAAGGGAAATGTGTTTCACAGGTAGTAAAAGACAACGTGTAATATCTAATTAGTATAGACAAGCTAACACTACACTGCTGCATGGTTAAGTAAACTCCAGTGAATATCTGTATGACTTCTCGGAGTGTGTAGGCTGATCATTGAGCAGTTAAATGTATGGTTCAGGCTTTGTGTTCCCAGGACAATGCTAACACTACTGTATCTGGCAGTCTCTTATTAGAGCCTGGATCACAGCCAATGTAAAAGGAAAGTCTCTGTAGTCTTTAAATTACAGTGTAGTGTAGTTATAAAAATCTTTGGCTGTAATGATATTCCATTATTGTTCCTAATTCATTTCTTCTCTCCATGCGAATGCAAAATGACATTGATTCCAGCTCATACATTGATATAATTTGAAGAAGAACTGAAGAAGTGGTAAAAAGTCAAATCAGTTCATTTATGTCTTTTAACATATTTTATACTTTTAACACAGTCAGCGGGTCTGATGAGAATACATTTTCTGACTCTAATTAGAATGTTTCAAACTCTTGATTTCCATCACTCTCGTTTTCTCAGTGCTCAGCTGCCTGCATTTTTAATGAAAGTTTGATTTGCACATTTATACCAACAACAATACACCAGTTTTATATATTTTAAACTAACTCAAAAGACATTTTTTATAGTAGAAACTTAAAGAATAGAATAAAATAGTCCAAGGCGGTGCTGATCCCCTCCTCCTTTTCTGCCTCCTTCTGCCGCTCCTTGTCCTCCTCTTCCGCCTTTTCTCCCTCTTCCTTCTCCTCTTCCTCCTCCTCCTTTACCTTCTCCCCCGCCTCCTCTTCATCACTTCCAACCCTGGTTTACTGTACGGCTGGCTGAGCTCTGCAGGATGTGACCTCATAAAAGTGCGCAGAGTGAATGTAATGAACTCTCAGCCCATTACACCCTTCTGAGCACATCTGACATGTCTTCAGGGAGCCACAGAGAGACTCCAGTCAGGAGGGAAGCTGTGGGGTGGTGAGAGCGGCAAATACAGGGGGCAATACAGGGAGATTGACAGAGAGGTCAGGTTAACCCTTTGCTTAACTGTTGTGATCCTTCCACCACCTCTGCCTTAAGCTCTGTGTGTCCAGTGATAGCTGTGCAGTCTACAGTACGAGTGACCTGGGCAGCAGGGGTGGGATGAGACGCCACTATCACAAAACGAGACGAGATATGAGATTGTGTCCATATTTTTTATATTTGTTGTCAGTGCCATTTTGTCCCTGCATTTTGAAACTATAGCTTCTCAAAGAGTGCAACTCACTAGCACTTTACATTAAGATTGGACAAAAAAGGGTTATTAACACATACATAAAACATCTCACAAGATCATTTTTCTTATTCGTGCACAATCTTGTGATTTTTCCTCATACCTACCAAACATTATCACAGTGTTTTAGTAACGTTGTATTGTCCTGTATTTGTGGTGTCCAAATGTCTGTATTCACCTATGGCCCTGTACTTAGAGTGTTTGTTTATTTATTTAGAAAAGCCATGATACACGTTCAACATTTTCGCAAACAAAAGTAAATCAGCTTCTTGTTGCTGGTATGAATTGCACTTATGGTTATGTAGGGCCAGTAGTAAGGACCATGGTTGTGATGTAGTGTTTAGGGGCGGCCAAAAATCAGTTATTTGGTTGTGAGCAAAAAGTAAGGGGACCCGTTTCTATTATGTTGGACGTTTTACATCAATATTGACATGAACCAAAAATGTTAAATACTGCTCTGTATGTCAAAGATTATGAGCAAATATGAGAAAAGGCATTTGTCTTCTTTATTACAATGGTTCTTTGTTGGATATTGTTTATTTCCCATTGCAAGTCTCTATGGCTAAATTCATCTTAACAAAGCAAAAATAAGTATTGCTAAATAAGTAGGGTTCTTTTAATATTTTCTATAAATTAAAAGTTGTTTATTTTGCATCACTCTTCTGCTATTTCCCTTCTTGTAAGTTCTATTCGATGATCAATAACTCATTGGTTTTCCAGTTTTGTAATCACAAAAGGAAAAAGTCCCCAGTCCCCAGTGTATGAAAGAGCCAGACTCATAGTGGAGCTGCGTGGCATTTCAGTCCATATATGTCTGCTTGATTTACCTTTGGTTTGTGTTTTGTTTGCATATTTCATACATTATGCATGTTAGAAGTACAGCCACCTGTATCAGCTGATGGATCTGGGTCTGGCAAAATGATGGCCTCTCTTCATGACTATTGTACTTTGCAGACTGCAAAGTAATTTTTGAAATGCCGTTGTTTTTGGGTTCTGAAAACTAACTAACTTAAACTTACAACTAAATCAATGGTAATTAAATTTGTTGTACTAATTGTTTGTATTGCTGTACTCTTTTTCCCTATTCAGTAATCCTGAGCCCGTTCGGTCTAAATGGAACACTCACTGGTCAGTCGTTCAAGATGTCAGACCCTCCCACCAAGAGGCTCATCGATGAGTGGAACCAGTTCTATCCCATCAGCCCCGGCACCAAGGAGGGTACATGTGAAGACAAGATGGAGGACATGGACTGGGAGGACGACTCTTTGGCGTCTGTAGAAGTCCTCGTTGGTGAGTGTTTGTCTCCATGAGGTATGAGGCTCCTGAGCACTGGTGCTGATGTTCTCCTGATGTGAACAGGTGGTGTCCGGATGGTGTACCCAGCCTGTCTGGTACTGGTGCCTCAGTCAGACCTCCCTGTTATTGCCCCTGTGGGGTCCTCCCACTGCACTGCCGTCTACACGGGTGCCCACCAAGTGCCTGCTTCCCACAGAGAGCCTGCTATGTCTTTGGTCACGCTCACCCCTCCCACCTCTCCGGAAGAGACACCACCAGGTATTCAATTCATGTGCAAACAGTTACAGCTACATAACACCTTATTCTTTATTTTTACATGTCAAATAAACAGTTGCAATCACGGATGCCCCGATACCAGTATCAGATATTGGCTCAATACCAGGCGCCAATACTGTAAAAAATAATGTCTGGTATCGGTTTCAGTAAGTACTCAAAATAAAATGCATCCCTTGATGTGATCTCCCTTTTCCAGCGGAGTCTTTCACAGCTCAAAAGTGGGTCAAAATGACTTCATCATCAGATGTCTTCAGTGTGGATAGAACAAATCATCATGGAGGCAAGATTCCTCGACGACTCTCCCACCAGGTGGTGAAACGAGTTTGGCAAGAGTGCAATATCAACCGAGCTCAGAACAAGTAAGTAACTGCCAGGCCAGAGTTATATGTTTATTTAATCTAAAACATCTATACTGTCCTAAACAGGCTTTGAAAGTATTTAACAAAGAATATATTACATGGGCTCATAATTAGTAATTCTAACATTCTCAGTCAGTTTTGTCCTGTACATTTTTACTATCAGTGAATCTGACACATTGGGAGCGCTCCAGGATCTGTTGCCCCTTGACCAAGCAC
Organism: Boleophthalmus pectinirostris; assembly: GCF_026225935.1. Taxonomy (NCBI): domain Eukaryota; kingdom Metazoa; phylum Chordata; class Actinopteri; order Gobiiformes; family Gobiidae; genus Boleophthalmus; species Boleophthalmus pectinirostris. Next base: position 18,514,499 of record NW_026571018.1, on the reverse strand, counting down.
AAAGTGTCAGCTGCAGTTAGCTTTAGTTAGCCGCTGTAATTCTGCTTCAAGCTGGCTATGAAATCACCCTTGGCACACAACAACTCTCAATTATTCTAATGAAACATGAGAAACATGTAGTAAGGGCTTTAACAGCACTTTTTAAAACAATGAACTTCTCATGAAAACCTTTTGTGATACTGATGTTAAAATTCTCCCTAACTACATTTGTTTTTCTACATCCTCTTCAGGCGCAAGTACTCAGCTACCACCAACGGTACCTGTGAGGAGGAGCTGGCGGAGAGACTTGGAGTGTGGGATTTTGTGGAGCATTCAAAGCGGTCTCACTGCAGCTGTTCTAGGTGAGTCACTAGATATGAGGCCCAGCGTTAGTGTGTGTGCCGCTAATCCTCCGATGTGTGCCCTCATATTTCAATATTAAAAAGAGCAGTCAACAGAGATTTGCCACTGAGCAGCAGAGTCAGCAAAATAACACTTGCATTCACCTCTAGGTTTTGACAAGCAAATTTTTCTTAGATTCATATTTTCTCGAAAATGGCAAGATTATTGGTCTCTACAATATCTGATGGGTTTTTTGTTATCTGTAATGTTGAGTATTGTAGCATGGTTAGTCCTGTCATGATGAAAACGTTAGAAGCACGGTATATTGATGAACAAAATAGATGATAAACAATCATTCTGAATGCCATTATGCAAGATAACTCTAAAGCAGGATTTGCCCCCCAAAAAGTATTTGTACATTATTTTTAATAAACATGAGTTAATTCATGTAATAAATAAATTAAACACTTAATTACTCATAGAATGTATTTATTTAACCCTTTTACAGCTCAAATATTCAGAAAAGTACAAAAAAAATAGCAAAAAGTTCCCACTAGTACACAACAGGTATCCATGAGAATTGACTGCCCCCACCTATCGTATATTGAACGATAAGATGATAGAGTATTTATTGTGACAGGCCTAAGCATAGTCTTGTTCTTTATACAGTCTATGATCACAATGTAAACATATTAAGTTCAGTGTGTATACAAGATACAGTTCAGGAAACAGAGTGGCCCGGTCAGTGTTACTGTAGTGTTGTGTTAATTTGATGAAAGCTGATCAACACTTGCTCTACACTGAAATGGCAAGCGCTTACACTGCATGCTGTGATCTCTATGAGAATATAAGATTTTCTATGTGAAATAACATTTTAGAGATGAAGTAATCACAGCCCTAATAGGAGAATGAATTAAGATACTTTACCAGAGTTTTACTATTTTAAAAACATGAAAAACAGAAATAGTTCAGAATACTGTTTGCAAAAATCCAAAATGCAATAATTATTTGCTGTGATGAATTTCTAAGCATGTTTCTCAACTTTCAGATGGAAGAACAGAGTTTTGTTTCAGTGCTAACAGCAATTAGCATACAGTATCAGCATCGTGGGCTGTTGTATCGATATATTGCCAAGAGTATTTTTTGGTATATTTTATTCAGTTATTTTGTTACAGTGCTACAGTTTTGTTGCTTGTTTAGTGGAAGGAAACTCATTTATGCAACACATTTGACATTTTCGCTGTTTTGAAGAGTAAAATGGGTGTGTTTCATATGAACTTTGCACAAGAAGTGGTTTAAAAAAGACTTTTAGGATCATAGTCATTATTTAGCCTTTTTTTTTTTTATTTAGTTGAAATATATAAAGATATGTATCATATCGTGGCCTATGTATTGAGGTATGTATCGTATCGGCATCTTCGTAATGATACCCAGCCATAATCTGTACTATGTCAAATTTTACTTTATCAAATCAGGTACAGCCCCCTCATTATTTGTGTATTCACTGGTTTGTCATGTCCCCTGCAGACACAAATCGGTGAAGCAGCGAACAGGCAGCACCCCAGGTCTACCACAGTTGCCGGGACAACCCTTACAAACTCCCACGAAGCACAAAGCAGGGGGAGACAAGCCAGAGAAGGGAGACAAGCAGCAAAAAAGGCCACAGACACCTTTTCATCATCGCAGTTTGACCTGTGAAGAGACGTCGATAGAGAGCGAGGCCACTGCCAACCAGAGGCTAGCACTACGGAGCCAGGAAGGAGGCAGGTTCACAAATATTCGTTCTACAGATGTGTCCAGCATTCAAAAAGCCTCTCAGCTACATAGTGCGCCGTCGGAACAGGCCAACTCCCCTCCGCCCCCACCCTTAAGCCCCCACCCATGTGAACAAAGTGAGGAGTCCGGAGAAGGAAACAAGAACCCCTCAAGCCCCAACAGTCAACACTTCTATCAACCACCGCCAGAGCCCTGTCTCGTGGGAGGGAAGAGCGGTGAAGAGCCAGGTGGTCCTGAAGGCCTCAGTCAGCACTTCCACATGCCCTCAGGGGTCCCCTCTTACCTAGAGACCCCAGAACCTACAGTGTATATGGGCTCAGCAGTCAATCTAGAGGTGGACAGCTCTCATGCACCATGGAGGTTCTTTAACCTGCCTCGCAAGAAAGACTCAGAGCTACCGGCCCTTCTACTGCCTGGAGACAAGCTGAGGGACGATGCAGCGTCTTCACCGGAGAGCTTAGTGTCTGTCACAGAGTAAGTGGCAAATGCACATTCTTATACATTTTATTTATTAAATGACCCAGTTATAGTCATGAAAAGCAGATGTATGTCTCTACTATTTGCCCTTGAGCTTCAAACTGTTCTGCTGCACTTATAAGGTTCATCTATTAATGTGGCCTTTTTGCACCACACAAGCCTTGCCATAAACATTTTATTTATTGTCTTTTTTAATTGGAATAAAATAATGATACAATTCATAATATGACAGTAAGCATAGCCATAAACAGTGACTCTGTAGAACTAATGACTGATCGGCGCAAGCAACAGGGAGTTTTCTTCAGATTTTGCTTTAAGTTAGCTTTATGCTGGCTAATGTCTATTTGTGACAGGGACAAGAGCTTCAAATAATAAGGAAATAACTGTCCTTTGTACATTCTACACTGCAACTACAGATGTAGTCAGAATGTTTTTTTCTTTTAGAGTCCATGTTATTAATTGCTAATAAATTTGGTCTAAAGTATTCATTAAACATAGTGCCATTTTTCCTGCCTCACCTTTCAGAGTGATGTCTATATCTAAGCATCCACTGAAGGTGTCAGATGAGCGTCTGCAGATGTATCGTGCCAGGAGGACTCAGTACCTGTCTGCTGCCATCACGGATGGAGACCACGAGCCCGAGGTGGACCCCTATGCATTTGAGGATGGGGATGTGAAGTTCACTTTCTCCAAGAAGGACAAAGCTGGAGGAGAGAGAGAGCCAGGCAAGAAGCATAAGGTAAGACAAGCTTTTAAATGGTTGCAGTTTTTTATAGTTTAAAGTGTATACAGGTCGACTGAGTAAACTAAAACCAACTGAACTGTGAAACTTTGTCATTGAGGAACTGTAAGCTTGAGCAATAACTGTTAAGGACAGCTAACACTGAATGCTTGTTGTGTGTGAGTAGACATGGGAGAAAATAGGCCATGTTCAATGCGACACTAATGATGTAAGCGCTCTCCGCATGTATCCACTTTCACATGTTCAGTGTACTTCAGCTGGGAGCCCCAAGCCCCTGTTGTTAGAGACAAACACCTTATTTTGTCCAGTTTTTTGGGGTTGTTGTTTCCCATCATCTGGCTTAGTGCTCCTTCCCTCTTTTACAATGTGTTTGTGCCCTGCCTTTGCCTGTGGGGCTGCTGTGCCACTGCTGGCTCTGTTTGCAGACAATAGCCACCTGTTAGCAGTGCATTGCCCCCAGCGTTGAACGAGACTCAATGTGTGTTCATTCTCTGGCTGTAACTTTGCAGCTGGCTTCACAGGGCAGAAGCCTAACCGCTGTAACAAACCTGGTCCAGTGAAGCATTAAGCTTCAAAAAGAACATTTTGTTAGTCTGGGGATGTCTGTAGTGTCAGGCTTTAGTCTGTGTGGGAATTTAAGTGTGAGTCAAGCTCCCAGCAGAGCGCTGTCTCCAGGCTGTGTGCAGCCAACCTTTGCTTTTGTTGTCTTCTGTGTGTGGTTGTGGAAAGTGGAGAATTATATGTACACATGTTATTGTGCATGGGGTGTGAATTATATGTATTTTAATCTAAATGTGTCTGTGTCTTGAAAATGGCCATGTAAACTTAAAAAGCAAGGGTAAAACACTGAGATATGATTATTTTATATTATGTAGGAGTTTTAAAACATAATATTTCCACCCAAGGCCAGGAGCAGAGACACATTACTACCTATAGATGGTGGCCTTCTGGAGAATCATGTTTTGTGTAGATTGCTCCTTTAAGGGAGACAGATTAAGGCCTGCATAGTGCTGAAAAAAGCCTTGGAGCATAATGAAATCAATGGCTAGAACATAACATTCTTATTTCCCAGCTCGAACAGCTCAGAGTCAGCACACGATGTACACAAGGCCTCATAAGAGCACACAGTCTGTGCTACACTCAGACACACAGCATACTGGCACAGGGGACGGACCTCCCTCATATTGATGTCTGGGTGGGAGCTGGAGAGGCCATTGCTTGGATCATGATTTCACTCGGATCCACACTGGAAATCTCATTTCGCACCACACAGGCCAACTGTGTTTTCTCTTGTTCCACCCACGCTGTCTCTGAATGCATCCTTATCTTCTGTTTGTTTAATTGGTGTAACCAACCATAATCAGGCCAAATTAAGTTAACCTAAAAATCACAAATTTTACAATTAGCTATTGTCAAAATAATCTGAAAGAAAATAAGATTGAGAAATATATGAACTGCATTGTGCATTTTGTCTGATATTCATATTTATTTGACAGGGAGAAGATGGCGGAGTGGGTCAATCTGATGGTCAGTCTTTATTTCTTTTCAGCAAGTGATTGCATATAAATAAAGATGCTCTAATATAAAATGTTTACATTTATGTCGACATTTTAACTTAAATTTATCTTTTACCTCACAGATGCTCAGAAGGGAGCTGCTCACAACCGTGTGGCTCCTACAAGTCTTTTTCACGAGACAGATCTGGTTGTGTCCATCAACGATCTGGACAACCTTTTCAACTCGGATGAAGATGATCAGGCTGTAAGACAGCATCTCAGCTTAAGACTGATAATGCAGTTCTTAATGTTTAAACAGTTCATTTATTTTATTTTTTTGTTTGTGCTCACAGCCTGGCTCCAGACGACCCGTGAATGGAGCTGATGAGAAATTTGGGAGTAAGGAGTCTAAACCATCTCTGGACCCTGTGTCATGTATAAGTATGTGTCTCTGTCTTCAACAGAGTTCACAACTGACACCTGTGTTTGGTTTACTTTTGTGACGTACTTACATGACTTATGGTTTAAATCTTAAGTATACTCTATTGTGCCCTCCCTTTACACTCTCTCCAATCCATGTGGATGTGGTATTTCCTTGCATTTTACTTTGCCCCCTGGTGGTGAGATAGATGAAATGCAGACAGTTTTCAAACTTTTAGTCTGTCTTTGTAAACAAAATCTTGTAAACTGTAAGTCATTAAATGTGTTGAGTCAATGCAGTGATTTGTTTTAATCTATCCATCAATTATCCATCCACCTCCCTCTGATCCCAGCTGACAGTTGCTTGTGTTATTTCAGGTTCTGCAGATCTGCATCAGATGTTTCCCACACCTCCTTCACTGGAGCAGCACATTATGGGCTACTCTCCCATGAACATGTGCAGTAAGGACTATGGCAGCATGGAGACCACCCCAGGCATGACCACCCTGGAAGGACTCTCATCTCTGGGAGGACATTTCAAGATTGAGGTGGAGGAGAGCTTCTGCAGCCCTAAGCCATCAGAGATCAAGGTGAGACAGTTATTTCTGTTTAAAGTTGTGTAAATCTCTGTTCCAAATACTAAAGATGTGCTTTGATGTGTAGGACTACTCGTTTGTTTACAAGCCCGAGCTGTGCCAGGCGTTTGTGGGCTGCTCCATGTTCGCTCCTCTAAAGACACTGCCCAGCCAATGTTTACCTCCCATCAAGCTCCCAGACGAGTGTGTTTACAGACCCAGCTGGACCATGGGCCGAGAGATGCCTGTCATGACTTTCATCAACAAAGACAGGTATCACACTAACTTAGTTCAAATAGCAATCTCAAGGCGTGCTGTTACTGTTTTGTTTATTAGTGAAATCTGGGCTAAAAGGTGCACAGTGTACCTTTTTCCAGTAAAAGTTCAGCCAACTGCTTGTCTTTATCTTAAAGATCTAATTTATTTGTCTATAATGTTCCACAGTATGGCATTAAACTGAGCTATCTCCGTGGAGTGGCAGGTGGTGCCATTAGGCCAAGTTTCAGGTTAGATCTGTGGAGAGACAGGCCTGCTACCAGTATTTCTGAGCTGTAAAAACATTAGTAAGTAATTAAGTAAATGCATGTTAGATCAGTTTAATGCCATATTTGTGGAACATTCTAGGAAGGGATGCACCAATCCAGCTTTTTCAGTTCCAGTACCAATTCTTATATTATGGTTGTTAATATCTACTGATAACGAGACTGAAATATTTATTTAATTTATACAAAAATATAATGAGACAAAACTGATCCATATGTTTTAAGTATCTGTTATTTATCTCTCAAATAAGTACTAAATGACTTTGTATAGATAAAAGTTAGGTGGAGGGTCAGGTGGAAGACCTTTAAATCAGTAATGAAAAAAAAAAAATCACATTTGAATTCACACACTAACACAGGAACACATTAATTTTATTAGGTTTCAATGCCTAGCACTACCCTACTATGTACTAAGTTAGATTATACAGATAGAAAGGCAGTATGCTCTTAGGTACTCTTGGCATATATCCAGAAGTGGCTTGTCTGGGTTGCAGCCTCTTGCAGCCTGTCCTGGCTCAGTTTGAGTGCTGCACTGGGACTTCCTCCTAATGGCCCTGTGTGAGGAGTTGTTCCCCATATACTGCCAGGGACATTATGTGCTCTCTCCACCTTTCTCCACCTCTCCTATATTTCCAGCCCACTTCTCTCTCTCTCTCCCTCCCTTCCTATGTTTTAACACTCTGTTGCCTGCCAACCCAAAAATAAACCTTACCTCATGTTGATGCTGTTTCCACATCTTTCTTACTCGCTGTACTTCTTAGTGCATTTTTCAAGTCTCTTTGTAAAGCTTTGTTAGTTTTGGAATTGCATCAAATACTACTTATATATTTACAAATATTTAATTGACTTGCTTGGTGACTTAGTAGTGTTTTTCTTTTCAGTAACACTTTATAACAACTACACTTTTAATTGCCTTAATAAAACATGAAGACTTCATAATAAACAAAAAGTTAATTATGATCCAGACTTACGCAACACCTTAACCGTAAATCCTAATCCTACCCTTAATTAAGTAATCTTTAATTAAATAGACACTAAGCCTGATTGATTCTTAATAAACTACTTGTAAAATATAAGTCTTTAGTTTAGGGATGCACTAATACCAATAGTGGTATTGTATATTGCGTATCAGTTCCATGATATCTGTTCAGTCGATATCCTGACTGGGCCTTAGATTGGATGTATTAACACTATTTTCAGGTTGAGTTTGACCGAGGACTTCTCATAATGTTTGAATTCATGCAAAGATGTTCTATAATTATTTGCAGGAGAAATAGCAGTCACATAGCACAATTGAATTTGTAATTAGTTAACTATGTTTTGAGCCAAATTATAATAATATTGGTCAATAGCGGATAACGGCACGGCAGATACTTAACGTCATAGCTGGATTAGTGCATCCCTACTTCAGTGTAATCTGTATTTCCAGTTGCATTTTTTCTACTCTATAAATGAACCCTCATTAGTTTGGAAATGCATGAACTGCCATTCTACTAATATATCTTCAAATATTTAATCTACTTGCGTGATAACTAATTGGTGTTGTTAAATACTTTTTTCCTCATTTGTCATTTTTTTCCCTTTCAGCAATATCCCTAGTGTGGGCAGCCTAATGGAGCAGGACTACACTCCTCAGACACACACCCCTTTCATGTCCAACAGTGCCCCACCGAGTAACAGTGGTGCGGGGATACTGCCGTCACCAGCGACCCCACGCTTCTCTGCCCCCACCCCCAGAACTCCACGCACTCCCCGAACCCCCCGCGGAGGACCCTCCAGTGTCCAGGGCTCGCTCAAATATGAGAATCCTGACCTGTACTCTCCCGCTTCTACCCCCTCCACCTGTCGACCTTTGAACTCTGTCGAACCAGCAACAGTGCCCCCTATCCCCGAAGCCCACAGCCTCTACGTTACCCTCATCCTCTCCGAGTCGGTCATGAATCTTTTCAAAGACTGTAACTTTGATAGTTGCTGCATTTGCGTCTGTAACATGAATATCAAAGGGGCCGATGTAGGGGTCTATTTGAGTGATCCGATCGGAGAAGCTCAGGAACAATGCACTTGCGGATTCAGCGCCATAGTTAACCGGCGATACGGCAACGATTCTGGCCTCTTTCTGGAAGATGAGTTGGATATCATTGGACGGGGGTCTGATGCTAGTCGAGAAGCAGAGAAAAGGTTTGAGGAGGTACGGTTGACGTCGCTGGAGGGGAGTTGTATGGCAAGAGGAGAGCGTGTGCCGGATGAGCTGGTTGGCCTGGTACAAGAACTATGCACTAACCCTTTTTCACCCATCTCGATCCTGGAGGATGACATCGCTACACGGGGCTTAACCAGGACGCCCTGCCAGAGAGTGGAGGAGAGAGACTATCGCGGAGACTGTTATATGGCATTAGAACGTGGAAGGCAATTTATGGACAATATGTCAGGGGGCAAGGTGGATGAGGCGCTGGTCAAGGGGACATGTCTGCATCATTGGGCCAAGCAAAATGGTAAGCAATCACTTCAAATAATGTTAAATTATTGGTATAAGAAAAATTAACCAAAGCTTTTTTTATTCCCCAGTTGTAGATGTGAATTCGTTATGCTCTCAGGATGTACTGAGAGTACTGATGTCGCTGCAGCCTGTTCTTCAAGATGCAATTCAGAAGAAGAGGACAGTTAGGTCATGGGGTGTCCAAGGCCCTCTCACCTGGCAACAGTTTCACAAGATGGCTGGGAGAGGGTCCTATGGTAATGCAATCTTTAGATATACATGAAAAACCTCATTATATGTTATATAAGTAGTGAATGTATTTAGCTACACAATACTGAATACTTGCTTTACAGTGCATTTTATATTCTGATATATTCTGATGCATGGTATTCTGAATTCTTGGAATATATTAATTTAAAGTTGCATTATATTTCAGTTAAGACTGAAGCTACTTTGTGGTTATTGCACTGTTTGTTATGTATTTTTTATCACTAGAGAAGGAAAAATCACACATGCACACACCGCAAGAGCTGTTTTTTCTGTTTTTCTCACTAATGCTGTGCGATTCACAGTCTAAATATCATGATTAAGTGCTGCCATGTATTACTTTGTTTATAGAACTACAGTAACTGTACTCTGAATACCACCAAATGGAAAAGTTTATTTGTTCATGTATTTATTTAGTAAGGAACGGTAGTTATCATGTGCATTGGACTTTTGAAGATACCACTCCTAGATGTAACCAAATACCGTTAATGAACATTACAATTCAGAATATGTATTTTGGAATTTTTTTTTGCTAGTATTCAGTTACTTCCCTCCACTGTATGTAATTAAATTGTAGCCTCACCACTGTTACAACTGTGACATCCTTGTAGGTGTAGCTGCTGGTGTTGTCTAATCCCCTATGGAAAATGCTGTCAGATCTCTATGCCCTTACACTGTAAAGCCCAGTGGAGGTGCATCTGACTGATCGGTCCCGTTTCTCTTCTGACCTGCTCCTGCTCTTGTCTTTTGTTTCCTCTCTCCCACAGGCACTGACGAGTCCCCCGAGCCCCTCCCCATCCCCACCTTCTTAGTGGGCTACGAGTTTGACTTCGTGGTTCTGTCGCCGTTCTGCCTGCCCTACTGGGAGAAGCTGTTACTGGACCCTTTTGGTTCCCAGCGGGACATTGGGTACCTGGTGGTCTGTCCTGACAATGAGGCTCTGCTCAGTGGTGCCAAAAGCTTTTTCAGAGACCTCACTGCTGTTTATGAGGTACTGTGAAGACACAATAGCCCTCAATACAACCTTAAAGAGGACATATTATATAAAAACGACTCTTATAAAATGTTAACAATACTTTGACATGGGTTCCTCTTGAATAACTGAGTTGTATTTTGATTGTTTAAATGCATGTTTGAGTAAACTTGTACTGCCTTGCATTTAAGGCTTGAGATCTCAGAAAATTATTTTTTCCACTTACTCCCTATCCCAACCTACTACTCTGTAGTTACTCCTGATTATTCCAGAAATTCAGACTCTGTAGTCATAAATGTTGGGTTGAAAAATGTCATATAGCTGTAAAAGCTGTAAAAACACAAATGAAAATCTGCTGCTTGCTTCGATGAAATCAGCACTGAAGTTTTATACAGGGAGTTTGTTGTGTTGCTGTTTACAATGAACAAAATGTAAAATAATTATCTATGTATGTGTAACTTTAATACCAGATACCCTCAAAAAACCCTAATATGTCTTCTTTAAATATTGGAAAATCAATAAACACTATTATAAGTACTTGTTAAATACAACTAATAATGATTGTGGTTTTCTCCTTGACAGTCTTGCCGGCTGGGCCAGCACCGACCCATTTCAAAAGGTTACGCAGATGGGATTGTTGTTGTTGGAGGCACAGTAGCTAAGAATCATTCGGAGCAGCCAGTGAGCGACTGGTTTCTCAAAGCCGCCAGCAGCAACAGTGATGCCTTCACCAAGCTTAAACTCTATGCACAAGTTTGTCGCCATGACCTTGGTAGGTGCCAATTTTATTCTTAGTACTTTATTTTTAACAATGTTTTTAATGTTTTAAGGTCCCATATTATGCTTTTTTTTGTTATAGATCTCAAAAACATATCTGAATTTGTGTTTTTTTCATTCACATGTTTGAGTAACCCTTAATTATTAATCTGTCTGCATTTCCAAAGCTCATTTAGTGGTAGTTTTCAGGTTAAACTTTCACTTTTAGTTTTGTAGAGATGAAAATTTCCAGTGCCAAAATTATCCAAATGATTCTAGTGAAGGTGTATGGAGTTTAAAAACAATGGTGAACTTCCTAAATATGCAGGGATTATTACAGAGATCAGAAAATAGCGTAATATGGCCCAAGCTTCAGTTTTGCGTAATAAAGGACCTTTATCTTTACTTATATTTACCTGTATTTATTTCAGCTCCATACCTCGCATCACAGTCTTTGGATGGGTCCCTCCTCACACAGCTCTCTCCTGCCTCTTCTGGTCAGGCGCCCACACAACAGTCTAGCTCCTCCTCTAGCGGCCAGCAGGGCTCTAATAACAACAACAGCAACAACAGTGCATCAGGAAACAGTTCTGCATCATCAAACACTCAGAATTCCTCAGGCCAGTCTGGCAGTGGCATGGCGTCTGTCAAGCCAAGCTCCTATCCCCCTTTTGGGAGCATGGGTACTCAGGTCCAGGGAAGTGGTTCCCAGAGTGGACAGCTGGGACAGCAGGCTGGGGCTCAGAGCACTGGCCCCTCAGGCGATAGCTCCAACAGCCAGACTCAGGCATCCACTGAGCCTCCTGAAAGGTACTGCAATAACAAGTGCCTACTGTTGAGTGTTAGAGGACATCACAGCTTTCTATAGGCCAGTAATATTTAATACAAATTGGGGAAGCTAAAATTAATATTGTTAAAATGCAGATTTTTGTAGTAATGCAGTGAGTTCTAGGGTCTTGTCACTAATAAAAAAGATCAAAGTTCATCATTTGCACATTTACATTTTGGATATTTTCAAAATTCCAGTATTTTGTAAGATTGCAATATGCAAATGTCAATATTATTGTGAATTTGCCATATACTTCTTGATACAATAAAAATATACATACTTTTAAGCTAGTCTTTACATAGATAAAACCAATATTAAACCTAGGATTAAGTAAGGAAAATAATACATACAATCTTTCTTATTCATTTAAAAACAGATTTAAATGTTTTATATTGCAAATTTCTTCAGCTGTTATTATTATATATTTAGTTTGTTGCAATATTGCTTATAATTTTGGCCAGTATAGCAATGTTGATATTTACTAATATACCTTATTATATTGTGCAGCTCTAAACCACATGTAAACCCTCTTCATTCAGTTATTTACTGTTATAGACTTGTATTCGCACTAAAACATGTTTTATTTGCAGCACTTTGGAACGGGAAAAGGTTGGCGTTCCAACTGACGGGGAGTCCCATGGTATCACATATCCCCCTGCCATCGTCGTTTACATTGTGGACCCTTTCAGTTATGAGGAGTCTGACAGCGGTGCAGTGCCAGGCCACTCCAATGTCTGGACTCTGGGCTTGCTCCGCTGCTATTTAGAAATGCTTGACTTCCTGCCCCCTCACATTCGCAATGCTGTTTCTGTTCAGGTGAGTCTCATGAGGGCTATAGCATTGTTTCATTATAGCTGCTGTGAATATCCTTACCTCCTTATCATCATTATAACAAGCACTAACTCTTCCTTTCAGATTGTGCCCTGTCAGTATCTGCTACAGCCTGTCCGAGGTATAGATCGCCATCTGTACGCCCAGCACCTCAAATCTTTGGCCTTTACCGTGTTCGCCCAGTGCAGAAGACCACTGCCCACCTCCACTCATGTCAAGTCTCTGACAGGCTTCGGCCCTGGTTTAGCCATCGACACTGCCCTCAAGTCCTCAGAGGTAAACACAACATAGTGCCAAAAGCTCCTCTTCTGAACTCAAAGCTTTTCACAAGGCACAAGTGACCCTTCTCTTAACAGGAGGGACAGTGTGTGGTGATTTCTGATCAACACAAAAGCCAAACTCTGTAACTCTCTCCCACTCAATCTGATGGACTTGAGACATTCTTACCTGTGCCTTACAATCAGTCAAAAAAGCAACAGTTGCAATTATTTGAACAAAAAGAATATGTAATGTTCTCTCCAGCCTTTATATTGTATACCTATGGCATCCCATGGTGCATAAAGCCTAACCTACTAACCCTGTATTTAGTGCTCAGCATTTCAGAAAACTTTCCTGTAATAGTTTAGCAGCTAAAAGTTACAAAGAAGAGACTTGCAGAATCATTCAGCCCTGGATGAGGTTTTCAGGTTTTTAGCACAGTCAGACCACACTTCATTTTTCCTACTGGAAGAGTGTCCTGGTAACACTCTGCTACCTTGCTTTTCTATAATTTTCCTTTCCATTATCTGGTTTGGACACTCATGGATTTCCAAAATGGGATTCTCTCTCCCGCATTTAGACAAAGGGGGATACTGGACTAACCCTAAATTGGGTTCATCTTCAGGCACTGATGTATTAGTATTATATTAACTAATATATTATTTTTCCAATATTTTTACATGGTTGCTGCTTTAGTGTTTATTAAATAATTTTGTCTTTTCCCTTCCCCATAACCAGAGACCAGAATGCGTCCGCCTTTACACCCCTCCCTTCATCTTGGCCCCAGTAAAGGACAAGCAGACAGAACTCGGAGAAACATTCGGTGAAGCGTCGCAGAAGTACAACGTCCTATTTGTGGGATACTGTTTGTCACATGACCAGCGCTGGCTCCTGGCCACATGCACAGACCTCTATGGGGAACTCCTGGAGACATGCATCATAAACATTGATGTGCCCAACAGGTATAAGCTCCTTTTAGAAGAAGACATATAAATACAAATACATAGGCTGTAGTGATGAAGATTTGAATTTGGTCAAGATAATAATGAAAATTTAATAAGCAAAATCATAAGCAAAAAAAAAAAAAAGAAACAAAGCTAAATTTAAGGAAAATAAAGTTTATATTAAATCTGTCTTTTACAACTTTTCTGGTGGAGAGTATACCACATCATTGCCTAATGTAGATTTTACTGCTCTGCTGGAATGTTCCACACTATGGCATTAAATGTATCTGAAAAGTATTATGTTACATTACAGATCTTATATTACACAAAATAGATTTTTGTGAGCTTTAAGCAATGTTAGAATGTTATTATTTCCTCAAAAATATACTTGGAGTTGTTTTGTTTCAGTCATAAATGTTTGAGTAACCCTTTGTTATTAGTCGACAACTCTAAAGCTAAAGCTAAAGTGCTTTATGTTCAAGAGAAATACTCATCTTAAATATGCAGGGTTTGTGTTAAACATGTGTGAATGAACAAAATAACAAAATAAAACTCTGTGTATGTTTCTGATGAGGAAACAACATTATAACACAGATCAGAAAATAGTGTAATATGTGCTCTTTAACATTACTCATTCAGAAGCTGATACATGCCAAATGGTGGTAATACCTTACACTATGAATAAAAGGATTATATAAATTTTTTTATTAATTCATAGAAAGTTGTTAATAATTGTAAAACTGCAAATTTCCTCTCCCAGCCATCTTAAATTTAAATTTGACATCCATAACACCCAACACAAAGATCACGCTTACTAAACAAAATTACTTACTTATTTTTTGCTATGTCTTCGTTCAGGGCGCGGAGGAAAAAGGGGTCAGTGCGGAGGTTGGGTCTACAGAAGCTTTGGGACTGGTGTTTGGGGCTCGTGCAGATGACATCAGTGCCGTGGAGGGTTGTGATTGGTCGACTGGGCAGGATAGGACACGGCGAATTAAAAGGTAAGGATTATAGCATCTTTTGTATGTGTTTTCTTTTTCAAATGTTACATCTCTCACATCCTCTAATGTTGCAGACTGGAGTATCCTGCTGAGTCGGAGAAACCTGCAGTCCTTAAGCCGACGGTTGAAAGAAATGTGCCGAATGTGTGGAATCTCTGCCTCGGATACTCCCAGCATCCTCAGTGTGTGTCTTGTTGCTATGGAGCCACAAGGATCCTTTATTATCATGCCAGGTACAATCATGGCACTTTTCTGTTTTGTGTTTTATTACAATTAAACCAAAAGGATTCTTGTGTCTGATACGAAAATACTGCATTTATTGGTAATTTTTGGTTAAAGGGGACAGGCATATTATGAAAATGGGTGTCTGTAAGCTTTTCCCCAGGTTATTATACTGTTCTCTCAACATTACCTTACTCAAAGTTGTATTTTGAGTAAGTCTTGTATGTTTGTGTAATCCTGTATTGTCATTGCATTTGAGGTTTGGGTGCTCAGAAAATTCCTGTTTTCATCTACCCCCTATCTCCGGCCCACAGCTCTGTAATTACTTGTGATTATTCCAAAAATTCAGACTCTAGAGACATACTTGTAAAAATGTCACATACTTTTTCAACAGTACAAATGCATAAATGAAAATCTGATGCTTGTTATGGTGAAATTCCACTGTGAAGAGGTGGGGTCAGCAATGTAGTGTTTCAGCCAAAAAAAACATTTTTATTAGCTCTTTTAGATCAGTTTATAATCAACAAAAAGTAAAATAATGATCTACTTATATTGCATTTTAATACAAAGTACCCCGAAAAAGCATAATATATCTTCTTTAAGCAAGTACTAAAATCAAGTAATAAAAAGTAGATTTGGTGTATATCCAGATGTCTTTTTGAAGTATGTTTTTTATGAGCGCAGCCTGGTTTGTGGGTGACAGATGGCTTTAAATCACACACTGCGTCACCTTTCTGGAGAGTGGATTGATGGTGGTGGGAGATCATGTACCATTTGCTCATAAAGCTCTCCCTCTCCTGGCCGCATTGATTTTTGGTGTTTGTGATGGAATGGCAGATCAGTGGGTTTATTTTTGGAGTCACGTGTGGGGCTGTCATCAGTATTGTTGAGTTTCAAATGACATCACAGCATTTTAGGCCAGTAATATTTAATGCAGATGGGGCAGCTAAAGTGAATATTGTCAACAGGCCTGTATTAGCTATTTTCTGATCTATGTTATAATCTTGATTCCTCATCAAAAACATATCTGGAATTGTTTTTTGTTTTGGTTAAGCTCTTCTAATAATAAAGGATTACTCAAACATATGTGAATGAAATAAAACACAACTCTCGGAATGTTTTTGATGAGGAAACACTTATGTGTACTTTGTAACTTTTTCATTGGAGGTAGAGGTCTGCGCGGGACAGAATTTTCAGTCACGTTCCCGTCTGCACCCGCATTGTGCAGTCCCGCTCCACCCACACCCACAAAGAAATGAAATTTTCATTCCTGCTCCGCCCCACATCTGTGATATTTTGTCCACTCCCACCCGCAAATCCCACAAAATGAGGATGTTGGCTTTCTTAAGCTCTATCAAACACGGAGAAGCGGAAAGGAATTGTCTAAAATGTGCATGAGATTAGACCACATCCACAAATTTAGGCTGCTTAAAATGTTTTTATTAACGCCAAATAAAATATCCAGCACAAATGATGTAGGCATACATTAATCATAATACTGCATATTTTACATTTGGTTTTATAGATCAAAAATACCTAGAAATACAGGCATTCTTATTGTGAGCAGGGTTGCCTTTCCACAGATCTGACCAGTAACTTGATCTGGTTTGGTCTCAAAGATAAAAAATGTAATATTACACTATAAAACATTCCAGACAAAGCAACTACAACTCAACAGGGAAAAGCATTTGACGGACCCTCCACCAGAAAAGCTACGCAATGTACCTTTAAAGCTCACTAGAGTCATGTTTGTATAAAAAAGGACCTTTAAATTTTATGTATTTTCTTGTGTGTTCTTTTAGACTCTGTATCAACGGGCTCAGTGTTTGGCCGAAGCACCACTCTGACCATGCAGACGTCTCAGCTCAGCACTCCTCAGGACACCTCCTGCACTCACATCCTGGTCTTCCCCACCTCCGCCTCTGTCCAAGTGGCCAACTCAAACTACCCCAACATCGACCCCAACCTGGATATCCTCAATGCCACCACTGGTCAGTACTACCATGAAAACAGTATGCAACTTTTCAGGTAGAGGTTTAGCTACCTAAATTTCTCTTTGAAGATGTTACTGCTTTTCCTGAAATGTTCCACAGTAAAGCATATCTATCTTATGTTAGGTAAATTACAGGTATTTTTATCGCTCAAAAATACCTGAAAACCATGCATTCTCATTGTCAGTGTAGTCACTTCTCCACAGATCTGAGCTGTAACTTGGCCTTGTGGAATCACTTGCTTGTTTCTTTGGAAATGGATATGTTTAATGGTGCACTATAGAAAATGACAGGCAAAGCAAAGACATCTCCATGGAAACGAGCAGCTGGCAGACCCTCCACCAAAAAAGGTTGCACAGAGAACCTTTAACATGGATTTAAAGGTGGATTTTGTAACTTTTCACCTGCGTGTCTCACTGGAGATGGTTTTACTTTTTCATCAGTATAGGTTGACATGTTTCCATGGTAACATCTCCCGCCTTTATTGTCTGATATAGGTGAAAAACAAAATCATTTTAGTAAGAGGAATATGATATCTATATTTTTCACTTGCATAGAAAGTTCCACAGTATGCCATTAAACGTTTAAGTTTTGTATTTATAAATGTTATAAAATGAATAAATGCAAAACGTTGCATTTATTGCTTTTATAACAGGTACAAACAGATCTGTACCTGTTACCTGGCCTGGTGACTTCACATGCTTGCAGTCCCTTTAATAGAAAAGTTACATAGTGGAGTTTTAATAATTACAAACTCATTAACTAAACTCATATTTGCCTTACAGATGGGTCAGATGCTATAGGAATCTTAGACCTGCTAGAAGAAGAAACTGCATTGGTTGATCCAGACATCATCATTTCCCCAACCAACTCCCCAGTTCACTCCCCAGGGGGCTCGCATTACCACCACGGGGGAGACGGTAGTAAGGTGAGGGTTCAAATGCTGTAACAGATCTCGGCATACTCTACAATAATGGAACAAGTTGCCCTCTGTTGTGAAATCTGTTCTTTGAAAGCTATCTTAGAAATGTAGTATAGTGTAATGTTGTGGCAAGTGACAGATACTAGTATTTACTGCACAGTACATTTGAAATATGTAAACTAACTGGTGTAGTCCTTTATTTTGTCCTGCAGAAAATTTCATAGATTACATATTACATTACAGGTGTTTTGGATGTTGTTGCTGTTTACATTGTTAACACTTAAGAATACTGACAGTGATGATTTTGATGTTAAAGGGCCAAAGCACAGATCGTATGGAGTCGCACGATGAGGTCCCCTTCCTCCTACAGCAGCCACTGGCCCTGGGCTATTTCGTCTCCACAGCCAAAGCCGGACCACTACCCGACTGGTTCTGGTCAGCCTGTCCACAAGCTCAAAACCAATGTCCACTCTTCCTCAAGGTACTTAAGTCGGCCATTTTGCTTGGATTATACTTTCACTATGTTTACATGCACAGAGAAAGAACACTTTTGTCCCAGTCCACATGCAAGTCAAAGAACCAAATTGGTGTGAACTGGGAGGTATGAGACTTTCAGGGTCATCTAGTAATTTAGCATTGGCTCTAAAACTTTGCAGCTGTAATTACTATTAAAAAGGCTATCATACCTATAACCTATAACTACACATACACTTGGAAGAAATAGATAAGCAACATCTCATTTAGGTTACTCATTGGAAGAACTGCGCTGCTCACTGTTCTTTCCAGCATTGCGTTCCAAAACAGTGAAACTACTTGTGCTAGTCTGTGGTAGAGGGACTGTAGTTCAACATCACTGATCTAAAATAAGTGAGTTAACGTCCAAACACACGTCTCATATTTTCCTACCTAATCTGCGCCTAATGCCAGCTTCTCCAGATGTGTTATTGGGATCTTTGAGATTTGACACCTTAATAATCAGGCTCAGTTTCTGGTATTGCTTCTGGGATTTGATAAGTCTGTTTAAATTGGACTAGCACAGTTATCCATTTTTCCTGGCGTGCATGTAAACGTAGTGAGCGTGTATTAATATGATCATGTATTAATATGTGTGACTGACCGTTGTCTCTCTCTTAGGCCTCTTTGCACCTCCATGTGTCTTCAGTGCAATCAGATGAACTCCTACACAGCAAACACACCCATCCCCTGGACTCCAATCAGACCTCAGATGTACTTAGGTAAAGATTTATTTTTATTAATACAACAAAACAATGCTCTATTATTATGGCATATTTCCTGTTTTTACCACATGCTTTTACTGGCAGAGGATTAGCTGTAGACTTGACAGCAAAAAATCAGCAAATATTTCTGTTAATGTGGAACCATCTTGTCTCTGTACAGATTTGTTCTGGAACAGTACAACGCCCTCTCCTGGCTGACATGTGATCCAGCAACGCAGGATCGGCGTTCGTGTCTTCCCATTCACTTTGTGGTGCTCAATCAGATGTACAACTTCATCATGAACATGTTATAACCAGGAGCCTGTTACACTCGAGACAAAGGAGGCAGAGGTCAAATGAGTGGCACCAGCACAACAGTTTCCAAAGACCGAAGAGAGAAACAGCTGTTGTGTGGAGGTGGTCCTGTGTTGTTTGGAGGTGGTCCTGTATTGTGTGGAGGTGGTCCTGAAGAACAAGGGAAAGGACAGGAACCAAGAGAAAATAAGGAAGTGTCATGGTGGCGCTGTCACTGGCCAGTTTGTACTGGGAGGAAATATCAGTAATTGTAAAGAAATTCAAAGAAAAGGGACATTTTATTATGGAAAAACTCAAGAAAGGATTATGAATTTTAAGACCTTGAATTGCTTTTATTCCTTTGGATAGAATAGTATCCAAATGAAATGCCTGCATCTTATCTTATTTATTGTAAGTTTTTAAATGTATAATTTGTGTTATTTCTGAACATTTTATAAAATAGGGAAGGTTTATATTACCTTCCCGCTTTAAAGCAATTGGTCTAAGATATACATAATTGTCTTAATTAAAAACTACAGTGGAAAAAAGCATAAAAATTGAACAAAGTACCAGTAGGTTGCTTTTAGAGTATTATTTTTGTAATGAGACAAAGTATTTGTATTGTCAAAATGTACAGAAGAGTTAAAGGAGAATTATGTTTCATGCCATGGAGCATGAAGGACTCGCAGCAAAGCTGTAGCTACAAAGGACTTGTACAGCAATGAACTTCACTGTGTTCAAATAAAGAGGTACATTGTTGTCTATAGTATTTTATACAACACATTTAGACACAAAACCAAACGGCAATATATAAATATATAAAAATTATATAAATAATTATATGAAAGCCATACCAACAGTTGATGGTTTGGCCTCTGTTTTAGGAATAAAGTGCATCAACTTAATGCTTGTGGTTGTGTATTGCTTTGTGGGAGGGGCAGATGTTTGACATTTTAAATGGGCAAAATCTACAAGATCTTTTAAGAGAAAGGTTGGTGATATTGTATAGACATGTATGTATCTACAGACAGGTGAAGCAGTAGTCAAAAATGTACAATGTCTTAGATTAATCAAGTAAAGTACTAAGTTTCTTAAGTAAAATATCTTATTATGGAAATATTAGAACCAAAAGTTAATGTAACTAATTTTACATTTGCACAAAATCTGGTATTTTCAAAGAACACAAAAATGAGACAAATGAGGAATATTCTACAAAGGGTAGTGCTAGAAATGTGAATGTTGCAATAATGATATACTTCCATATGTTAAAAAGTCAGTAAGTAAATGGCAGTGGTGGAATGTAATGAAGTTTTTTTTTTTTTTTTTAAAGATACTTTTTAAGTACATTTTATAGTAGATGCATTTTACTTTTACTTCACTACATTTGAGAGTAAGTATCTCTTTTCTACATTACATTTTTGAATAGGACTGAAAAGTTTTTTTTTTAAATTATTATTATTATTATTATGTAAGACCTGCAGAAAAGGCTGAAGGGTTTATTTTTAACATGTTTGTAGTTTCAGAAAACAAAATATACAAATAAATACAGCTAGAAAAAAAAACTACTCAATTCAATTCAGTTGTTTCTGCTGAACAAAATTCTAATTCAAATCTTTGTCAATATCACTACATTTGAAGTTTTATTAGAACTCAAAATCTGGGCAAAATGCTTTTACTTATTATTCTTTAAGTACATTTTTAAACTACTTTAATAACTACTTTTTACTTTAATACATTTACTTGAGGTTTTTTTTTTTTCCTCCAATATCTGTACTTATACTCAAATACAAAATCAAGTACTTCTTCCAGCGCTGGTAAATGGGCAGTGCACTGGAGGTGTGAGCTGTGCTGTCAGGGAACAGGGCAGTGCTTTTCATGATACTATCTGTCTGCCCACACGTAAATATCGTCTATGGTCCAGATATATTCATTATACTGGTCTGTGAATATAATGACGGTGACATGTCCACACGTGAGTGGCATGATCATAACATCTCTCTCGGTTTGTACTACCCACTCGTGACTCCCCGGTGAGGGGGGCTGCACAACCAGAAGCTGAGGTCTGAAGGCCTTTGTGCTCAAACTTTACGCAAAGGCACTGGGGCTGGTCACTAAAATAGGTAAGGATCACTCTGTCAATGTTTGTGCTTTATTTATATCACAAAAGACCCGTCCCAAGCACAGGACACGCGTAAATCGGATGATGATCAGCTCGTTAGCTTAGCATCGGCTAGCCCTAGCGCTGTTAGCATAGTTAGCTTAGCTGTGTAATGAATGACAACAATGATCATAAGCAGCCATAAGCAGCGCTGAAAAGTCGCCAAAGCCTCTTGGTTAAGCGCAGTAAACTCACCAGTTCAGTAGCGCGGCTGTCTATCCTGTCTCCTATTTAGTAATTAAGGTAATATTGTTTTTTGCTACTATCACTAAACTTGCAAGATAGTCGCCCAACAGCTAGATTAGCTTCTTTCATGCTAAAACACATACTCTACAATGTGTCATTCTCTAAACGTAAACCTTACTGAGAAAATAATATCCATTTGCCATGAAACATGGCATTCATCGTAGCATCCTCAGCTCTGAAGATGAGTTCATACATAATAGTCAATGGTTTGTAACTGCATGTGCATGGGGTTTGCAGTGAAGCAGTGATGGGGGACAGTGCGGGTCTGCAGTTCGTGAGCTCCTTTGCCTTTGAGGCCATGCAGAAGGTGGATGTTGTGAGGTTAGCGGCTCTCAGTGACCCGGAGCTGAGGCTGCTACTGCCCTGTCTCGTGAGGATGGCTCTGTGTGCCCCCGCAGACCAGAGCCAAACGTGGGCACAGGACAAGAAGCTCATCCTCCGCCTGCTCTCAGGAGTGGAGGCTGTCAACTCAATAGTTGCTCTGCTGTCTGTGGACTTTCATGCTTTGGAGCAGGATGCACGAAAAGAACAACAATTGAGGTAAAACTGGTGCTTGAGTCTCACTGCAAACATATGTACACTTTATTATTATTATCTTTATCTGTGATGCCTTCACTTTGCTTTGTTTCAGACACAAAGCTGGTGGCTCCAATGGGGAAAGCATTCTGGTGTCACAGCTACAACATGGTTTGACCTTGGAGTTTGAACACAGTGATCCACTTAGGAGACTTCGACTGGCCCTAAGTGAACTTTTGGTAATCATGAATAAGGTACAATTGTGTTTTTTGTCTTTTGACTTTTCTTTTGATAATAGTACAGCATTTTAACCTATAATGATATTTTTTGTCTTTCTGAAGGTGGCAGATTCAAATGGAGAGTTTTTCTTGAAGCCCTCAGAATTGTTTGAAAGTCCTGTTTACTTGGAGGAAGTTGCAGATGTTCTTTGCATTCTGCAAGCAGGTATAGACATGGTCTGAATATGACATCTGTCATGACAGTACTCAGAATAAAGCATATGATTTGTGTTCTCTCTTTATAGAACTTCCATCATTACTACCGATAGCGGATGTGGCCGAAGCTTTGCTACATGTTCGTAATGGTGACTGGTTTTTGTGTCTGCTGGTAGCTAATGTTCCTGACAGCTTCAATGAAGGTAACTTATAAGGTCTGATAAACCATGAGAAAGGGAGTTCGAATGGTGTTTACTAGCAGTTGTAATTAAGTGAGAAAACAAGATTTTAATGTAAGTCTTTGGAGCTATTGCATTTTCTCATTCAGCTTTCTGTATTTTTTTCTGCAGTTTGCAGAGGTCTAATAAAAAATGGTGAGCGTCAGGATGAGGAGAGCGTTGGAGGCCGCCGTAGAACTGAAGCTTTAAGACAACTGTGTCAGATGAACCCATCTCAAGCCCTCAACATCCGAGCCATGGTGGTCAGTTACATTCTTTTTTAAGCCTGTCTGTATTAGCACAACATTTTGGTAGCCTTTATTATATGTAAAGAAATTGTATATTTTTACAAGCTACTTTATTATATTACTCTCCATCCTTGTCTCCTTAGGTGGAGGAGTGTCATTTACCTGGTCTTGGTGTGGCGCTGACTTTAGATTACAAACCAGATGCCGGAGATGATGCAGTCAGTCCACTTGTTTCTTATGTCAGTGGTCTGCTTTTGGGTACCAATGGAAAAGTCCGCACTTGGTTCAGCATGTTTATTCGCAATGGGCAGCAAGTAAGGCCTCTGTCTTAAATATAGTTGTTTTTTTCTGTTTTAGAAAATTCTGAAGTCTTATGTTGTATTATTCCGTGCAGCGTAAAAGGGAGAGCAGCTCTGTGCTGTGGCAGATGCGCCGCCAGTTGTTGCTGGAGCTCGTGGCCATCTTGCCTCGCTCCCGCAGTACCCACGTCCCAAATGACAGAGACATGGAGGAGAGTGGGAGCTCAGGGCTCAGAGAAGAACACGTGGTGAAGGCCAGTGCTCTGCTGCGCCTTTACTGTGCACTCATGGGAATAGCAGGTCTCAGGTGAGTCACAGAATAAGTCTTGATTTGAGTAGTTTTACTTTCACTTCATTTAGTAATAAGAATGTTTTCTGGTCCAGACCCACAGATGAAGAATCAGAGCAGCTGCTGCAACTGATGACCAGTCGCCCTCCAGCCACGCCTGCAGGAGTCCGATTTGTTTCCCTCTCTTTCTGCAAGCTGCTGGCTTTTCCTACTTTGGTCAGGTACAAAGTATTCATATTTCAACATTGTACATACATTATGATTTTTCTCTATATTATTTTAACATTTTCTATATATTATTTTAACATTAAACTAAATTGTCATTTTCTGTCCAGTACCCCTGAGCAGGAGCAGCTCATGGTTATGTGGCTCAGTTGGATGATAAAAGAAGAGGAGTACTTTGAGAGGTAAATTAATCACATTTGTGACTATGTGATTGGAGTTAGATGAGTATTTTTCTTACCTGTATTGTTGATGTTGCGTAAGATGTAAGATTAATGACAAGTCTGACTTTCCCTGTCCTCACTCACAGTGCCGCAGGCGTGTCTGCTTCCTTTGGAGAGATGCTATTACTGGTTGCCATGTATTTCCATAGCAACCAGCTCAGCTCTATTATTGAATTGGTGTGCTCTACTTTGGGGATGAAGGTAAGATGGAGGAGGAAGTGAAGCAGTAATCAATACATCAGTCTGACTGACCAGCTCCAGCTCTGGCAATATCCTTGACTGTATGATTAATCAAACATGGGACAATGCTTAGGAATTTTGCATTCCCCAAACTATTTCTTTCAGCTGCTGTTCTTTAATATCAGTGACTTTTGAATTATCTTCCTCTTAATATAGTGTACACTGCTAAATTAGACTCCTTCTCAGTACAAGCACTGCATCCAGTCGTTACTAGAGAGCACTTATAAAACATAAAGAGACATTAATAGTGTTTAGTGTTCTACCTTCAAAATTTATTTTGTGTTTTTCCTCTTTTTGTTTTATTCAGATTGCCATCAAACCCAGCTCTCTAAGCAAAATGAAGACCATATTTACACAGGAAATATTTACAGAACAGGTATATTTTATAGATCTATGCTTATAGCTTTAAAAAGTGTTGTTTTTTTTTACTATATCTGAGGCTTACTTTGTCTCTGTAGGTTGTTACTGCTCATGCTGTCAGGGTGGCAGTGACCAATAATTTAAGTGCCAACATCACAGGATTCTTGCCCATCCACTGTATTTATCAGCTGCTTCGGAGCCGTGCCTTCACCAAGCACAAAGTTTCCATCAAGGTATGCCGGAAGAATAAGATAAGATCAAATTAGTATAAACAATTCCTCTCTTAAGTCCTTGTTTCTACGTGTTTAGGACTGGATCTATCGGCAGCTTTGTGAGACCACTACCCCGATTCACACTCAGCTGATCCCACTCATCGACGCATACATTAACTCCATCCTCACTCCAGCATCCAAAGCCAACCCAGAGGCCACCAATCAGCCAATCACAGAGCAGGAGATTCTCAATGTGTTTCAAAACTCTGCAGGGGTATGCTGATGGCAAACACTTAAAGGTGCACTATGTAACTTTTCTGGTAGGAATCCGCCACTTACATGTCTCTATGGAGATGTTATAACTTAGTCAAAATGCTCCGAAGTATGACAAATTAACTCATCAGTTTTGCATTTTTTCAGTTGGGTATTATTATTGGGTTATTTAAAAATAAAAAACATGCGCCTCTCCACAGGCCGAGCCAATTTAGCCTTGTACCATCCCCTTCTTGTCTACGTGGAGATGAGTAAGTTTAATGCTGTACTGTGTAACATTACAAAAAATATTCAAGGTGTGTGTAATTAAGTACCTAAAAAGCCATGTCATATCTATTTCTTTTACCTCTTCAGGAATGTATTTGTATTGATGAGTTTGTTTATGAGTCAGTTTATCCACTATGACTGCCCCTTTGAGCCAGCTGGCACAATATAAGAACCCCAAAGTAGAAAGTGAGCCCTTCACCAGAAAAGTTACACAGTGCGTTTTTATAGTCCAATTTAATGTTTTTTATTGAATTATTTTATTGACTTTTTTTTTTTTTTTTTTTATTAGCTCGCTGATGGGAGTAGAGGGGCAGGACGGCCACGTTACTCCATCACAACTCAACTTCTTATTCTTTATTACATCTTGTCTTATGAGGAGAACCTGTTGGCCAGCACAAAGCAATTAGGTAATGAATTTATGTGCCCTTTTCCTCTTGTACAGTAAATAAATGTGTGCGTGACATATGGTGGAAGGTGCACTGGCTATGGGTGCTAGGCTAAGGGTGGACTGAACATTAGCAGTTAGCCTCGTCAGTGTTTATTTTCCCCTATGATGAGCTCTCCAACTGCCCTTCATTAGGCTAGATTTATGTGAGACTTATGCCTGTCCCTTTAATTGCTCTGTTTACCCAAGTACAGAGCCAGAGAAGAAATAATGATGCTATCAGCACTGGTAATCACCACAGGTTTCTGAGGAATTGGGGCTGGGAGAGTTTTTTTCCCCCTCACATTGATTCATTTAAATTTTCAAACCTTTTTTTTTCTCTTTTTAAATACAAAATAGAAATGGCTTCATTACATAAATCAGTGTCATTTAACCTAAAAATACCCAAATTTCTTCTGAAGTCCAAAATCAGCTCCAAACCTTACATTTTAACTAGAGTATTGGCTGTAGACCGATCGACATGATTCTCAATCTCTATTCAAATTTGATTCGTTATGAAAAAATCACCTGCTGAGATTGTCTCCAGTACTACATTACTCTTATCTTTTTTTTTTGTAATTTCATAATACTTTTCAGCCGCTATGCAGAGAAAGCCCAAGTCATATTCGGCTTCCCTTATGGACCAAATTCCCATCAAGTATCTGGTTACCCAAGCTCAGGGACTGCAGCAGGAGCTTGGGGGTAAGGCATTGTCTGTGTTTTTGCCTGTGTAAAATATAAATTGTTAACTAAATCCTTGTCCTTCTCCAATAGGTCTCCATTCAGCCTTGTTGAGGTTGCTGGCTACAAACTACCCACACCTCTGTCTGGTGGAGGACTGGGTCTGTGAGGAGGAAGTGACTGGAACTCTGCCTTTACTGAGAAAGATGATGCTGCCAAGCAACACCTGCAGATACACGCAGAGCCAGCTTCATCAGGGTGAGAGGGAAGCTGAGGACAGAGGCTCAATGCATCACAGATATCAGAGGGAATTTTTAAGGAGAAAAATAACTATCTGAAAACTGCACATTTATATTGTAACATAGCATATGTACGCTTTGAAGTAAAAAACAAAATATCCTCTGCAGCTTAACATTAGCCAGTATTTGACCACATTTAAGGACTCACTAGTGAACAAAGTATGTTTTAGTCAAGTTTATTCTCACAGTTTTACCATAGTGACATCATAATGGAACCCTAGTTGAACAATTCACATACATATAAACTTAAAAGTAAAAAATATTATGTCTGCAGCTTTCCAGAAGTTACCCTCGAGCAGTCCACGGTTGATGCGCATCCTAGAACAGCTCTCTCTACTGCCACCTGCTGATCTCATCCCGTACGCAGAGACGCTTACGACCAGTATGGCGTTGCTGCTGGAACCGTCAGTCCCGCGGAGGATCGTTCAAACTCTCAACAAGCTGTGGATGGCCCTCAATACTGTGATGCCCCGAAGGTAGGTTCTAAATCAGACCTGGACACTTTGCTGTAATCCAGATGGTTTTTCATTAATATTACAGTGTAACAATGGATTATATTACCTAATATTTTGCATTTGAGAATGCCTTGATTTGAGTATGGCCCTCGGGGAAAACATTATTTAATCGAATTAAGTGATGAGTGGCACTACACAAATTAACTCTGTGAATTTAAACCAAGCGTTACAGTTGGATTCAACACTGGTTCACTATTGGATCACCATAATCCCTCAGTGTTGTGCTGAGTGCTATAGTTGCTTCACAAGTGTGTAAATTGATTTAATGGAGCCCCCTGGAAGTCCCAGTTGCTACTTCTAACCCTGGGCTCAGTGTTAAATGAATATAGTTTGAATAGATTTTTGGTATTGAGCTAAGCAGTTACATGAACATGGGGAGAGTGACCTCTGCTCTGCCTTGAGGCCCACCAGACTAGGATACTAAAGCTCCAAGCAGACATCCTATTGATTCAAGGGCATCTCTGTAACACAAGCTGCTGGGGGCCAAAAAACTCAAGGTAGTGAGTGTAAGAGCAAGAATCCTTTCCCCTCTTCCTTTTCGACCTGTTGTAGTGGCTCTGACATTGTAATAAAATTAAACTATGTTCTTTTGTAAATGTGCTTGTTGTGCAGGTTGTGGGTGATGACAGTGAACGCTCTCCAGCCTTCAGCCAAACTCCTCCGGCAACAGAGATACACCCAGAATGACCTGATGATCGACCCTCTCATCGTCCTCCGCTGTGACCAAAGAGTTTTCAGGTAACCGCCTCTGTTTAGCATCAAAGAATCATTTAGTTTTTATTTTTGCATATTTTCTGTTTTTTTTTTTTTTACCCAAACATTTATTGGTGTAACATTTGTGTAGGTGTCCTCCTTTTATGGATATCGTCCTTCACATGTTGAATGGATACCTGTTGGCCTCCAAAGCATACCTCCACTGTCACCTAAAGGAGACTGCAGACTTTGACCGGCAGAGTCTGACTGTGTCGAGCCTCGGGGCGCCCGGGCAACCAGACACACCTGAGGTTACGCGAGAGGAGCTCAAGAACGCATTGCTGGCAGCTCAGGTATTTGCACTTTTCAACTCAAAATGACCTGTCATTTAAAAATACTGGACGATGGTTTTAACAGAACAGTGTTTTAATAGGATAGCGCTGCGGTCCAGATCCTTCTGGAGGTGTGTTTACCAAACACAGAGGAGCAGCAGTTGGGGGCCAGCACAGAGAGCCTTCTGAAGAGCATCAGGGACCCTCTGCCTGTGAAATCCAAAGAGGAGACCCCTGGAGCTAGAGCCAGTGGGAGCACAGAGACAGCAGCAGAGTCAGGCCTGTTCAGTGACCTCAGGGAGGTGCAGTGTCTCATCTGTTGTCTGTTGCACCAGATGTTTATCGCTGATCCTAACATTGCCAAGCTCGTCCATTTTCAGGTAATTTTTTTTTTTACTACAAGTTGGACTTTAGGGAATGTAAATTGGTTATAATAAATGAGTAAAAATGAAGTAAAAGTAGTGTTGAATATCTGACTTATGTTGCTTTGTTTCTTTGTCAGGGTTACCCTCAAGCTCTGCTGCCTCTGACTGTAGCAGGCATCCCCTCCATTCATATCTGTCTGGACTTTATCCCAGAGCTCCTGGCACAGCCCCAGCTGGAGAAGCAGGTGAGGCCTCTGTCTTTAACTGCTTTTAGCACTAGAGACTGGGCTCTCCAGAAAACTCTTAAAACAAATGTGTTGGCTTTTTGACTGTAGTGGCAACAGCAAATTATATATACATAATGTAATATAGTTTTTCTCCTATAGATCTTTGCCATCCAGTTGCTATCACATCTGTGTACACAATATGCCCTTCCCAAGTCGCTCAGTGTGGCCCGTTTAGCCATTAGTGTCATGGGGACACTTCTCACAGGTCAGTGGACAGAAAAGTTATGGTTATATGGTAATTGTGAATCTGATGATTGCAAGACTTTACAATACTGGTGAAAAGTAAACTGTTGTGTTTTTTGAACTTGGGTGCCATCTTCTGGTGCTTTCTTGTTTGTGCAGAACTTTGTAATCATAATATATAGATGGTATTTATCTTGTACT
The DNA here is from genome assembly GCF_026225935.1 of Boleophthalmus pectinirostris. Classification (NCBI taxonomy): domain Eukaryota; kingdom Metazoa; phylum Chordata; class Actinopteri; order Gobiiformes; family Gobiidae; genus Boleophthalmus; species Boleophthalmus pectinirostris. Next base: position 18,484,983 of record NW_026571018.1, on the reverse strand, counting down.
TTGTAAATACTCATTGTTCTCCGGTTGTTCTTTCTAGTCCTGACCCATGCCAAGCGCTTTGCCTTCTTCATGCCCACACTGCCATGCCTGGTTGCGTTTTGCCAAGCCTTCCCTCCGCTGTACGATGATGTGGCTGCTCTATTGGTACAGATCGGACAGGTCTGTGCCTCTGATGTTGCCACCAAAGCCAGAGACATCGACCCCCTGATCGCACGTATGTACTACCATATGCTCAACTTAATGTCTTTACTGCATAGTTGGCAGTTGCATTACAGAAAAAAACTATTTGACAGAGGCACTTATTTTAAGGTGGGTCTGTGCACTCAAGTTTTAAGTGAGGGACTATTGTTTATAATTGTCAATGATCAGCTTTGTAAAGAGACAGTCCTCTGTCAGTAAAAGCATGTGAGTTCAGAGGAAGACATTTTTAATGTTGTGTTTTTGTTTTTTTGTGGATTTGTTAAATGGCAATGATTTTAAAATGTCATGTTTATGTTCAAGAACTTAATATTGAAAGTAGTTTGTTTTTAATAAGACCCGTAGACTGAACTAAGTGAGCATTTGGCTCCAGTCAAATGAAGCTCACTGAGGCTGGTGGTTATGGGGGCAAACTTGGAGCCAGCTCCATATTAGGAATAACACAGTCAAAAAGCAAAATAAAAACACCAGGATCATGTAGAGTGGCTTAATACAAACATTTTAAGACTGAAATGAGCAGCCTGGGACTAGAAGGAAGATGATTTATATATACACATTCTATGGTAAGAGTAAATAAAATAAATAAATAAATAAAAAATGATATATATATATATATATATATATATATATATATATATATATCTATATATCACAACATGAGGTTAAGATTTATTTTTTATTTTCAGGTTATGTTCCATTTGTTTGTTTATTGTAGTTTGACTGTTTTAAGTAGCTTTTGTTTTCCCATTTTCAGGCCTTCAGTACATGAAAGAGAAACCCCAAGAGGTGATGGTCTCTGGAGGAGGGTCTTCTATGACGTCAGCCCAGAGAACAGCAGAGGAACTGGGGGGCTCAGACCCTGACGTGCAGCTGTGCTACTGTGTGGAGGCTACGTTTATGGACATCATCAGCTCCACACTGCACAGACTATAGACTCAGTACCACAGGTTTCTGACACATAACCATTCATTTATTCACAAAAAAGTGAATAAATAATTAATGGTATTGGTCAGAATTAGACTAGACTTAATAAAAGCAAAATCATAATACAGTAATTACTAAAATTAAGCCTAAATTGATGTAAGAGGGATACTGGCTAACTATTCATGAAAGAGCTTTGGTCAAGTTTAGGTATTTTTTGTTTTTGTTGTAGCACATACTTTTGTACAGAATGATTAAATAATTTTTAAACAAAAATGGTCAACCATCCAGACGATAATAAATTATTACTCTGATGTTTGAAGGTAATTGTTTTGTGTATTGTATTATTACACTTTGTAGAAAATGTATGTGCTGTTAGTCAAATTGTAAATGTATTTTTCTAAATATTCTTTTCTACAGCTGAAGCACACGGCCTTAAATTGTAGCGCATTTGTACTTTTGTTGTTTGTAGTAAAACAAGTGTCATATATATATATTTGAGTGTGTGGCATTTTTCATCTCAATACGAGCTCATTACCAGCAGTACTTGCTAAAATATTAGAATGACCATTTCTGAATTGTAAGCATGGGTTAATGAGTTCATAGCTCCACATTTAACCTTGTATTTAATTCACATTGTCAATTTCTAAAAGACACACCAGAGGGCACCCTTGCCACATGAAACCGTCATGTTGCCTTGAACAGCAAAGGATTACATTATTTTGCCTTTCACAAAGTCTAAAAGCTCTTATAATGTAGTCCATCACTTTAAGATATTTTAATTAAATTCATGAATGGACAGATTCACTCTTGCATATCTCCATGGTGACATGCTATGTTACAGGTCAGATTGGTGGTTTAGTGTGTTCAGAAAATAATGCATGTTTATCAAAGTAGGTTTAGCCATAAAACAGTCCCATAATTCAATAAATGCAAGATAGATATGTTTAAAGCCATAATGTGAAACAATCCATGCAAAGCAACAAATCTGTGGGAGACAAGTAGCAGACCCTACACCACGAAAGTTACATAATACACCTTTTAAATACAAATGAAGTTAACAAAATAATTTGGAGAATATGTAGTCTATATGATAGCTTTTTATCAGAGCTTAGAGACGTGTAGCATTCAGCCTGTATAACAGATGTACCTCCCTCCACAGTCTGCAGCAGTCTGTGCTGTTCTGTTGTGTTGTGCTGTGAGACACGCCTGGAGCAAGAGTGGGTGAAATCACAGAGTGCATTTGTTTCTACTGTTGTTCTGGTGCAGAGCTAACAACACAACAGATACAAAGCACCACAGTGTGAATGAGGATGCAGCTAGGCAAAGAAAAAAAAAACTCACCTGGGTGTAGCCTAGGCCCACATCACCTTGGAAAGAAGCTGCTCAATTTGTAAAATAGTATAAATAACAGAAATACTTTTGCACTGTATAATTAAATACTCAACTTCTGTCTAAATGTTGAAAATTACAAGTAGCAAGTAAAAGCTAAAAGTTAAAGTGATGCAGTAAAACAGAACAATTTCTGTTATGGCTTCTATAGTTCATCATTGTCCACATTCAAACTACACCTTAAACTGTGGATAAAGGAAAACCAAGCCTCATCTGGTCTTCTGCTGTTCTGTGTTATGTCTCTTTGTGTTGTTTTCTGCTGTTTTGTGTTTTGTATATTTAGTTTTCCGTGTCACCTGCCAAGGGACAACAGATGGAAATGAGCATTTTTGCTATAACCTGTCGTATTTACACTAATAAAAAAAAATAAAAAATCACCAACTTTTTAAGGCTGGGGGCTATTTCAAGAGTATCAGACTTACTTCAATCACATTATTAAACCCAAATTATATAATCTAAAAGTAATATGGACCTGCCAACAGATACATAAAGCTCATATCACCAGCTGGCCAGGCCTATTTATTAAAAAAAAATAATAAATGTTCGCTACTTGATGAGTTCGAGCTTTGTTAGTGGACTCTTTTACCCCTTCTGTTTAAAGAACCCTAAATCTGTTCAGGAATGCTCTTTATCTGCTACTAATGTGCTCCACAACTCCGCCAACTTGGTCCTCATCTTCACAGAGGTCTATAGCTTCTGCTGTTTACCGACTGCTGGTAATAAAAGACATGCTTTTAAGAGGCAGCAGAAACCCTCTTCAGTTTCTAACAAGAGTCATTGAAGGAAGCGGCACATTCTCTTGTCACTGGCCTCTGCTACTCTTTGTCAGAAAGCCACTTCAGGTATAAAGCGGAGCGACGCTCGTGCTCCCTCTATTGCACAGCCGTCTGCAAGGACAGTAGCGCTCGCAGTGTTTGACTTTTCAGACATGCTCTTTGAATTTGTTCAGTGTCTTCACTGAACCACATGCCCCATTCACTGCAATGGCACATCTTATTTTATTGTTGTGTTGGTAGTTTGTGATATAGGTCTGATTCTTAAATTCCTTTCATTTTACAGTCCCTTTGAGTTGATAAAATGCCCTGCTATTTTTGAAGCAAGAATACTGTTAAGAAAGCTTAGTCTAGCAAAAATGCACCATGTCATAAGAAAGAGCACCTTATGGATGACCTTGTAGACTGCTTTGTTCGTCTGCAATACAAAACATAATGTAAAATACATTTTCTGCTCCAGCATATGCCAGTTACACAGGCACAGGAACTTTCATGTGTAAGAAGTCAAAAATATATATTCTTACAGAGGGCTGCAGTGAAGTCAACAACAGGTGTCAGCTGGAAGAAGGTCCTCCCTTAGAGTCAAGCACCATCTACAAGCATGAAATGTTTTATCATTTAAAATGTTTTCACATTTCTTAGGCTTGGCTGTGATTATGAAGCTTAAAGGTGCTCTATTACACAAAATTGTGAGCTCACTCTCTTTGTAAGCTTTAAACCATGTTAGAATGTTGTTCCTCAAAAACACACCAGGGACTGAGTAACCTTTTATTATTAGTTTGTCTACATCCCCAAAGCTCAAAATGCTCTGTTGCACCTTGTCCTGTAGCAGTTTTTTTATTTATTTATTTTTTTTTTCAATTTAACAGCTATCTTTTACCTTTTGTTCAATAGAGATGGGCAATTCCAGGACTTAAATCATCCAAATGATTCTAGTGAAGGAAGGTGTATGGAGTTTTAAAACACAATGGAGCACTTCCTGTATTACCACATGGCATCACAACGTGGAACAGGGTGTTTGAAGAGTCTGAGAGAATAACTTGGCAGAAATATGAAGGGGTTTGTGTGTTAAACATGTGTGTGAATGAAACAAAACACAACTGTAGGTAGCCTATATGATGAGGAAACACCATTAGAACATAGATCAGAAAACAGTGTAATATGGGGCTGTTAAAATGATTTGTTTATTTGCCCGTATCTATACTGTACATTTTCCCTGTTGTCCCTGTAGTAAAACGCGGTGGTTTGATCAAAGTGTTGAACAGAGATTTGCCTCAGATCTGCCTCCGCCGCTCCTCTGCTCCTAAACCAGAGGCTCGGGGATTTGATTACACGGAGCAGGAGCACTTTGTCGGGCCTGAATACATTCTTCTCAAAGTGTTTCCAGGAACAAAGAGACGCCATTAAAGCTGTCGTAACACCCTCTCCAACTTTTGATCGCACTCCCCTCATCTGAACAGTGAAGCGCCCCGGAGAACACGATTGAAAATTAATTGGCATCGTGTCGTGGTACGTATTTACATTATGCGCTTATAAAGATGCAATTAATTACGAGATATGAACAAATCTATGGAGGGATGAGATGCGCTGCGTATCCAACTCTATCCTCTTTTCCTGACTGCCTGCTGTCTCTCAGAAGGATAGAAGCTACAGTAGACACAGTTATTTGTAATAGATCCTTGAGACAGACATGCCAATTAACCACAGCCTCCAAACCTACCTGAGACCTGCACGAGGAGCTCCACGTGAGTTTTGGTAGCATGGGAGCACGTGGTTAGCGTAGCATACTTTTGACTTGAGCTTCAACTAGGGTGACCAGACGGACTTATTTACCCGGGACAGTCTCAGTTTTGAGTCCTGTGTCCCCTGTCCCATCAGATTTATCCAAAACCAGTAATTTGTCCCAGTTTTATACAAAAAATGTCCCACTGTCCCTATTTTTGACCAATTTGATCTAAACCAGGACTAAACTAAGATTAAAGGACTACATCAGGTCTAAACCAGGACTAAAACAGTAATATCACAATTTTTTACTAATCTGAGCTTCGCTAGTAGTAAAGAGAAGCATAAATTGTCATTTGTTTTGCCAAAATACAGAAAACCGTGTTTGCGAATGACCATAAAGACCACAAGAACCTCCTATTATGATTGACAAGAGAATGCACAATCTTACAACTCTTTTCACAATTGTATTTAATTTTCTTATGTATTTAGTTTATTAATGAGACAGGGACAGTGCACATTATCTATTAACCTTATCATGAGAGATGCATTGTGCCAGATTGTAGCATTAGAGCTCATTTCCACCTTTAGTCCGTGGTGTATGTTTATTATTATTATTATTATTATTAGGTTTAAGGATTTATTTATTATTTATGTATATATTAATTTATTTATTTATACCAAACATCCCAACCCGGGTGTGTCCCTATTTGGAGTTTTGAAAATCTGGTCACGTTAGCATACTCTTGAGTTTAGCTTCAACCAAAACAACACAGTCTTTTTAAAGTTTAGTTTCTCCCATCGATCTCAAAATGCAAATAGGGAGGCAAGATATTTTGGGGCATTTTTTTGTATATTTTTTTAAAATTATTATTATTTTATTTATCAATTTTTTTCCTTTATTTGAGTTTGTGCTGTTTAGTTTCATTCTGGCCTTGGATATTACCATTACGCTGGAAGTGGTAAGTCTTGCTTAGTCTTTCAGCACTGTAGCAGAGCATGAAGTGTTCATATACGGTAACATAGTTTGATGTTTAAAGTTGGGTGACCAAAACCATTGATTTGTCCCAGTTTTATACAAGAAATCTCCCTGGTGTCCCCATTTTTGACCAATTTTATACCAGCCAACAGTAAAGAGAGGCATACATTGTCATTTGTTTCAGTAAAATACAGAAAAGCTGCTTAAAAATGACCAAAACACTAAGAAAATGTGACTATATTGACTCACATGTTAGTCATGAGTGGTCTCTGTATAACAATTTACGCACTTGGTTCACAATTGAATTATTACTAACTACCAAAAAAACGGGGATGTCCCATTTTTTTAGTTTGAAATTCTGGTCAATGAGGTTTTATAAGAGTTGGGTAGAATCATAATGTTTTCAGATGGTGTATTTCAGGGTTGAGAACTGATTTGCTGTCATTTGAGGACACTTTTTCTGCTGCTACCCCTTCTGAGGCCTGCCATGGCTCATATATGCACTAAATTTCTTGCGAACACTAAAATTAGTAGCTTTCTGGTATTTCTGTTTGGAAAAAGTAGCTTTCTGGAGGAAAATGTTTGGAGACCCCTGAGACCCCGGACTCTCAGACTGGGACCTGCCTTGGACATAATCAAATGTCTGCTGCTATGTGCATCTATTTACCCTATTACCACAAGCTTTAAAACTTAGGCTGCATTACTATGACTTTTACTATTCATTTAGATGGTAAAGTTGTTTTGAGTGATGATCGACCTTTCAGTTGAATGACTTGAACTCTGAATTGAGCAATGAGCTGATGACTTGACTGCTCCCCTGTGATTCATACTCACACGAGCCTCTGAATACAGACAAATAACACCACTAATAATAATTGTCAAAAATGTAATCACTTGTAAAGGTATGTTCTGTACTTTAGTCACAGAGATTGGTAGCCTTAGATCACATGCTAACCTCTTGTTTGACCTCACTGTTGAGAGTTTTATTCATTGTTTCCATTAATACGCTATGATGGCCCCTCTTAGTCTAAAAATCTTCCCCATAGTCTAAAAACAACCTGGACTATATTGGCATGACAAAATTAAATTAGACTTTGTTATAAAAGAGACTACACTGGTCAAGAATCACTGCTTAAAGATTAAATATTGGCAGTAGGTAACATTTATACTAAAAATAATTAGTGCCACCATAATCTTAACACAGTCTATGGGAAACACTGTTATTCCTGGAGCCAACGATTTGAATATCTCTCAACTACCACAACAGTTAACAGTTAACTCTTCAAGTTTGCACGTCAAGCCTCTTCTTGCAATTAAGGCTTGCAGGCTCCTCGCTAAAGTATTATAGCCTAGATCTAAACCAGGAAAGCCACCCACAACACTGCTCAGTAGTGACTGTTGGTCTTTAAAGTCATATATCTTTGTAGTAGTCATACATTAGTCATAAGTCTGCTTCATAGACTATACAAAGAAGAGAGGAGGAGGAAGCAACTGAAGTTTGGCAATCACAACTACCATGCCCCACATTCTCACTATGGGACTTGGTATGGGAAAAGTTTGTGCACTGAGACAGGCAAAGTTTGATGTTGCAGCTTTAAAAAGAATATTGTAAGATACCTCGGGAGTCATGCATTGCTGTGAAGACCAAAGTGAATCCCGTTAAAAGCCTTGTATAACTGATTCCACCCTGAGGTAACCTGATCACCCACTAGGCCTGTCACAATAATTACTATATCGACTTACCGTTCAATATATGAAAGCTGAAACTGTATTTTTGGGGGTCAGTATTTATCGTGTGTATAATTTCTTTGCAAAAGTAGTGAGATTTTTGTAATTTTTATGTAAGAAGAGGTAGATTTGAGCTGTAGACAGTAGATTAAATTACTTATTTTGTTAACGGTGCACTGCGTCACTTTTAAAGTTGGGGGTCTGCCGTCAAGGAGATGCTGTTGCCTGTAATGTTCAACAATATGATATTAAACTTGTATAAGATGCATTTATTAAATTATGGGTGTGTTATTGGAACATTTTAGGAAAAGCAATAACATCACAATGGACTCAAGCAGGTAATGGGCACTCCACCAGGAAAGTTGCACAATAATCTGTCTATCATTTGTTAATTTGTTTTTCAAAATAAAACCAAAAATAAGAAAATAAAAAAACAACTACTTTTCTTTATTTGTCTCCAAAATTGAAATTTAAAAATGGATATGGATTTGTTTGTTTTTTTCAGTTTTCAATTTTGTGTTTAAATAAATAATAGAAAAAAAACGTATCATGGCGTTTCCCATTTCTGTGACTTAAACTACAATACTGGACTTTTGCGCCACATACAGACTGAGCCAGGACTAAACCAGAACTAAACGCTGTCCTGTTCTCAATCCTGATCTGGTCCCGGTCTCAGTCCTAATCACCTGACAGTCTATGCGGCCGCAGCTCCGGGCCCATCCGGACACTCAGTCCTGGTTCAGTCCTGGTTTAGACCTGGTTTAGACCTGTTTTATTCCTGATTTAGTCCTGGTTTAGTCCTGTTTTAGTCCTGGTTCAGTCCATATGTGGTGCAAAAGTCCGGCATCACAGTTTAAGTCACAGAAACGGGAATGGCAGTCTGTTTTTTCGATTATTCATTTAAACACAAAATCGAAAACTGAAAAAACTAATCGTTATCCAGTTTTCATTTTGGTTTTGGAGACAAATAATGAAGAAAATAGTTACTTTAGTTATTTGTTTTCTTATTTTTGGTTTTATTTTGAAAAACAAATGAACGAATGATACACGGATTCACAATGCATCTTTTAATTACTGGTTCATTCTCTTGTTTATTTGTTGTAGCTCATGCCTTTTAATGATTCTGTATATTTAAAAATAGGCTTACTGGAATTATCCTGCTTTATTATTGTGTCTATGGCATAAAGTAGTTTCAATATTATCAATTACCGCAATATTTCTCTGTAGCAGTATTTCGCTCTTCAAAATTTGTGATCGTGACAGGTCATTCATCCACCTCACCAAAAGAGACCACTGCCGCCCTGTGCAAAGAAGAGTTGGAGAGCATCTTCATATTAGCGCTTTCATCTGAGAGTATGAATGAGTTTGAAGCCTGGCGAAGCTGAGTAAACATTGTGTGAATGGGTGATTGATGGATCAATTTGGGTGGTGCGATTCCCAGAGCTGGTGGCGGCGGTGGCATTGATTATGTAGCCCGTGGTCCGCTGCCAAAATACAGTCCTTGAAACGAGTGTGTGTTGGAAAGTGTCCAGCTCAGAACAGATGGCTCTCAATGCAGCAGTCATATCCATATTAATGGCGTCATTACAATGCATTACAATCAAGTAACCCGATCATTAATGTTTTGATCTAAAAAGCAATTACAGGTTTTGATGAGCCCCAGTCGCGCTGTGTGGTGTGGGCTGCATTGTTGTTTATTGTTGAGGTGCCAAATTGTTTTTCTTTGCTCTTTGATTGATGTGAACTTGCACAGTGATTGAACTTCAGGCATAAACAGAACATTGGTTATAGGGTTGCTGCATGGGTGGCTTTTTTGTAAACTGGAAGAAATATCATTGTGTATGTTTTGTTGTTATTTTTGCTTTGTTCTTTGTCAGTGTGGGTTAAATAAAGGGCTTTCTATTTGTGATTGTGATTAGATCAGCAGTGTATGTTTAATAAAAAAGGATTCAGTTCCAAGTGCGTATTGTAAACAACTCCCAGGAGCATTAGCACTTGAGAGAAGACTGAAATATGAACTGGTACAAAAAGATTTCATTTATATAAAAAGACATCAAAGTGGAACAGTGATCAAAATGCTCTGTTCCATCTTGTGATGTCATGAAGCGGTAGTTTTCAAGTTAACAGCTGCCTTTTAGCTGTAGTTCAGTAGAGATTGGCAATTCTAGTGCTAAAATGATCCAAATGATTCTAGTGAAGGTGTAAGTTTAAAAATGCAGTGGAGCACTTCCTGAATTACCACATTACATACGATGCATACCTCGTTACATGGGCCACGATATGATACATATTTTGATACAGTGAGCTTTCGATTCAATATGATTCAATAAAAATTAATGGCTAACTCATGGCTAAAAGTCTTTGTTAAACCACTTCTTGTGCAAACTTCATATGAAACACACCCATTTTAATCATCAAAACAGTGAAAATATTTATTATTATGTATTAATTTATTTATTAGTAAAGGGACACCACATATTACTAAACATTCAAATTGTAAATATGTAAAGATTATAGCCAGCGTGGCTAATTTCCATCTTCGGTCCCTCAGCAGGTTGATGTAAAATCATCTACAGGACAGTGAAAAGTACAGCAACAATCACACAAAAGTACATAAAATCAGCACACTCACTATACATACAACACACTCACTGTACATACAACACACTCACTGTACATACAACACACTCACTATACATACAATTCATTTCAAGAGTCAAGAATAAGAGTTAAACCAACAACCCCTGAGTATAAACAAAAAAAAAAAAATCAAATGTGCTGCATAAATGAGTTTCTGTAACAAGCTAAACAACAAAACTGTAGCGCTGTAACAAAATAATTTAGTCAAATATACCAAAAATACTCTTGCCGATATATCAATACAGCAGCCTACGATATCGATACTGTATGATCACATTAAATGATACGATCTATCAATATTTCAATATTTTTGCACGCCCCTACTCAACAGGTATGCTTTTGATGAGGAAACAGCATTATAACATAGATCAGAAAATCACGTAATATTAACTTAACTTCTTAACTTCTATAGTTAACTTCGGTCTGTCCGCATGGGTGGTCTGCAATTTACTAGCTACCATGAACTCTAAAAATCACTTATTCGCTTGTACCCATGAGTTACTGTAAACAACACAGACCTGGAAGTGTTTTTGGTTCAGTCCTGATCCCACACACATGCAGACAGACTCAGGAGCAGTTCTGTAGCTAAGTGATTGCATGGTACAGTTGCTCACCGTGCAGCTGCGTTTGTTTAAGACCTTGTAAAGGGCACAGTGTCTTCCTGATGAAGAAAAAGCCGTAGTGTAAGAATGTGATCCCATCCTCCTCTGTTATTTCCTCAGGTGTGAAATCCGTCCACGCTCACGTCGGAGAACCAAGCGGGCGTGCTCAGCTGTGAAATTGTATCTTTCGGCTCCAGCACCACCCCGGCCCCTCTCCCCCCGTGTCTCCTTTGGCTGTCCTCTGTCACCCCGGTACATTTTCACTGTATTTTTTGGCTTTCCATAAACACAGCTTTTTTATGAGACACATGAATTAAAAGTAAATACGTTTTGCCAAGATAAAAGATAGGATAAAGAAAAAGATAGAAAAGATAGGGGCAAGGTAACTGATTCATAAGGACTGTGGTCAATAAGAAGTCAATAATATTATTTATGGATTGTGCATGACCAGAGATGTGTGAACTGAATTGCCCTTTGGGATTAATAAAGTTGTTGATTGATTTAATCCTTAATCAAATGTGTTTTATGAGTGTTTGATGCAGTAAATGAAAGTGAAAGGAACTTTGATTTATCACTTTTCCAGTCACCCATTTATTTTGTATTTATATAATTTTTTATTTTTTCCAAAATAAATGTACAATGCAATTTTGCTAAGTAAGTCAAAAAGGGGAATTAGTTGAATTGTCTAGCTGGCATGTACACTGTAAGACTCTAGTAGACTATGGAAATTATTATTATAAAACTTAAAAATGAGCAATAAACTGATCAGTGTAATAATATATTTTTAATATGCTTGTTGTACGTTCTCGATTCGTAGAGGCAGTGATGAGTAACATTTACTGCAAAATATTGTATTAAATAAATATATAGTCTCTTATAAACTGTGGGAAACACAGAATATATAATGCATAATAATAATTAGTAATAAATAAATGGTCGACTTAGACTTCATAGACCATATAATCTACTTAATGACTACTACAACCCTAATGTGCAGTATAATGAATATTGTGTCATGGTGGTTTGGTTCAGTGTCTTGTAGAGCGGGTGCAGTGAGGCAGGCTGCTCCTCTGAGGCTCCACTCATGTCTTGACAGCGCCGGCCTACATTCACCATGGCGTCCCCCGTGACAACAGATTGCTCCTCCACCCTCAGCGCTGCCAGGGGGCCCAGAGAGCAGCTTTAGCACTCATCCAGAGCCACGAGCCAGAACAGTGACACGTCTCTGTGCCAAGAGGGGGACTTAAAGACGTTATCATCAGCTTTTTTCTCCACAAATCTGTCACAATAATAGAACAGAAAGCCTAACAACAAAGTGTGTTTATTCACCTTATTCTGGAAGTTGCAGTGCACGCTGGCTTCATCATTTGGGTTGTATTATTTTGCACGAGGCTGCAGCTCTTGACAGCAAATGAGTTCAATACAGACTATAAACCTGTTTTAAAGCCCCCCAGAGAATCGGCGCATTGTTGACTTGTTGGTGCACATGAACATTGAATATTTTACACAAATGAACCTACTTTATGTCATAGTTGAGCAGCAAAACTTTTCTCAAATTCACCATTGAAATTAATGAATCAACTCAGTTTTATTTAAAACAATGCAGTCAACCAAAGAGCTGTACACAAATTAAATGTTGCTGTTAATAAGGTGACTGCTAGTGCATTATGCAACTAGAAAAGCAATGGATTCTTGCACAGAGACACATTAATGCTAAGTCCTCTGATTTGTGGGGAACGTATTGTGCTTAAAGGACTTTTGTCTTTTTTTTTCCAAATCAAACTGCTGGGCACTGTGTATTTATCATCTGTGAACCAGGAAGTGCGCTCTTATCAATAGTTGCTGTTGTGGAACTGGGAGAAGTGCCTCTAAACTAATCATCACAGTGAATACTTAGAGCTAATTATTTTTTTTGTTTACAGTGGTCCAGAGTTTTTCCTCATTTTTTATTTTTTTTTTTACATATTTCTTATATTCCATTTTTATGACCGCAAAATAATTGAAGGACTTGACTGCAATGCTGTGAGACATATTGATTTCTGTATTTTTCAAATTCAGCTAGTATATGGCACTGGCTTCAACAGGCTGCTCCACCTTTTCAAAAGAATAACTACACATTTGCTTTGCAGGTGTAATGATTATTATTATAGGGCTCCTGATGTACTCTGTTGTGCACCTCTGAAATCCATCTTTAGTTGAAAGTGTGTAATACCTGAAAGCAGCTTTGACATAAATTCATATAATTTGATCTACGGGCTCCTGTTGCCAATAACTATATCTCTGGCAGCCTCTCAACAGGCTACACAGTCTCTGAACCATTTCTAACAGAATAGTGCTTCCTTTTGGGCCGGCCTCACTGGAGCAGGGCTGACAGTGAAAGCGCCTGCAGAATAATTTAACAGAACTGTGGGGAGAGCCAGAGAAAAGACAAAGCTCTCCAAGATGATCTCCCAGGACCCTGTGGCAATCCACTGCTCTGCACCACCTCCGCCGCCATTACTGACACTATTGATTATGGCCCTGGGAGTGATGATAGCATTCGCTGCTACCCCTCCGGCGCTAAAGCCACAATCACGCGAGCGCATTCCCAAATGATAGAGTGTGTGGGAAACGGAGGAGGAGGTGAGAGAGATAAGGGTGATTGAGAGAGAAGCCATGAGGGGGCAGCAGTGCGGGGGTGTTTTAATATAGTAGTTTTTTTTATATAGCACTAAAGAAATGTAGCGCGCATGTCATCTGCTTTAAAACACAGAGCCAGCGTGTGAAAGTGTTATCGTGGCCCCGAATGAAACATGAAAACGCAGTAATTGCCACTTTGCAGACTGGAATTGTTAACAAGGGAGCTTGACATTTTCAAATAGTGCTGATTGTGGAGAGCCAGGGACACCGAGATAGCCAGCACTTTACAGATATTGGATGTTTTTCATATAAGTAAAGGGGCAGTGCTGGTGGAGAAAAAACAGGATTAGCATGGATTAGCATATTGAAGTAGAAAAATGTTACACCCACGAAAATAAAATTACACTTTGAGGTAAACTTTACAGGAGTTTCTGTTAGTATCATGGCATTAATTATGATGATGGCTGCTAACTGACATTTTGAATATGCTTAATTCTTCTCTAATGCAACTAAATGTGGAACATGCATAAAAACAATTATACCGCAATTGATGTTTTGGACATACAGTATGCCAATTTAGAAAAGTATTAAAAAAATATTAAAAACCAGTTTGTCTCCATGGAGATGTTAATGCTTTGGTTTAAATTGTCCACAGTATGATATTAAACTAATCTGTCTTACATTTATTCAACTACAGATGTTATTTGTTGCTCAAAAATATCTTAAAAATCCTCCATTCTTACTGTGAGTGGTGTCGCCTCTCCACAAATCTAACCTGTAATTTTGTTAGTAAGTCTCCATGGAGATCAGTACTGGTGAATGTAGGCATCTCTCCATGGAGACAAGCAGGTGACAGACCCTCCAGCAGAAAAGTTACACAGTGCACCTTAAACTATTACCCTTGTTTGGAAGATTACACTAGACATGTGATATTTCTGGCCTGAGTCATCAGGCGGTTTCACTTTTGCAGCATTAGAATTTGTTCGCCCGACAGTAGGCCAGTACTTTTTAAATTTAACCAATTGCTGCTATTTGATGGTGACGTATATAAACGCTAATGGCTAACTAGTATATTAAGCTTTTACCACATCCCGTAGAAAGAACGGCAATAACATTTTTCCCCTTGATGAAATTCACCAAACATTCTCTTTGTTCTGACTTTAAATCCTCGATCTCGGGAATCGTTGCCAACACAGAATGTATGCCTCTTCGCTGATTGGCTGGTGCCCGAACTCGCACTTCCGGGCTTCTTGGAAACTGTCTAGTGTATTCTGATTCCTGACCTAGTCGCTGGGGAGAAATGAAACTGAGCGGTGGCACGAGGTGGCGCCAGTCTGGCTAGTTAATTTTATCGGTCCATTTATGTTTTGTGCGATACTTTAAATTAAACCAAACATTTTAGCACTTTCCTAATGCGCTGTTAAAGTATCGTCTGAATATTGTTATCTAGATAATGCAAACATTTTTGTCAATATCACTCACCCATAGTTACAACCAGAGGATGACTGAGAGCTAGGCATATTGAAAATGAAAGAGCCAGAGAATGTACAAAAAAAATATAATACAATAACATTCAAACTTGTTTTAAAAGTGAATAAAGCATAATCCTTGACCGTTAAGTAATTACTTCTAAGTATTTAAACAGCGTCATCCAAGTCTTGAAAGATTGTTATTGAAAAGGATAGGAGGAGAGGGCCTGTGAGCTTTCAACTGTCTCTTCATATGAGGTTTGATGGACAGCTCCGGGTGCGCTCGAGTAGTTTGAGAGAGGCGCTGACAGAGGACCACACACAGAGGAGGAAGCACTCAGCTCCAGCACAGAGTCTAGGATATGTTTGTCTTGTGGCTTGTGTGTGTGTGAGTGTGTCTGTGGAAAGATCCAAAGACATGCCTGGAAGTTCACTACAGCATGTGTCCTTATAGACAACTGTAATGGACAATTTGGCACAGATGTTACTTGACTAAAATAAAACTTATTGTAAACATAGGAAAATTGAAAATATAATAAAAGCAAGTCAGTTTTAAAATATGCTACTTGCTCTGTCAGTTTTGTAGTTGATTTCGGACATGTTTCCATTATCAAACCCTTTCAGATAAATACTGACATTTTTATATAATTACTTATGTGTGTTTATAGTTTAATACTAAATACTGAAATATGACTGCAGTTCAGTGCCTGGTGACCAGTTTCCAGATCTTGATCCAGATTTGGTCGGGACTATCTTAGCTGGTTGATTGTTCATTGTGCATGTTAGTATAATGTGTCTAAATGTAATAGTGCATTTTTGGTATATTTCACATGAGAGAACTTTGATATTGAAAGTGGAAGTAGAATTAGCTGCTCTTCTCTGTTGCAGGTGCAGATCCATCAAAGGAGCAGATGAAAGGCAGACGTGGACAGCGTGGCTCTTTCTCTAACCCGAACGGGACATATGCAGTGCAGAGGAGGCAGATGGTTCGTGGTCCGAGAAAAGTACAAGTCTCTCAGATGAGTGGTGGAGAGGTACGCACGGGCTTGTGGTGGAGTCTCTCCCTCTCTGTTTTATATGTGCATTTTGATACACAGCTGTCACACTGAGAAGGCTGAGCTGCTCCGGCTGTCCAGATGTTGTGTTTGGAATTTATTAGGTCTAATTAGGGCCAAGACCCTTACTTCACAAGGCAGGAAAAACAGTAGTGGAGTGCCCTTATGCTACACTATTCCAGTATTTTAGATAAAGGCTGACAGGCAGGTATTGCTGTCAGGTATTTAAAATTTAATTATGGTGCAATAACTCACTCAGTACAGTACATAACTACAACTTTTCACAACATTAAATTCTGAAAAACATATATTTTTACTTCATTGGTTTAGCTGTTTGAGTATACAGAAGAAGGAAATGATTTGAAGGTCATGGTGAATCTGTTTTGGTGTTTTGGTTTGCAGTTGTAAAACTTGTGGCAACTGCGATATTTTACAGTTTAAACCCTGTGTGTAGGTGTTGAAAGGAAATGTTCTTTGAAAGATGGTTGTTAATATGATCGATGGGTGCTCGGTGTCATTAAATGTTCATCTGACAGGATTGGCTTCTGGATATAAAGGATTTGTGGAGATTAGATGAAGTGAAAGATGGGCCATTATGAGTCATATACGGTTACCTTGTATAATGCAAGATTGACAAAGATGGATTTGGTTTGGTTTCTGCTCTCTCATACATTAAAGAACATCTCCTTCACTGTTGAACCTACAGTACATGTTGTAGAAATGTATAGGATTACATTTTTACTTTTTACTACCACCAACCAATAATTGTTTGAATTTGGAAAACTTCCAAAAGTCATAGAAAAATGTCATAAATTATCCTTGTTATTAGTATCATATACTACTATATTGAGCTGTAACATGTGGATTGTGATATGTATGGTAATGCACTCAATAGTTGTGGTTTTAGTTGTAGTTGTAGTTGTAGTTGTAGCTGTAAAAAGGTACTTTCAGTTTGCAGTACCTTTTTAATTGTTGTTTGGTGAAACATCAACTCATAAACACATGAACATTTCTGTGCCAGTATTAGTTTTGTTTTGCACATTTCCTTGACTCTCTTAACAAGCTTTCTCTTATCCTCCCTACAACAGAATGTATGGTGTACATTATGGTAAGCTGTTCTTGTACCTGATACAATACAATACAATGCATTTAAAACTGCTCAGGGGGTAAGATGTAGCTGCAGGCACATGAAGATAAAGGACACTTCAACGACTTTCCAACAAGCTGTGCATAATCTCATCTGTGGCCAGTCGCATTTACATAGCCATCCATCTTTGATGGCTAGGTCCACCGTCTGTTTTTGACCACAAGCATCTCTACCGGGCACAACAGTTGCTCTCTAAACACAACCAATTAGGATGACGAATGACTGTTGCTCCTGAGGGGGTCCCCTGAGACACATGAACATACAACTCAAATTACAACACAAACAAAGAACAACATGGGAGTGCAAAGAGGAATATTTTTCATCTTGGGAATGCTCCTGCTTTGATTCCCAGTCCCATAGACCGATCCTCCTATATCATGCCTGACATTGTGCTCTATTTGAGGAGATTTGTAGTGCACTTTTGATGCATAATGGATGGGGGTTGGAGTTGGAGTGGTGCATTGTGGGAAGATGATCTCGGGAGGGCGTGCTGAGGTTGTTGATTGCTTCTTATTGAGCTCAGGTGCCCTTGGGATGGGCATTATGAGGGCGCGCAGCAGGCGGAGGCACTCTACTGTCCCGGCTAATGCAATGACCTACATGAGCAGCTTATAGTGCACCAGCATCCTCCACAGCTCCTCTTGTGGTTTGTTCTTCAGTAATGTGCCATTATTACAGTTAATTTCACAATCTGCAGGGGACTCTCCAGGTCTCATGTGAGAAGTGAGACATAAAGCGAAGCTACTTTATAATGAATTAGGGCTGAACGATTTTTAGAAAAGTATCTAAGTGCAATTGTTCTGAAAAGCATTTTGAACACAGTTTGCTTTGTAATATATATATTCTGATAATAGGATTCTGTTTAAAGTTTGCACTGTTTAATTAAAGACTGCACAATATATTGTACAATATTATACATACACAGCATAATACAGAAATACATGGCAGAAAGATGAACGTGAACAGGGATAACTGCAGCCACAATTACCTACAAATTAAATATTTGTATTGCAAAATGTTCTGCTATTAACCAAGCGATTCCTGATTCTAGTTGAAGAATCGTTACAATTTTTAGTATTTTAATATTTAATGGCTTTCCTTTAGTAGCCTCCATATCTTTCCTTTATCTTTATCTTTATTGGAGTTGCCTCGGCCCACTCAAACACATGTGAGCGCCGGCTGGAGCCACTAAAAAGGAGTTATGTTCAGTGATGACAAGAATTGATTTCCAATTTCCTCCACAATGACTGCATCATTTCCAGTGTCTGCGTCGGTTTGGCCCACATTAGGGCGTGTGCCGGGGGGCCGTAGATCAGGGTGACAGCTGACTTCACCTGCGGCCCCTCTTTGACAGATCAGAGCTCACGGGGCACAGAAGGTTTACTGCTTTCACTCTTGTCACTTCTTTTCATCTGACCGACTCTTTTAAAGAATTTATGAAATGTGCCTCAAATGTAACACGTCTGGTGGGTGTTAGAAGGCTTTTAGAGGAGCCATAACAGTGACACTGGGTTTATCGTTTAAGGGGGAAATAGCATACTGCTCCTCAACTCAGACCGACATAAAATAAAGGTCCTATATTTTTGACACTTTTTTTTTTGGCATTTTAGAATATTATTACCTCCTCAAAAGCATACCTGGAGTTGTGTTTTGTTTCATTCGCTCATATTTCAGTAATCCTTTATTATCAGTCTGTCAATGTCTTGATGACATGAACAGCTACCTTTTAACTTTTGTTCAGTAGAGATCTACAGTTTCATCGCTGAAACCATCCAAATGATTCTCGTGAAGGTTTGAGAGAAGAACACAGCGTAAATATGCAGGATTTATGTGTGAAACCTGTGTGAATACAGAAATTTCCATGTGACATTTTTGAATCCTACATGTATGACAACGAGTCTGAATAGTCCGAGTTATCGAAAGTAAATACAGATAAGTGGGCGGAGATAGGGGGTAAGTGAAAACAGAAATATCCAGACCACTCAAGCCAAATTAATAAGGAAGCACGGTTAAAAACACATAAAAGTAAACAAAAAAAAACATATAACTTTTAAATTGTTACACCACATGTCATTTTTCACTCTGTATGCTATTGAAATTCTACCACAAAACTAGACTTAAAACAGCTGTATAAGACCCACACAGGCTTAAATATTTGTCTATTAGGAGGCCATCGTTATTCAGTTGGCAGGTCTGTGTTAAATCGCCCATCTAAGCTTTGGATCGCTCCCATTAGCTGCAGTGAGCGCGTAGGGCTTTATCAAGCGGCTGCACGGCCCAAGTGGGAGGCCATTTGTCAGCTGTAACGCATGGCTCCAGTTTTAATCAAAGAACACCAGCACTTTGTCCCTGTGATGAATGGTGAAGTCACTGGTCAAGGGGGAGCGAATTAGAGCTCCAACAATGTGGTGGTTGTGATTATGGCTTTTACTACAAGTGCAGAGGATATGGGCTTTTGCTAGTGTATTTGTAGAGTAACATTTGTTTGTTGTGTACGGTAAAACATGGAGTTGATTTGATACTAAAATTTTGAACTTGATTTTGATACTAAGGAAGGAATAGGCTAGACCGATTCCAATACCACAATGACAATAAAAAACACCCTTTCTTTAGACAATAGAATATCATTTTCAAAACTAATAATTGTGCTTTCTTTTATATTACCATGTCGCCTTTATATCTGTAGTCGTCCAAGTAGGTTCCATAGTGGTCCATGGCCATATATCAATCTATGTGCTCTTATACTTGTTCTGAGTTTTAAGACTCTAAAGTTATTCAGGAAAATTTACTGTGACTTTTTTAGTATCGATACTTTATTAAATGAGTATTTAGTTTTGATACTAGTTTTAGTATCAGTAACTGTTTTCTTTAATACTTTTGACAATGCCATTGAAGAGTAACATTTGTTTGCTGTGTTATGTCTGAATCAAATTATAAACCATTTTTAAAATTGCAGACCTAATATTACCTGGTCTATGAAACCCTGTGGAGAATTAGGATGTGAGGTAGGCTTTACGAAGCTTAAAGTTGCACTAGATATGTTTTTGCTGCCACCTGCTCGTCTCCATTCTTTATTCTCAGTGTTCTACTGAATTAAAAGTAGCGCAACTAGGCCAAGTTACAGGTCAGATCTCTGGAGAGTTGGGCCCCTTCGCAATAAGAATGGCAAGGTGTTTATATTTTCAGGTTATTTTGTTGTGATAAACTTGACTGTCTGCCAGAGCCTGAAAATTAGGAACAGCCCCTCTAATTTGTCAACATTTCCAGGTCAAACAAACCAATTATACATTCCAAACGCTATAATGAATAATGATATTGTCAGAGAGAATGCACTGAGATAAGAGCCCCTTATGAATCACAAAGACAATAGCATATCATTACCCTTCCTCAGGCATAGCTTTACTCTTTTAAAGTGATTAGTTTTACATTTTACTGATAACAAACAGTTGTAAAAAGTATGTGCCTTCTTAAGACTCGTACACATAAGATTAAAGGTCTGATGGACGCTTGTGAGCTTTAAGCCATGTTATAATGCAAGTACCTCATTAAAAACAAATACCTGGAGCTGTGTTTTATTACACACATGTTTGAGTATGTATTACTTTTAGGGCTGGGTATCATTACAAAGTTGCCGATACGATACATACCTCGATACATAGGCAACGAATAGGCAGTTATATATATCGATATATTTCAAATCAATTTGATACGGTTCAATAAAAATAATGGCTAAATAATGCCTGTGATACTAAAAGTCTAACATTTTACAAAACATTTTACTCATCAAAACAGTGAAAATGTCAAATGTGTTGCATAAATGAGTTTCCTTCCACTAAACAAGCAACAAAGCTGTAGTGCTGTAACAAAATAATTGAGTAAAATATACCAAAAAAATACTTTTGGCGATACTGATACAATACGATATATTGATATTTCGATAAGTGCTTTACTGTATTACTATTAATCTGTCTGCATCTCCAAAGCTCAAAATGTATGGTGTTTGAAAACACAGTAGAGCACTTCCTGTATTACCACATGACATCACAAGGTGGAACAGAGTGTTTTCTGTTTGAGAGAAGAACCTAAATATGCGGGGTTTGTGTGTTAAATGTGTGAAACAAAACACAACTCCGGGTACAGTATGTTTGTGATATGAAACAACATTATAACACAGATGACAAAATGGTGTAATATGGGCCCTTTAAAGCCCAAGAAATACCATTTGTCAAGCTAGCCCACAGAAAGAGATGAGGTGCGGATTTTGTGACTAACCGAAGCGTTTCATTAAATCTCCCTCCCTTCCATCCAGCCGTGTAATAATCCGGATAGCTCCAGATCTGTAATGCTGTTGTCTAATGAGTTGGCTAATTTGAAGCTTGTGGTGAGTCAATGAGGGATACCAGCGCTGGCATGAATAAGACGAGCTGTTTAAAGCAGCTGGATGCGTGTGTGGAAACAGAGCACTGGAAAATCAATAGCACAATTCATGGCTGTGATGGCAGGCGTGTATTAGTGTAGTTAAAGACATTCCACTTAAGGCCACAGATGAGAGCTTTTCACAGGCTGTAGTGAGTCAGCCTCTGAAGCCTCTTTTAGTAGAGGATATTAAACTCTGCCGCTCTGGCCTCTTGTTAAATGGCCATGTCACTTGTAATGATTCATACAAGTCTGAGTGCACCTAAGAGCCCCGTCAAGTTCACCTGTAATTTCACCTCGATTTCTTGTCCCTTTACACACTCATAATGTTTATAAAAGAAAAGTTAATTAGCTTTCTGTTTGATTGACAAAAGCCCTGGGACTTGTCCTTTTTATAGTAACGTTTACAAAGTGATGTAATGTTGGTCAAAGTGGATTTTAATGGACTGTTTAGTGAGAGCCTTTGTTGGCCACAGGGTGGAGATGTTCACCTTACAATGCATACTGTAGAACAGGGCTCCTATTGTAGAGTCAGATTGTAGATTTGATCTTGGAAAACATTATTTGCTTAGAAACGAGAGCAACTATGCCTACTACTACTTTGGGCACTTGTGGTAATTATATAGTACCAGTCTGTATAGATGAATGTTAGATGGATAGATGAATTGTGAAGATGTCATGATATCATTACCCCTTGTACGAGACGGCACTTCTCAAAGGGCATTCCAGCAATAAAGTGAATTTAGTGGTATGATCATAGACTGTAGAATATTATACATAAATGTACAGTCTATGGTTACATTTAAGTCTGTACAGTTAGTCAAGAAAAGCATGTAGGATTTTTTAAAGATGTCTGATAGATAACTATTCCTCTTGTTTGTGTGGCTTTATAAAATACAGCTTAATAATTTAATCGTAACTAATAACCTGTATATCATTTTATATTTCATAAGTGGTCTACTCTGAGTTATTTTAAGCCCCATCCCAGACTGCCCAGAGCTGTGTGTGGCTAGAACAATATCTGAATCTTCCACAGCAGTATCTAAACCCGTCAGCTTGTTCAAATCAAAGTATGTTATTTTTAAAGAGATAAGAGGATGTCACTGCCAAAATCTGTCTCCACGCTGTGAATCTGAGCTGTTTTTATCTGCAGACTGATCAATACACACAATGTTATCAGGAGCTGGGCCGAAGTCGCACATTTATTGAAACAATATCCAGTTTTTTGATGTTGAACTGACTCGATATCTGTAGCTTCTGGACACTGCTTTATTTTCCACTTTATGCTTCTCTCTATGTAAAGGTTAAAGGCTATGTAACATTTCTGCTGGTGGAGAGTCTACTTTGTGCTTGTGTTTCTGCTTTGCCTGGAATAAAACGTATGGTATTAAATATTTCTAATGTATACAAAAATAATAATAATCTTGAAAAATATGCATTCTTCTTACTGTGCATGGGGTTACCTTTCCACAGATCAGACCTGTAATGTGGCCTGGTGGTGTCATTTTCTCATCACCATGGACAGTTATTAATTTTCTACAATACTGTGGAACTTTTAGGCATAACAGTTACAGCTTCTTGGATACAAGTAAGTGGCAGACCCTCCTCCTCAAAAGTCACATAGGGCACCATTAACAGAATATTATTTAGTTTCAGGTGATTCTTGATTGGTCTATTTGTCAACTTTACATTTGACCAGCTATATAAATGAGTCCTAATACTAGAAGTCAATCCCTGCAGAAACCATGTTGTCAAAATAAATTGTTTGCTGTTTATAAGAAGTTTTGTACCCACCAGCATTTCCCAAAAATGCTTTTACTTTCAGTTGCAGAATAAAAGTGTACAAGAATGTCGACTAGAACTCTGAAAGTATTATGTTTTGTCTGGATGCCCTCAGCACAGGCCTGGAGTGAAATCTTATTTTTCAGAACTTTTTGACTTTACAACATAATGCCTACCAGAATTCACTGCTTGGCACTGAGATCAAAACGTACATATTTCCTGTGTTATTTTCCATGCTGGAGTTATAAGGAAAGTGAAGCGGCAAGCGTATGGTAAGGGCAGAGCTGTCGACACTTTTCGCGATCACAGGAAGTCATGTTGATGAGGCAGAAAACATGCTTCACCTTGTTGAGTTATGCATTATTTATATGAGCAGCAGTTATGGTGGCGCTCTAGACTGGCATGGCTGTTTGTGCTGGCTGAATACTTTATGAAGATGCCAGAAAATGGGATAACACAGCCATGTCTATTCTCTGAGTTTGGGAAAAGGTGACTTTGTGTGAAGAATACTGGATGCATAAGTGGTTTTAGGAGTCTGTTCTCCCCACATTATGGGATCACAAGGCAGGATGTGGGCTGAGTCAGATTACTGATTGGACTCTTAACGTTGTTATGTTATTGCATGTAATGATATTAAGATCAACACATTTCATACTTTATTATGGAAATACACACGTCACAAGACATATTTAGGGAATTTGTATGGTAGGTTACATTATTGCTTCTACTTTATCTGTTTGAGATCCCTCATAAAGAACAAATTAGAAGTTAATTTGAGATTTACAACAGCATTTTACAACCTCATTATGAAAACAAAAACATCTACTGCAGTGTTTCTCAAATGGTGGTACTTGGACAGCTCTTATGTGGGTGAATTTAGAAGTACATTTATCCACCTTTTGTCCTCCTTTCGATCATTTCTTGTTTACAGCTTTAATGGAAATGATGTAGTCCACTTTTAAACACCTGATTTAGTCTTAGATTAGACCTGGAATAATCCTGTTATATACATGCAAATTTTTTCCTTCCCACTGCACAAAGAAATGTTGAAACGTTGAAGGTGCTGACTGTGACGCCAGATGACATCTTTTTTCCAGCGTCTTCCAGATGTCCATTATTGGCATTCCTAGGACCTCCGGATGAGGGCTAATTCTAGTCCACATGAGGTCACTCGGTGGTGGTAAAATACTGCTGTAGCCACAGCTGCCCGGAGGCAGACTGATGAAAGCAAGGCTGCCAATCTGAGCCATCGGCCCCTCCAATCACCACTAACTCTCACGCTCACATCACTTTCATACTAGGCAATGTGGGTGAAGTGCCTTGCCTAAGGAAACAACAGTTTTTTGTGACTGGCACCCCACTGTAGGACCCGATTTTCCCTGCACTCTCCCATCCAAGCACTAACCAGACCCAGCCCTGCTGAGCTTCTGAGATCTGACAGGAGCAAGCTTTGACAAGCCGATACGGCCATGTTAGATTTAAACTCATTTTAGACCATTTTTGTAGGCCTACTGTTTCTCGGCTCTGTGTATAACTGTGATGCCATTTCAGATGGTGGCATAATGTTCCAGTTAATTTTGTCTCAGCAGCAGGTAACTGGAAACGCATACAAAGGTGTAAAGCATTTCCAGTTCAATCTGCTACTGAGCCATACAAAGCTACATGAAAATTACAGAATACAGTTAACATTTTCTCCACCTTCAGACTTCAAATGTCAACTTTAAAATTCACCAATTTTCCCTGACTAACACGCATCATTTCCATTAATAATGTAATTTTCCTGCGCCTGTATTAGATGTCCCCATGATGTGCAAAAAAGTCACCTAGACCGCCATTCAAATGCTCAACTGCATATTGACGTACAAGTGGTGTCATAGTTAGACTTCAAATAATGGACATAATTTGTGCGTCATTTTTTTGTCTAGAATTGGACTAAAAACAGACTGATGGAAACAATATAGACATGATCTGCACTTCCATAAGACTGCTAATGTTTAGTGGGTTGGTTGTACTTGGTGTGAAAAGTTCGAGGGCCACTGATGTACTGCAGACAGCAAAGTAATATGAATACATTCATCACCAGTGTTATACGAAATTATTTTATGTGTTGCCTGTTAACCTAAATCTTAAGTCTTGATTCTTAGATTGACTGTGTGTGTAGACATAAATAAACTAAAGCTGATATTGTGCTTCGCTTAATACCGTATGTGCCTTCATCCTGAGCCTAATCCTGCCCCTCATTGCTTTTGATTGCCTTTTAGCTTTAATAACACCGTGGGCATATGAAAGAGAGATGTGTGTTGACGTGTGACAGCTGTGATCAGGAACGCTGAGATTCTGCCAGAGGAGCCCATGCAAAGAACCAGGGGGTGTGGAGGTGGTGGGGCTCGCGTCAAATTCATTAATTCCAGCGATTTGCCAGTCAAAGCTTTTTTTCTCCCTTGCAGACCGAACATAAACAAACACAATCATGTGCAAATGGGTCCAAATGAGATGTGACACCTCTATTGGGCTTCATTTATTAGCAGTCATTATGCGCGGCCGCTCTCCTCTGGCAGCCACATGGGCGTAAATAAAAGAAATCATCGGCGTTATGAAAAGAGGATATTATTAATAGTGATAGCTGAATCTGGCGGCGTGATGAGATCCATTCAAGCTCTGTATGAAAAGAATTCAATATTTTTAGCTTCACAAGCAGCACTCAATCCCAAAGCTTTCAAACAGTACTCCAGGCTTTATCGGCGCAGCAGGGGTTAAACGGAAACAATGAATTTTTAATGTAATATTTTGGCTTTCCGCATCAGATCATCCCGTGTGCAGTGATGGACAGTTCTATTAATGACTAATGTGGAGAAGGATTGTACAATAACAAACCAAGTGGAGCTGATTTCTACAGAGTGAGTTCAACTAAGAAGATACTGTATATATACTGTACTTAGTAAAACAATAAATAATTACTTGAGATATATTAGGATTCTTAGGAGCAATTCTACTTCTATGAACTAAAAGTAGAACTAGAAGTAAGAGTTTAAGCACCAAATGATTTTTATTTTAAAGGTGGACAATGTAACTATTCTAGTGTAGGGCTTGAGATATTATTGCTTGTCCTAGAATATTCCATAATATAGCATAAAATCTATCTATATGGCATTTTTTTCCATTATAGGTCAATTTATTACTAAAAAAAAAGAAAACTAGGGTCTTCTCTTCACAGATCTGACTGGTGACTCGACCTAGTGGCATCAACTGCAATATGTAATATGTGACCTGCCTTCTATAAAGACATATTTAATGTTGCAATGCCATTTGAAACTTAGAGATACCAGCATTCATAATAAACAATGGCCATATATATTTAAAAAATCTATTCCTCCCCTTTGCAAATAATAATAGATAAAAAGACTCATACCCATACAACACATTTAACACGTAATTCTCCTCATTAAGCTTTTTAATTTGCAGTCAACTTGCACAGCGTCGTCTCTTAATAATTTCACTAATTTGTGTCAGTCTGTGTCCTGAGGCTACGCACGCCTTTCCCTATAATCTAATGCAGTCCACATGGGGTTTGTGTGAGAGGCATTGATTTCACACTACGATTACACTGCACTGACAGACCGCCGTTAATCATCACAGGGCTATGGCGACCTCATATCATCGAGCATTACAGCGTGGAGAGTTGCACCTGCCACCCACCAAAGTCAACTCACCAGTGATCAATACTGCAGTGTGGGGGACGTACGGAAGCCGATTAATCAGGCCACAAGGCTACTGCTGCTGCACAGGGGTCAAAGGGCAGTGTACCTGTGGGGTTTGGCTTGACAAGTGGACAAAGTGGTTGGTTTCGACTTGAGGTTGGGAAATGTACTACTGTAAAATAAGGGGGAAAGTGGAGAATTCTCATGAGCTCTATAGAATTTGTAAGGGCAAAAAAAAGGCTAAATGACAAAAAGATAAAAAGATTTAATTCACAATATTTTCCAAACCAAGGACACTTTTAGAGTATAATCTGAATCACTCAGGATGTTGCTATACCTAAGTCTCATTTATAAAAGTAATCTGTGGCTCCAAGCAATCTTAACTACATGAAGAAATATCAACCTCGAACAAATCCATTTTCCAAGCAAGCATTACTAAACAATGACTCAAAAAGCACTACAAGACTAAGTGAAGTAGTTTTTTGGCAGACCTTTAAAGTGATATTTTTAGATTTGTTTCCAAAGGTCTGTTTTGTATTTAAACTCACTACTTGCTATTGTAAACTGATGCTTAAACGTTCTTGTACAGCCGCTGTTTGTGGAGAGCCTTAGATGGTGTTACCTCATGAAACAACAGGGAAGCATTCTGGTGCCCCACAGGGTACAGGACTTGGGCTGTTAAAGTTTCTAATCTTTATAAATGATCTATTTTTACAGAATGCACTGCTGATTTCCTGATCATTGTTTGGTTTATAGAAATATTCTGTCTATAAATCAAGATGTTCTCCAATGTGATCTCAGATATATTGGGTTCAACCCAGCAATATTCACTCTCAGTAATTACTGTCAGTAATCGGGCAGCACCCTCTGTGCTACCATCTGGAGCATGTGATGGTGGGGCAGGTTACGTCTGAAACTATTTCTGTGGGAAAGTAGGAAAGAGCTACAGTGTAACTTACTACAGTATAGTGAATGTGGTTACATGGCTGTTTTTGTCAGGTTTGTAGTAAAACTGGGCTATTTTGGAAACGATAAACATTACTGCTTATGATATTAGTTTTCCTTATTTTACACTATACATTGCCAGTGAAAAGTTTGAATATACTTTGTCATGTATTTTTCGTCTTCATTTCTATGAATATTTGCATTGTTAATTCTCACTGAAGCCATCACAACTCTGAATGGACACATATATGGAACATAGCAAACAAAAAAGAAACTCAAAACTCAAAAGTTTTGTTATCTTAAAATGTAATATAATAGCTTCCCTTTGCTTTGATCCTGGTTTGCACTTGGCATTTCTGACCCTGTCAAGGCACAATTGTGAAATGGAAAATATTTTAGGAGACAAGAAATCATCAAGAAGCTCATTGGGAGAAGGCCAAAGGTTTGCAGCGCTGTCAAACCTTTGGCCAAAGGGTGGATATTTTGACGATTTGAATATAAAATAAAATATAAATATATTTAATTTAGCAATTCAAGCTAATAATTAAGCAATTAAACTTTTTTTCTTTACATAATTCCATATATCTTGCAAAATATATTCGATGCCTTCTGTATTTATATCAGGACGCAGGAAACATAAAGGGTGAGAGGGTGCGTCCAAACTTTTGACTGACAGTGTAAAGCTAAACTTCTTTTTGATGCAATTATTGCCCTTTGCTGTAAGTAGCCTATATGTGCTGCTGCCAAACAGTTTGAAGTATAATAATTTTAACATCTCTGCAGACGAAGATGTTTAATTTTCCAGATTATGATGATTTAGTGGCAGAGATAAAAGACTGTGCAGGATACAGCTTTAATTAAGCGTGTGGAGATGCTGTGTAATTGCTGGATCTTTGGTGTTATTGTAAACAGCTCCGGCGTGTGTCTCTGTAAATACATCTGTTCACACTGGGCTCTTTCACGAGGTGCAGGATAATTGTAGAGGTTTACAAGTGTTTGGATTACAGCAAATCTCAGCATTAGTCAAGGCTCCGCCAAGCCACAGAATCAGCAACTTCATCACTTCTGCTGTCCATACAAAGTAGCTCTCAAAGGTCCTATATTATGCAAAACTGACTCTTATGAGCTTTAAGCCATGTTATAATGTTGTTACCTCCTCAAAAACATACCTGGAGATCTGTTTTGTTTCATTCACACATGTTTGAGTAATCCTGCATCTTTAGTCTGTCCCTAAAAGAAAAATGGTCTATTCCACCTTGTGATGTCATGAAGTGGTAGTTTTCAAGTTAACAGCTACCTTTTACCTTTAGTTCAGTAGATATGGGGAATTTCTGGGTTGCAGTTGTCCAAATGATTCTACTGAAGGTGTAAAGAAGTTTAAAACACAGTGGAGCACTTAATGTATTACCACATGACATCACAAGGTGGAACAGAGTGTTTTCTGTTTGACAGAAGAACTAAATAGGCAGGATTTTTGTATTAAACATGTGTGACTGAAACAAAACACAACTCCAGATATGCACCAGAAACACAGTGGTCCATTAACATGCACTATATGCTTTATTCTAACGCCAGTCCTTTATATTTGGGGAAAAAGTGATGTGACATTTTAACTTGAACTTTTTCATAGAATTTCATAGAGCCATTTAGGGACAAGGAGTAGGTGAAAAAGGAAATTGTTTGAGCACTCAAGCCTTGAATATGAGACTACAGGATTACTCAAACATGCATGAATCACTTAGAATACAACTCTGAGTCAGCTAATGATGAGTGAAATCCATTTAAAAGCTCTTTAAAGTCAATTTGGCATAATATGTCTGCTTTAAACCACAATTTACTGCATGGATGAGGAAAATGGCATTAAAGGGCCCATATCATGCTATTTTCTGGTCTATATTATAATGTTTTCCTCTCCAAAAACAAACCGAAAAAAATGATGTGTCATGTGAAAATACAAGTGCTTCACTGTGTTTTTAAACTCAGACTCTAACACGGCTTAAAGCTCACAATAGTCAATTTTGCGCAATGTAGGGCAAGTATAACTGGTGTATTTGGTCTGTCCACATTTATTTAGTCAGATGGCAGCCTACCCATGTTGTCACTGTGTCAGTCCACTCCTCTAATTGAAAGTCATCCTCGTGCCACTTCCCATCAGCGCCAATTCTGGACCGATTTGGAGGTAATTTGCACAATGAGAGCTTGGATCACCAGAGACAAACATTTTCCCTCTCATTAAGGAGCACATTAAAGATGATCCCCTCCTCGTCCCCACTCGGGCTCCATCTAATCTGATTTACTGTGGAACAATTTAGCCGCTGTGATCCGGAGAGACTTGTACTTTCTCTCCTCTCTCCTCTGATCTTGTCTCATTTTTCCACCCTGCTCCAGACTGAATTTGAATCACATGGCTCCCGCTATTTTAAGAACAAAGCTGCCATCATCCTCTGAACAAGGGAAAAGAGGAGATGGGTTCTTCGACAGAGGGGGGCTATTAGGGAATATGTGGTTTCATGAGACATAGTGAGATATAGCTCTGTGGACATGCCGGATATGACAAAATGGTGAAGAGGTAAGAGAATAGACTGTGACAAGTCATAACTTTCTAAAATACCTATAGTTTTAAACTGACAATTTATTGTTTAACTGTAAGATTGTTTATGGTTAATATCTCTGTAATTACTATATACACAGGACAACAAAAACAGACACAAGGTTCAGTATCTTCTCTGTTAGCACACTTTTTTTCATAATAGCTTCTGAAAGTGGTGCCATTATTCAACCCAAAGATGTGATTGTTGCCAGCTGAAAGGCTTTTAAGCAATAACATTAATATGAAAAGTTTGTGGAGCCAATTCATAACAACAAATAATGATAATGGTTAACATCTGTGAATTAGTTGAGCTATTTCCTTTAAAAATGTTCCATCTGAAAGTACACTCTAACTTTTTGAGGCTTTGGCTTAAATTGTCCACAGTATGGTGTTAAACTAATCAGTTTTACATTTATTCAACTACAGGTGTTATTTTATTGCTCAAAAAAAATAAAAACATCCATTCTTACTGTGAGTGGGGTTGCCTCTCCATAAATCTAACCTGTAATTTGGCTTGCAAGTCTCCATGGAGATTTTTTAATTTATGGCCATATTGTGGAGCATTCTAGACACAACTCCTTGGAGAAAAGCAGGTAATGAACTCTCTACAGACAAGTTACACAGTGCACCTTTAAATCTATAAATGGTTGTACTTTAAAACAAATGTGAAATATAATCAATTTGTTTTTAAATGAAAATTGATTGGTGATATAGCTCTTAACAAGCTTAAAGAGAAGGCCCTAATCATACATCCTTAAGAAACTGTTACTTATTACAGAATATAATGTGCTGACGAAGAGCTATCGACTTCTATACACAGTCATAAAATTCAGAGGTAAGCACAAAATAAAGTGTGCACAAACAAAGAACAATGAAAACTACTTAAAGATATTACTGCACAGGTTAAGAGATTGACTTATTTTGCTCCCCTCAGAAAAAAGTGTGCTTACATTGCAGTTAGCAGAGTGTATCAGGTTCACTGTACAAAGCCTGAAAAGCATTTGTTAAACATGTGAATGGAACAAAACACAACTCCATGTATGTTTTTTATGAGAAAACAACATTATAACATTTGTAGATCAGAAAACAGCGTAATATGGGCCCTTTATACTGTAGTAAATAGGCCCTATGAAGTTATTTCTCTGCTACACTATGACTGCATAGCTGAATTCTTGTACCATTTTTCATCCTTTACAAAAGCAGAAGATATGTCAAGGGGAAAGGTCAATGGTATATGTGTGTGTCTGTATCCTTCAAAACCTCCATCTTTTTGCACTGTCTTTGCGCAGGTGAAGATATGTCCTCAGACCAGTGCACAGCAGACAGTGACAGACTCCCACCTCCTCTCTAGCCTTTATTTTGCTGACTGACGGCAAATTTACTGGCAGACTGTGGCTCATCGTAAACAAGGAGCCAGCGTGTCAAAGGTGGAGGAGCAGGGGATTTAGAGCTGACAGGGATCTGTGCTGAAAGCCTTAGTAAAGCTGCGCTCATAAAAGACCCTCTCCAGCAGGTGTCAGACACGAAAGATGCATGTAATGGTGCTGCGTGCTGACAGATACAGGGAGCCGCTCACTAGGGGGCAGTGTTGTACCACCTGTCACATCTCTCCTCTGGATCTCGCCTCCCCCTCCACTGCAGAGACATGCACTGATGCTGGTGTTCCGCAGTGGGTCTCCTAAGGTCTTCTACACCCAAATGAGACTGCAGAATCAAACGACATTAGCATGGTTAGTGGTTAGAGCAACATCATTACATCACTTTTCAGGATTTGCAGCTAGCAATCAAGACCATCAACAGCGGCTTTTCTGTAATATTTGTGGAAATTGCAAAGACTTTAATAAGTGCTTTTCCAGACATTCAAAGACGCTTTACAATGTTCTGCATTATTCATTCACTACACGCTTGGTGTTGTAAATCTACTTCTCTACCCTTATTTACCCTGGGGAAGACTGACAGAAACAGGGCTGCCAATCCAACCAATCGGCCTATTCATACACTACATTCATACTAGGCAAGATGGGTGAAGCGTCTTGCTTAAGGACACAACAACAGTTAGCCACTGCATGAACATCTAATTGTTTAAGTATTGTAAGTGTTATGACAACCTTATCTTGTATCTCTAACAAAAATAGAGGAAATATTAATATAATACTACTACTATAATACTAAAATGTGTATTATATTATTAATTACTAATTTCCATGCGTACAACCGAGTACTATTAATTGCATTTTATGTATGCACCCTAAATGATAATGAATGAATGAAGCTTACCTCAGGAGGTCACTTAAGGGCACACACTCTGCCAGTGCAGTTTGTAGATGCAGGATGCTGAGTAGCCAGTATTGAATTGTAACCCTGCCTACATAGTTTATTAAACAAGGCTTTGTGCACTTCCTCTGACCTCTCTCCTTACCTTGCAGCACACACCCTCCCTCCCTCTCTCCCTCCCTCCATCTTTCTTTGAGTCTGTGCTCCCCTCCTTTACAGAATGTGGAGAGTCCCCCTTGTGTCGATCCACAGGTGGTTGGAGGCGAGGGTCTGCGTCAGTGTAACACAGCGGGCTCTTTTCCTCAGCGCTTTGACAGTCCCCATTGATTTGTTAGACAGCGGTAGTAGTTGCAGTGGCTGTTCCCCAGGCAGTCTGATTCCCTGTCTGCTCAGAGAGAGGCTCAGGCTGGCAGCGGTCATGCGAGGATACTGTGTATGTGTGTGTGTCTTTCATTAAACATAACCCTATGCAGAGAGGAAACTGCTGCTATCCCTCTTGGTGTATGTTTATGTAGCCGTCGGCGCAGTTGGGAAAAGAGATGCTACAAATGGATTTAAAAGTCTGTGCATCTGGGTCCTAATGAGGAATTAAAGGCAGGCAACGAGAACTCAGCAGGAGGTACTTCCACTTGAATAACTCATGCCTAGGATGTACTCAACTTCATGTTCTGCATTTGCACTGCACCAGCCAGTCAGGCGTAATGTTATGACCACTGGCTAATCAACTGAATCATATCTTAGCTCATCATCAAGGCACCACTTTATTGAAATATAAAGAAGTTTATTTTGGAGAGATACATTTAAGAGTTAATCAATTAATTGCATCTAATCGATTATTGATCTAATCATCAAGTAATATAGTAATCGAATAATCACTATCTGGATTATACACAGGTTCCAAAATATGCTTCATGCAGAGACAAGAGATTTTAAGAAAAAGTTTAAATTACATTCAAATTACAGAGGATACAGTACACAGTGAATACATAGATCACTATTGTTCCATAGTGCTGCTCCACTTGCTGGATGGTCTGAAACCTGATTGTTTTGCTTGGAGTGTTCCACAAAATGATATAAAAGACAAGACATTGTAATTGAAATTCCTGTAACTGAATAAATAGACACCTTGATAAAATGGTCACATTTTTATACAGCGCTTTTCCACCTTCAAGACACTCAAAGGGCTTTACAACAAGGAACCACTCACACACCAGTGTACACAGACACTAGGGGCAAGGTAGGTTTAGTGTCTTGCCTAAGGACACAACAACAGTATTCACCTGTGCCAGCTGGAATCACACCAGCCAATCTGTGGGCCAGTGAATCTGACTGTGTGATCAATGATGTTTATATATCAAGAGCAAGATTCGAACCGCCAACCCTCGGATCAATGGACAAACACTCTACCAACTGAGCTACTGTCACATTTTAGACCATACTGTGGAACATTCCAATCACAATACAAGTTTTCAATAAGACTTTACTCCAGAACTAGAAGATCACAGTTCCAGATTGGTCATTGATTGTAGCTTATTTGCTCTGTTCTCATTTAGAGGAAGACTGTCTAGTGCAAGCACAGGTGGAAGTGATTCCACCCCTAACCCAAATTTCACAGTAATTGTAGTGAATTTAGGCATGTCTGGTTTTTCTCTCCACCTGCTGACCACCAAATCTCCTCTCCAATGTCTGGCCATCTATAACAGCCGCGCTCGGGTTGTTAAATCTCCCGGATAGACGAAGGGATTTAAAGATTCACTGACTTAAAGAGTGCCAATTCCTCAGTTATGGGTTAAAAAGCAGTCTATATTTTAAAGGGGACATATTGTGTAAAACCCTTGGGAGCTTTTAACTGTATTATAACGTTTTCTCATAATTTTCAAGTTGTACATATGTTCTGCATTTGAGTCTTGGGTGCTCAGAAGATGGCTGTTTTCACATACCACCTATCTCCTCCCACAGTCCTGCACCTGCAATCATTCAAAACTTTTCATCATACATGTTGGGTACAAAACAGTCACACATTTTTCAGTGGTTTATATGTTTTACAGTTCCATACAAAATGCACAAATAAAAAAAAAAAAAGATGTCCTCTTTAAATTTTCACTGCTTAACTTTCCCAGTGAAGGGTTTGCTACCTGCTTGTCTCCATGGAGATGTCATTGCTTTGCCTGGAATGTCCCGTGGTATGACTTTAAACATTTCCTACTAGCGTTTATTTATTACGGGTGTTTCTGTTGCTCAGTAATACAATAATCCTTCTGTGAATAGGGGCGACTCTCCACAGATCAGAATTGTAATGTAGCCCAGTGCTTTAACCTGCTTGTCTCCCTTGTGATAGATAGATAGGTTAATTTATACAGTGGAACATTCTAGACAAAGCAAAAACATTTCCACAGAGACATCAGGTGACAGGCCTTCCACTAGAAATGTTATGCGGTGTACTTTTTAAAGATGACACAGGAGAAGTGTGAACCTGATAACTCCAGAGTTTTTTAGCTGACCTCCTCCTGTCTCTTCTTATCTCAGTCTTCCTGCCACTCGGTTTTAATTTTCCTCCACTAGATCCCAACATTCCTGTGGTTTAAACAGTCCCTCTGGATCCCATTTCCTCCCTCACTCTTGGATGTAGCTTACAACACATGGAGATTGTTACATGTTCAAAAGGAAGGCAGTTTCCTGGAGGGCTTCCTGGCGCTCCATTGGGACCATAACGATTGCATTGACAGATTAAGCTCTACTCTAATAACCACTAATCAATAGGCACTGTATTAGCCTGTATCTAGTTTCAACATCCCCGCCAAATTTATTCTCCCTGTTTTTTCCTAAAATCCTATGGGTTTAGTCATGCAATGCTATTATGTAGAGCTGCATGATATATACCACAAGTATCAGTATTGCAATGTCAACAATCAGTATCACAATAAACTAAATATACAGCAGTAGCACAACTGTATTAACTGTTTTGTTTTGATGCAAACTAAACATTCCTGATTTTATTTATCATTTTACATATTAAGCCCTGAATTAGTCTTGATTAGTCTTGGTTTTGTCTGTCAAGTTTTGTTTTTGAAAGAGTTTGAATCATAGGCATTTAGTTTTAAGGGAGACATATTGTGCTTGTGCAATAGTTATAATAAAATACATTTTAAATTGCAATACTGATCTAAAATGACTTAAAGGTTGTATGGAGGATTTTTTTTTTGTTTTTTTTGTTTCAAAGTTGTCAATGATAGCAAAGAGGTGCAGTAGCCTTGTAATTATGATGACCAAAAAAAAGAGAATAAAAATTCTCAACTCTGGAGTGGTGGGGCCAGCTAAACATTTGCCAATAGATAACGACATTGCCTCGTTATCTGTTAGCTGACAGGCTATCAATCAAACTCCCTACGTTTCTAGCGTAACTGACCTGCCTGCGCGCCGCCGGTACGTGGTTTACGTACGCCTGTCACGCAGTCCACAGACGCAAGACGCACAGACGCTGTTTACTCCACCAACGCAACAGTTCTTAGCGGCTTTTTTTGACCTATATCTTCCTCGCAGTTAGCACAAAGTTTGTTGCAATGGCAGACAAGAATCCAGGAGCAGTTAGCCGCAAAAGAAAGTCCGTTTTTGAGGTCGCTGAAAGAAGAAGACAAGGGGAAAAGCAGCGAAGCCAAACTAAGGTGATTCTTGTAGATTCATTCCAGCGATGGCGCGACTGAAGCAGACGCAGGGTCTAAAGACTGACGCATTGGTCGCCAAATTACTCCTGGACAGGTAACTTCTGCTTATTATGAAAACGTACTTTATTTCCAAGAGCTAGTCAAACGTTTTTCAGGACACGAAAGCGATCCTATGTCTGAAAACGTAATTTTCAAGGCAAAGAAAGAGTCCGCTTGCTGCTGCGTGTTGTAGCTAGTTCATTCGCACTGAATCTCCGCGCAACCTTCTCTGCTCCCTTTCCTACTCCTGTCCCCGCTGCCCGTTCCGCTCTTCCCCCTTCTCCTCATTCTACGGGCACGGAATCTCCGCGCACCGCTCCCCTCTCCTCTCTCCTCTCTCCTCTCTCCCTGCTCGCTCTTCTCCCTGCTCCTCACTTCTCGTCCCGAACGAAATGTCCGCACACCCGCTCCCCCCGCTCCTCACTTCTCCGCCTTGCCTAACCAACACTGTAGTTAGTTGTTTACAAGTCATGTGCAGCTCACCGGCTGTAAACAAACCTGTTTCTGGCGTAGTGAGGAGGCGGGAGAAGGCGTTTCTACGTAGGGAGCTGTAGGGGAGGGGGGGTTTTACGATGCGCAACATGAAAAAGGACAAACAGTCGCTGGATTTCTCGTTCCTTGGAAAATCCTCTATACAACCTTTAATAAAACTAACAAACCCGCAGACTTTCGCATTAGAAAACAGTGATGCCCAGTTGGAGATAATGTCACTGTAACCGCCGTCACAACAAAGAGCCACACAGCTGTCGGCACCTCCTATGGAGAGCTGCACATCACAATGGCAAGTAGAAGTTTTTTTTTTTCATTTATTCCAAAATGATTATAAGATGCTGTCGAATCCTATGTATATCACTGACACGAATAAGAAAATCTAATTGGAGAAGATGACATACAGAGCAGTGGGTGTTATCGGTGTTGGTGAAAACTGAGTTGTTCAGACTAATGATGTCTTGAGTACAGGAGTATAAAGATTACTTAAACATACATGAATTACGTTAAATACAGCTTCGAAGAGGTAAATGAGAAAGGAAAACAACACTTCAAAAACGTGTACAAAAGTTTGCATAATAGGTTTACTTTAATATAACTGAAATTACTATATAAAAAGTATATTAAAAATTGCAATAATACCTATATTAACAGCTCCTAATAGCCATATCACATGTAATAATATTTTCCAATGTCATGCAGCCGCACTATTATTACAGTGGTCAGTGTCTCTGATCAGTTGCTTCGGTCACTTAACTGCCCACTTAATCCTCGGCAATTAAACTATTAGCGTGTAATGAAAACTAACAGGCACTTCTCCCCTGACGCCGGACAAAAGTGGCTACATCTGCTCCATAAAAAGCTGCCCATATAAAACTCTAAAAAGTGAAGATAGGCCGTGCACCACAAAGCGTATCATTGTCACTTTACTCATAAAATCGTGCCATAACTGAAGGCAGCTGTTGGCAGACTGCTGTGTGTCTATGTGAAGGAATTTCAAATGTGTATCCAGGGTGTTTAATTAGTTCTGCATTCAAAGCCACGTGAGAATGTTTGTACTAGGATAAAGAAACAAAAGGTAAGTTTAAGTTATACTATGGAATATTCTAGATAAAGCAATAATATCACCACAGAGACATCAGGTGGCAGACCATCCACAAGAAACTGCAAAGGAGAGAATCAAAAATGTATTTTGGTCGAACCCATTTCGTAGCTCATCCAAGCTGCTTCTCTGGTTCTGTTCAAAATGCTGGTGGTCATGACCTTAAATCTGCCTGCAAGGAGGAGCTAACTACATTGAAACTACTCTGAAACTAACACACTTACTTGTTTACAGTTTTTGTTGGTTAATGTGGTTCAGTAGACCTAGCTGAGTGTGGGGTCATATTAACATAACCATTCAGGCTCATAATGGGTACTTTCAAACCTCTGGACCTGACCTGGCTATCCCTATTGTTTTCTTAGTTTTGATTTAGGTCTGAGGATGGAGTTGACTGGTCTCTATCATTGCTAACTTATATATGGAACAATTTGAACAGAGTGCCTTGGCCTTGTATCCAGGCATAGGCACTCCACCCACACATTGGTATAGTTACGTAAATCAAATTTCAAGATTTGGACCCCTTTCCTGCACATGCTGTAGATCCGAATATCAAATTCACTCTTGAAAATGCCAAGGAAAACACATTGGCTTTCTTAGATTGTACAGTAATAATGGGAGAAGACCGGCAACTCCAGGTTGAGGTTTTCAGGAAGCCCACACTCATTAAGCAATACCTGCTTTTTGATTCACACCACCCACTGCTGCACAAACTTATTAGTCGAACATTACAACACAGGACCCATGTGGTTCCTACAAGCACAGAGGGAAAGGAGAAAGAAGAACAACAGGTGCAGAAAGCCCTCTGTGGATATCCAAAATGGGCTTTCAATAGAACAAAGACAGCTAAAAAACAAGACAACACAGAACCAGAATCCAGGAGAAAGGGTGGAACTATTCCTTACATGGCGGGTGTTTCTGAAAAACTAGAGAGGATTTTCAGACAACATAAAATCTCAGTCTGTTTCAAACCTACAAACAGTTTAAGACAGAAAGTGGTCCACCCAAAGGACAAAACACTGAGCTAAAAACAAAGCAATGTGGTCTACTCCATTCAGTGTAGTGAAGATTGCAGTGAGCGCTACATTGGAGAAAACAGCCACTTCACAAGCGGACATACCAACAGAGACAAGAGAGCAATAGTGGCCCTCAGTCTGCCGTACATCTCCATCTAAAAGCTACTGGCCACTCCTTTGAAGATAGTGAGGTACGGCTTTTAGCCAGAGGAATTTGTTTGAGAGGGGAGTTAAAGAGGCAATTTTTGTTAAGAAAGACAGTCCATGTTTGAACAGAATTGGAGGACTCAGACATCATTTGTCTCCAATTTACAACCCCATCCTCAGACCTAAATCAAAACATAGAAATCACTAGGGATAGCCAAGTCAGGTCCAGAGGTTTGAAAGCTCCCATCAGGGGCCTGAATGATTATCCTAACATGACTCCCCACTTAGTGCAATTCAATAGACCTAGCTAACCAACAAAAACTGTAAACAAGTAGGTGTGTTAGTTTCAGAGTTGTTTCAGTGTAGTTAGCTCTTCCCTGCAGGCAGATAAGAGCAGTGTCCCCTATCGTCTGACCAGAAGTGAAGAAGCAGCTTGGATGAGTGGCGAGACGTATTCGACCAAAATAAACTTTTGTCCAGTTCACAAATTGAATTTTTCCTTTGCAATGGATTCTACCTGGACGACTAAGGGATTTTACACACTCCACTAGAAATGTTATGCAGTGCACCTTTAAACTAGTGGAAGAAATATACGCATGGAATAGTCCCAAATCAATTTGCCATGCAAAGCTGTGTCATTGGATCTATGTCCCACTCAAGTTTTAAAACTCTTCCTCATTTCTTCATAGTAATCATCTACTAGTATAAATCTGGCAACCATGCAGATACATGTTTAAACTCTAAGTCACTCCCTCTGCTGCCCCTTTTTCCATTATTATAAAAAGTGTTGTTTTTATACAATTTATATATTTCATAATAAAAAAAAATAACAAACAGAAACAAAAGAAGACACATATTACCAAAGTTAACATATAAACATTTAATGCACATAAACGTTCAAACTGTTACAGACATGAACAAACTGATACTCCCATTGTTCAGTAGCCACTTGATCTACACATTTACCCTCCCCAACATCTTCTCACACGCAGTATTGTCCAATTCTCTCCTCCCACATCTTCAGTGCTCAGTGTATTCTTAGCATGGCTGAAATCCTTCTAGAAGAGGTGGTGGTTTTCCAAATGACTGCATGTGGTTAACACCATATTGTGAAATTTGTACTTAGCTTGAATGAGCGAATAAGCCTCGATTGTTGACTGCAAAAGGGAAACATTAAGTTCTCAGCTATTTAAACCAGTATTTTACTGCTTTGTGTTTGTGGTGTTTTCTCCACACTCACTTTATATTATAGCTCTTTTACGTCTCACTGCGCCTCTGTCAGTGGTGAAACGCTGATATTAAAATAGATCCCTAAACTTTACTTAAAATAAGATATGTTTTACTTTTACTTCACTACAACTGAGAGCAGCTATCTGTTCTTTCTACTCTTTCTACTTTCTACTACTTTTTACAGTATTGAAAAGTAAACTTTTTATTATTATTATTATTATTTTTATTATTATTTGAGACCTGCTGAATAGGCTGAGAAGTTTATTTTTTAACATATTTCTAGTTTGAAAATATACAAATAAAAACCGCTGATGATTGATTCATTTGTTTCTGTTGAACAAGATTCAGCGCAAATCTGAATCAAAATCACTACATTTGACGCCTCATAAGACTTCAAAATGTGTAGAAAATACTTTGACTTAAGTAAATTTTCTGTTGTGATACAGTTACTTCTTTAGTTTTTTTCTCTGGTATCTGTACTTTTACTTTTACAAAACTGAGTACATCTTCCACCACTGGCTTCTCCTGACAGACAGCAGTAACCTCAGAGCCTGTGTATTTAAGCAGGGACTTGTAAATCATTATGTGGATTTTTCATGGCAGCCACACTGGTTAATGTCTGTGCTGCAGTCTAATGATTATGTGAGTGAGATAATGGGAAGGCCCAGTGAATAATCATTCAATTAATGCCATCCACATCCAGCGCATGTCAATAAGTGTGAAATTAAACATGACGTTCCTTCGGCAGCCATTAATAGTACATCTAATTAGTCAATTCAATAAAGAAATGTCTCATTCTTCCATTTGTTGGCTTACAAATCAATGTAATTAGTGAGGGGGGATGTGAAATGCATGGGTGAAATGCTGCTGCCTGCTCGCTGTTGTGACATACATTAAAAGCCTAGAAATACCATAAATATATCAATCATAGGCATGTTGTAATTTATACTACAAGCTATTATTGTTAGAGAGATGCGTTAATATCTTTTTCTTTTTTTTTTATGTGCATTGATGGGAACGTTTTTTCATAATTTTTGTTTCTACTAGTTGTGTGTATTGACTGGTACTCATCATCGTTCTTTATTGACCAACAACATGATTTAAAGTTTTGATACGGGTTAAAATAGATTAAGGTTAGGGTTTAGGTTAAGGTTTGGCAAGTAGTAACTATGGTTAGAGGTCCTATATTATGCAAATTTAACTCGTGTGAGTTTTTAGCAGTGTTGGAACGTTACCTCAACAAAAACATATCTTGAGTTGTGTTTTGCTTCATTCACACATGTTTGAATAATCCGGCATAATTAGTGTCTAAACCTCCAAAACTCAAGATGATTTGAAATGCCAGAGTTTAAATTATACACCAGATTCTAGTGAAGGTATATGCAGCCAAATAACCAGTCAAAAAACCAAGGAAACCCACTAATGTGTAAGTTAGACCCTGTTCCAATTAGGGGTTTTCAAAAATACTGAAATATTCATATATCGTATCATTTAATTTGATGATACAGTATTGATATGTAGATATATTTTACTAAATTATTTTTTGTAAGATCTACAATTGTGTTGACATTTCACTGTTTTGAGTAAAATGGGTGTTTTTAATATTAACTCAAACTTAGTGGACTTAGTATCACAGCCATGATTTAGTCTTTGTTTTTACTGAACTGTATCAAATTGATTTGAAATATATTGTATCAAATCGTATTGACTCAAAAGCACACTGTATCGAAAACTTATCATATCGTGGCCTATGTATCGAGGTATGTATCGTATCGCCAACTTCTTAATGATACTGAGCCCTAGTCCCAATACTCGCACTTTCACATTTGTGCTCTTCAAATACAAGTTCATGTGAAGACAGGGCCTTAGTGAGCATTGAATGGCAAACATTTCTGTGACGTAAACCTCTGGACTGTTTTGTTGAGCAGTTTATATGTTTACAGTATTGTTTCTCTACATGTGTTTGCCCTGATTATCCTGCTTTAGAATCATTGTGTCAGTGTCATATTATCTCGTCTTCAATATTACTTTATTTTTTTCAATTCTTCCCTGTTTTCAAATAGGTTATTAAGACTGACATCAATAATTTTGTAATATCACTTTAAGACCTCACACTTCTATTTGTATTACCACATTAGTATTTATTTTGATTGCTTGACTGATCTTGATGTTGTAGCACCTGCTTGTCTCCTCCACTTGTCTCTCGTAAGCTGAAAAAGTGCTACTAAATGATGCTTGATTAAGTGTGATTCTGGGTGAGAGCCCTAATACTCATCAACAAGCCTCTAAACGCACTGATGGCTGGGTTAAAATCATTACATGCACGTGGGAGGAATGGGAACATGCAAAAAGGCACTACCAGATAGAAAACCGCAAACACTTTTAGCATCCATAGCGTAAAAAATATTTCTTCAACCCGTTTAATGACTCACATAATGTTCGGAGAGAAGAGGGCACCGCGGGGACCTCGGCTTCACTTCATTGCGCTTCTCACTTGCAGACTGGGGTCAAAGGTCAAACAACTTATATGCTAAGTCAACAAGCGCGCTCGTCTGCAGTGCATGCTAATTAGCACAGCCTTACGTGCTGGGGAGAGATGGGAGAGGGAATGAGCTGTACCATTTAAAAGCATTAGGTGATTACACTGTAGAGTAGTACCCCCAGCATAACCCAAGTAAAATAGCCTCTCTTTAAAGGGCCCATATCAATTTTCTGATCTATATTATAATTGTTTCTTCATCAAAAAAAAGTTCTGTTTTGTTTTATTCACACACACACACACAAACCCTGCATATTTAGGTTCTACACAGTTCTTCTCTGTTCCACCTTCTGATGTCACGTAGTAACAAGATGTGCTCCACTGTGTTTTTAAACTCTGTACACATTCACTAGAATAATTTGGTCAATTTAAGGGCCTGTTTACATGAGAACTTTTGCGGGTAAAAACGACAAAATATTTTATCGAAAGTGCCTATCGTTTAGACGGTGACAGTGTTTTTGGGGCTTAAAAATGCTAAAATCTGAAACCACCCTCCAGAGTGGAAAAGATGAATATGCTCCAACGTAGCGTTTCCATCTTAACACTGCCCAAGACGCAAATCTCTGGTCAGATCCGCTCACGTCGCGTATGTGTTTACGTCACGTACATCACTGCCTGCCACCCGCTGCCTGGCATGCATACCCAATCTAATTCCACACACTTTTGTGTCACCATATGCATGCAAATTTCCTCCTGAAAACGCTTGTTTAAACGCGGAAGAAAAAGTGAAGGTGCAACGCCACTTTTGCATCTTCTGTTCAGCTCGTCATCATATAAACTTAGCCTAAGATTTGGAATTGCCAGTCTTTACTGAACAAAAGGTAAAAAGCAGCTGTTAAAATACCATTTCATGGTATTGTTTTCTTTTTCTGTTTCTGTTTCTATTTCTGCTATTTCTTGCTTGTCTTCATAGAGATATTATTTTTGCCTGGCATGTTCCAAAATATGGCATTAAACGTATCTTGAATTTATTCAGTCACAGGTGTTTTTATTGTTCA
The DNA here is from genome assembly GCF_026225935.1 of Boleophthalmus pectinirostris. Taxonomy (NCBI): domain Eukaryota; kingdom Metazoa; phylum Chordata; class Actinopteri; order Gobiiformes; family Gobiidae; genus Boleophthalmus; species Boleophthalmus pectinirostris. The sequence continues at coordinate 18,440,814 of NW_026571018.1, read as the reverse complement.
AAAGAACCTTGAAAGACATGTATTTTTACTTTTAGTGGACTAAAACCCTAAAAATCACATCTATTTTATACAGAAACCCCAGGATGTTTACAACCATGAGAATGTAATGTAATGCTGATACAGTGTAATGTCAGGCTCAGTTTGAGGAGCTGGCCCAGAGCAGTGCCTCGACCTGGCCACCTGCTCTGATTTCAATCACAAGGAGAAGAGGAGGTGAAGGAGGAGGGGGCATTTCTGCACACAGCCCAGCATGAGTGATTGGAGGTAAAGATAAGGCTGTTGTTGGGGGCAACAGTGTCCATTTACCTCTCTGCTTGGGTTAATGGGAGTCAGGGTGCCAGGGCAGTATGCTGCGATGGTCATCTGGTTATCGCCGCATGGACTCGGAATATACATGCAGTCTGGTGAGGGAAATCTCCGTCTGTGGTACTGTCTGTTCAGCAGGCTGTGGGAGATGTGAGAATTGAGGCTTTGTAGTAACATCACGCTGGGGGTGTTCTGCCTCTATGTATATATGGCAGAATGTTCAGCAGTTACCATGGTGACACAGTGCATACATTAGCTAGAAAACATGACCAAACAATTTTAAGATCTTCTGAAAATTCAAGAAAACGACCAAACAGAGAAAATGCCACTGACAATAATAATACCAACTGCATGGATTTACAGAGTGTTTTGATGTCTGTTTTACACCAGATGCCTTTCTGTTTTTATATTTCACTTTGCTACTGATATGAAGTTTAAATGTGGACAGGCTAATTAGGCATTTTACACTAAAATTATAAAATTATAAAATACAGAACAAAGCCAATATGCTAAAATAATGTAAAGATGTTCTTAGAGCCAGCTTTTTCAATTTTATCATGATACATATTGTAACTGCATATAGGTAAATTACACTATTTACTTCTTTTGAAAGTTCATTTTTCACTGTAATAAGTGAAATCCACCTCTCACTTACTCAAGACTGAGTGAGCCTGGAGGTGTCTGTGTTTGAGCACATTATGATAAATCTACCCTCAAAAAAAGCATATTGTTACAGGGATTAGACCACAATTCAGTTTTTATCACCATATCCCCCAGGCCTAGAAGAGGGTTTTATTGAGTTAAATAAGTAATGATGAGATTGTGGTTTTGCATAGTAACAGAATTCTCCAGAATACTTTAATTCAGAATCAATCTCACCGCACTCCAACCAAACCCCTTGGCCATCCTTCAGCGTGGCAAATGTAGTTTTCCGGCCATTACACTTGAAAACAAGCTTTCTTATGAATGAATTCTGTCTCCTTCTGCTCTTCCCACAGAGTCCTGTCCCTCAGACTGGAGCTGTGCTGCTTTAGTGACAGTTCATGGTGCTGATGTGAGGCTGATGGTCCGTGACACCTGCTCTGAGGCTGCAGCAGTGGGCGCCCTCTCCAGCGTCTCTGTGGGAGCTGTGATGTGCTCTGGCACTGCTGCTCTGCTGTGTATGTGGGCTAGTGCTGGCATGTGTGGAGAACAAGCAGTGGTAACCTGCCCATGAATACTAAATCTGTATAGATATTGTGCAGTGATATCACATGCTGGAGGGAGGACAGCATTTATGTCTATGGAGGGTGGTTTCACAGTTAGCATGGTGACACAATGCACATATTAGTAAACACAGTCTTTACATGGGCTGAAAAAACACAAATAGATTTATTATAAATATCAACATCATCACTCATCCAGGTAGGGTCCATAACAACACAGATTTACACACATTTTCAAGAGCCTATGATCATAGTCCTGTTTAGGTGTTATTAAAAATAAAAAGAGGTGAGTGGGAGTAACTGATCTAGGTAGCCTGTGACTTGTCATCAAAGTCGGGCTTGTTTAACTGTCCAAATCAGCCTGTGTGTAGTAAGAAAGTCCTTAATGGTCAGATTGTGGAAAGACAAAGCTCAGATTAAAGTCTAACGTGTGACTGAGCTTCAGACAGCGCAGTGCCTCTAGTTATTTTCACCTATGCATGTTTTTTTTATGTTAAACATGTGTGAAGAAATGAAGCAAAACTCTAGTCTCGTGTTTTTGATGAGGAAACATTACATATATTAGAAAATAGCATAATATAGGCCCTTTAAACATAAGCAAAAGAGAAGTGGAACAACCCAATAAACTGCTGGGTCACTTATGGTAGATGCGTTTATCATCAGTGTCAGAATTAGGGGTGTGCAAAAATATCAAAATATCGATATATTGTATTGTTTATTGTTCTGATACTGTATCGTTATCGTGGGCTGCTGTATTGATATATCGCCAGTATTTTTTGGTATATTTTACTAAATTATTTTGTTACAGCACTACAGTTTAGTTTACAGTTTGCTTGTTTAGTGGAAGGAAAAATTGTTTATGGAACACGTTTGACATATTCACTGTTTTTGATTATTAAAATGTTTGTGTTTCATATTGACTTTGCACAAGACGTTGTTTAACAAAGACTTTTAGTATCACAGCCATCATTTTGCCTTTATTTTTTTATTCAATCATATTGAATTGATTTTAAGATATATCGTATTGGATCATATCGAATTGAAAGCTCACTGTATCGAGATATGTATCGTATCGGGGCCCATGCTTTGAGGTATGTATCGTATTGACAACTTCTTAATGATACCCAGGCTTAGTCAGAATACTTTTGAAGTTTAATATATAGCATAAAATCTAAACTCATCAAATCCATCTTAAAATCATTATTGGTTTAACATGAAACAAGCTGAAAATCCCATGATATGTGACAACACCATCCTCTGTAGTAGCGTCTTTATATTGGACAATGCAGAGTAATATCCACTGTATCCTCAGCGTTTTCTCTTCAGTCATTCTCATTACAGCTTGATGTAAAGCCCAAGGGCAGGCAGGGGAAATGAATGGTGTTGTCAGTGCGGTTGGTAATACACTGTGAATGTGATGTCTCATTCTGCAGTGGGATGAAAACATACCCGCGGGCTAACAACAGCATCTCTGATACAGTAGCGCTGCATACAGTCTACCATATGGCTCCTGTGAGTGGCGCGCTGAGGCCAGATGAGGTACGGCGGTGGAGTAATTGTTTTCTTAATGACAGCAGACAGCAGGAGAATGCTCAACACGCTGCGCTGGAAATAAATGTACGAGTAACACGGCCTCAGAGTGTAGGTGTCAGCCAGTGGGAATGAGGGCTGATTTGCAGGGCGAGTGGGCGCTACTCAAGCTACATATTAAACGTGGAAGAGAAAATACAGTTTAAAGTAGACCTATTATTCTTTTAGGGGTTTATACAGTATTAATCTATAATATACAGAGATCATTATTTCAGGCTTTTTTCATTGTAAATTGAAATATTCCTCTAAAATAATAGAAAATGCTCAAAACTACAGGCTTCACCTCTTAATAATATACTTTTTCAAGTTTTAACTGTTGAAAAATGGCTAAGTGACTTTTTTTTTAACCCTTCATGCTTGACCTGGACAGAGTTAGTTAGTTTTTTTTTTTTTATTTTTTTTGTATAATATGAAGTAAGTACTGGGATAGGAGGTAAGCATAGACTGTATAAAGAAGTGGACTGAGGGAGTGTGGCATCACCCATAGTGTTCAGCTCCAGTCAAATGAAGCTCATGGTTCTGGCAGTTATAAGGGCAAATTTGGAGCTGAGTTCTATTTCAGGAATTTATTTACAGACAAAATAGCAAAATAAGCAGTTACAGAGAGAGGGGCGACAATTTTTCAGTGTAAAGTCAATTGGAAACAACAATCGATGCAGAGTCCCAAAGCGTTCACTTCCTATTTGGAATGCAGTGGCTAGCAGCCAAGCTGTGTCCATAGAGTCTATGGGGGTAGGTGAGAGACCTTTTCTGAGCACTCAAGCCTTAAATGCAAGACAATACAGGATTACTCAAACATGGAAAAATCAATCGAAATACAACTTTGAACATCTTTATAAATGTCGATTTTATATGTTATGTCCCCTGACCGGATGCTGTTTTCAGTTGTAGCTATTCTAAAAAAAGTTTTAACACCAAGAGAAATAATTAATCGCCAAGAAAATTAAATTAAAGTCTGTTGCTACGCTCCGATGCAGAGCTTTAGAGCTGAATAGAGCTTGATGTTTTGCATTTTGTTGCAATTTATTTTGGATGAATTTGTGTGAGGCTAAACAAGGAAATTACTTTTTAAGCAGAACATGTTTTTGTGCCTGTGGGAGAATCATCTACTTCTGTCTCTATTTGCTCATATTATAATTTACTTATAACTTTGCCAAATCCTCTAATTACCCAGCAGTCCCTAAGCACTGGAATAGCGTGTAAGATGCTCTGTACACACTTATTAAACAGTCATTTATGCATTTGTAAGATCACACTCCGCTGGCTGCTGTAATTCTGCGAACCTGCAGTGGCAATGTTGTGTGTTGTGTTTTGCCAACACCTGTGTGCTATAACTGGTCATATGCTCTCTATTTCTTATGACATTAGTTTAGTTTTCTCACAATTTACTAAATAACATAATTTTGTTTGTTTACTTGATCATTCCGAGTAAATTGTTTTCAGGCTAAGGCATCTTTAAAGGACTCATATTATGCTATTTTTTGATCTGTTATTATGTTGTTTCCTAATCAAAAACATATCTGCAGTTGTGTTTTGTTTCATTCACTTGTGTTTAACACACAAATTCTATATTTAGGCAGTTTAGGCAGGCATATTTAGGAGGTCTTCTCTCAAACTGAAAACACTCTGTTCCACATTGTGATGTCATGTGGTAATACAGGAATACAGTCTGTACATAGCGGTAAACTTGAAAACTACTACTTCATGACATCACAATTTGCAACAGAGCATTTTGAGCTTTGGAGATGTAGCCCGAGTAATAATAAAAGGTTACTCAAACATGTGTGAATGAAATAAAACACAACTGCTGGTATGTTTTTGATGGCCTGTTGACATTTTCTTACAGTGTTACCAATTCACTTTTCTTAGCCAGCCTTACCTATCTATGGGTTTCAGATTGATGAGACATTAGGACAGTTTCCACAGCGATTAACAATTTAAAACAAAATATTATATCTTTTGAAAATTCTCAAAATGTTGCTTATATCTGAAAGCTGAAACCCACGAATACAACACAGTAACTCCATTGTTGGGAGGCAGACACACAAACATGTGTATCTCTTTAATGGGAATGGCTGGACGTCTGGAAGTGCTGAGATTATTGTGGCTGGAAACTGCTAACTGTTGCAGTTGCTACAGGTATATCACCATATGTGCAGACATTGTATTTATTGCAATAAACAAAGTATTCTGGTAGACCACACAGTACCAGACAGAGTGTTTTCCATTTTGTTGATGGGTATGAGAACAGGATGCAGGGGTGCTCAGGGTGAAGGAATGCAGCTGTTGACTAGAGATGTGCACTTGATCGAATGTCAGTTCCAATTATGATTGTTGCTCTTATTGTTTACTAAAATTGTGTAATTGAGTAATAAGGATTTTTAATATTAACTTCATTTACAGTATTATATTTCCGTAATGAAGCAAACCTATTTTTGATTGATGTCTCCAACACTCCGTTTTTCTTCCTGTTAACTGTGTTGATTTTCCATGCTGCATAGGAGTACTGTCTTATAGCATATTTGTTTGTCTGTGACCATCCCCCCACAGGCACAGGACTGTACACATCCCTGAGCTGAGCACCAGGGGACTGAGGGCTGCAGCTGTGCTAAGCAGACCACTGTCTCCCCCCTGACTGCAGAATCCATTTAACTCTCCTCCTCCGCTCATCCTCTGTCCCACCGGATTCACTCTGAGGGGAAGCACAGGGCCAAAGGCCACTGAACAATGAGCAGAGGAGCTTTCTCCTGGTGAGGTCTGGAGAAAGTGACTGTTTATGGGGTGTAGTGCAGAGATGAGACAGTTTTCATATTTTTAATGTAATATTTTGCTAATTAAAACAAAATGAAAAGTAATCATAATTACTAAAACTACGACTAAAATAAAACATTTTTATTGACTAAAACTATAAGTAGGCATTTTTCTTGAATGATTGAGTTGGTGGCCAATTGATTATTATATGTCAAAATGTAAACTTATGTACCATGACACACCTTTTTATAGATATGTCCTTTTATTCTCTTTCACAGCATTTGTTAAGAGTTTTGCCCCAGTGATGGTCTGACCCTCAGACAAATCTTGTGTTAATTGGTTGTTTTTGGCTTTACTTGATTCACAAACTCGCTCATCGACTTTGACTAAAAATAAAGTTTGATTACACTAAGAATATAAACGAGTTTGCTGCTATTTCTACACAGATTTTCAGGGATCCAGATGAATGGGCATGAAGAGAGTATCATTAGCTCTAATAAAAATATCCCTTTTCCACTTAGCTTTGCCGCGCTCTCAGGAAACTAATTCCCCCGGCGCAAATGAAATATTCAGTAATGCTTTCAACTCAATTAGGGCCAGTGTGCAACTGCATCACACCAGCTCCAGGGTTTTTCTATCTGGCATAGGGCTCTATTGAAATTTATTTACAATTAACAATAATATCACAATAATTATTACATTTGCTGACAGTTGTAAAATGTGATGATAGACTTACTGTAGAGTTAGACATTCATAGAGTTATAACTTTAAAGTCTAAGTTCAGTGTTATTTATTTATTTATTTTAATAGAATTCTACTTTGTTATGAATGGAAACAACAAGGAGAGCATCATGGATAAGTATATTATATTGATATTATATATATTATATTGATCTCTTTACTACTTTCTCGATAATACTCTTTTATATTACCATCTAGTCTGAATAATCCCTCAGTCATCCAGGTATGTTTCATGATCACCCATGGGCATATAGTAGTCTATATGGTCTTATACTTATTCTTATATCTGATACAGCTCAAGATCATTCTAAAACTATTCAAGAACTTTCATTTGTGCCCTGTGTCTAGTTTCAATACTAGTTTTAGTATTGATAAGTATTCAATTTTCAATATTTTTGACAGCCCTATTGTCTCCCTTTTATCGTGATAAACAATATTATTGTTTTGGTCACATCCTTCCTGCACAGGATCTTGCATACATTATGTTAAGATAAGGATAATGCTGTCTAACTTTGACTAAAATCTCCCAGGCACAGCCGAGCCTCAGTGTATTCTCCATAGGTCCTTGTGATAAGAAGCCACAAGAGATTTGGCACCAGAGGAATCCACTCTTTCGTCTCTCATCTTCCATTTTCTGTGCTCTCTCTCTCTCTCTCTCGAGTCAGCCGAGGTAAAAGATGACTCTCCCACAGGTATATGATCGATGTGAAGGCACTGTAAAACTCATAACTCTTTGCATTTGAGACTGTAAACCACATATATTAGGGAGAACATGTCTGTATCTCTTGTTTTTAGTGAAATGGTAGTTTTGCTTATATAGTAATAGGCTGTAAAAGTAATAATAATGCACTGCAGTATAGAGGATGCACAGCTATACAGTTTTCTTTTAGTGCAATCAATTTAAGTCACTTTGCAACTTAATCATGACATTTTATGTTAACCAATGATAGACCATTAAAAAAAAAAAGATTAAAAGTAGGAGAACGGAGCAAGTACAGAGCAAGGGGTGTATATTGGTGGCAGTGAAAATGGAGTTTGATTGGCAGGCGTCATGAAAATAAACAATTAAAGATTTATCAAACATGAATGAATCCCTCCAAATACAACTTCAAGAGGAGAGGAGAAATGAAAAGGGGAAACAACTATAACATGGTGAAAAACTTTGAAAAGTTTTGCATAATAGTTCCCTTTAATATTCTAGTTCAGATTAGCTTTTGTGTTATTTCTATTTCTGTGCTTTGGCGTTTTTATGCCTCTTAATTGAGGCAGTTTGCCATTATCTTGATCTCAAATAGACTGCAGCAATGACTCCTCTCCATTAGTGAAGGCCCAGGGGAGTGTGAAACCTTAAGTTGTTTTCAAACTAGAGAAACTATGCAACAATAAATAAACTCAGATCACATACTGTTTTATTCCCAACATTTTCATTGTAATACTTCTTGCCCAATGTGTAATGATAGAGGAGGATGTAGCTGATTAAGTAGCTCGGTGATGCAGGTTGTGTGTGAGATAGAAAAACTGCAGTCGCTATTCCATCTGTTTAATGTGGTCTCATTAAATTGAACTGGCCTCCTCCCTCCTCTTCCTCTCTTCATCTCTGCTGTCCCAGGGCAATGATTACATGAAGTCTACCTTGTAGAAAATGACATGAGAGAAAGCATAACTGTTGTAATGACCCAGCAACAGAGCAGCTGGTGTTTTATGGCAACACATACTAAAAGAAACCCAAAATTACACTTCAAGTTGATTCATGATACAGATGATCACCAAAGTTTGCTATGGCACTGGATAGTACTGGACAGTATCTTGGTCCACTGCATTTGACCTATTCCTCAAATAACGATAATAACGAATGATAAGCTCATCATTAAAGGGCTCATTTTACACTAGTAAGTTTTGTATAATATAGGACCTTTAACTGAAGAATCAATTGTTGCTTTGGGGCTGGAATGCTGCAACAGTATGACAGCATGATTTCTTTATGAAGCAATCAGCAGAGTACTGAATGTAAATGGTGCTTTAAAAGGGCAATGTCAGAGTAAGTAAAAAATTGTAAAGTGTCATGTTGTTATCTGTTTAACCCTGGGTCTCATACTTGATTGAAATGTTTGCAGGGTTTGAATGTACAGTATCCAACAACACTTTTGACATATTATTTTAGTTTGCTCCCTTTTGGTGCTTTTCCTTGCCTGGGAGCCAGAATACACACTTCTTCAATACTTTATGAAGATGTGAGTCTGGTCACCGGTAAATCTTCCCATTGATTGACAGGTGGATTAGCCAATCAGGGACATGCATGATCTATCCTTCAGAAAAAAAAACATATCACAGGGGACTGAAAAACATATCATATTTATTTGTAAATGATATGTGACCAATGAGCTCTTTCATTTCGCATGTGTCACTGAATAAAACAGATCCGATTGCACAATCATCTTGAGATTCAGGGGAGGTTGTGTGGACCAGACTGATATCAATCTGCATAAACAATACAGAGAGACATCATTCTGGATTTGCCAGGCAGTGTTTTCCCCAAATTCTGATTCATGTATTTGTTTGAGGAACTGAACCACCACTATTCATATATAAGAAAGAGTCAAACCATAATGATAAACAGAAAAGAATTATGAAAAATGCACGCACAAACATTGATGAATTATAACATATCATCTCTTATAAAGCATCAGCCAGCAGTTAAACTAAAGGAAGCAATATGTTATTTATAAAATGAAGTGTCTTTTTGAATAGACCAGACACAGTGAATACAGCAGATGAAAAACTCTGCTTTTACAGGTGTAGAGAGGTGTTTTTTGTTTTCTCCATAATGGCTCTTTGAACGTTCTTACTCTCAAGGACGGCGCATCAGGACCGGTCTGTGTCGTCACTGAAGAGGCACAAAATGTCTGCCCTTGTTTTTAAATCTAAACACTGTTTTTCTCCTTTCCGTTGAGATAGCAGAATGTAGAGTGTTGGAGGAATGGCAATGAGAAAAAGCGTACTTTCTTTGCAGTAGAGGACTCAGTCTGAAGTAAAGTGTCTCTTTTTATGTGGCTGCGCAGTGAGCGAGTGTCAAGGGTGGACTCTGCTGGAATACTTAAGCGGAAAGTGGTTGACCTATTTGTACAGAACACTTCTGGAGAGACAAAACTGCAAAAGGACAGTCCCATTTCAGGTATGCGCACAAGCTGAAGTAACTATTTATAAGGGCTATAAAGGAAACATTTCGAAACAAATCCAAAAGGCAATTTTATCAACGCAATTCATGAAATCATTTAGGTAATATAGTGTAGTCTTTGGTTGGAAGTCCGTCACCTGCTTCTGTGGGTATGTCATTGCTCTACCTGGAATGTTCCACAGTATGGCATTAAACAGCTCTACCTTACATTTATTCATTTACAGGTGATTTTATAGTTCAAAAATAGAAAAAACTTGCTATTGGTAACGTGGTCTCGTTTAGTCTCCATGAAGATACAGTAAAAAGGTTTAATACCATACTGTGAAAGAAACAAACAAAGCAATAATATCATGGAGAAAAGCATTTGACAGACACTGGGCCAGAAAAGTTACACATTGAACCTTTAAGACCACAAAATATCCCGTATCCACTACTATAAAACACCAAGTTTGATAATGTCCACAAATGCGTGTCATTCTAGTATAGCAGTTCATATTACACTCTGCTCTCAAAAGTTATTGTTTTGTCTGGAATGTCTCGGTATGGCATTAAATGTGGGAATATCAGGTGCCACAGTGGGGTGCCAGTTGCCAAAAAAAAAGTGTTGTTGTGTCCTTAGGCAATGCACTTCACCCACATTGCTAGGATGAAAGTGGTGTGTGCGTGAGTGATTAATAATACTCTGTAAAGCATCTTTGAGTGTCCAGAAAAGCGCTATATAAACTGATCCATTATTAATAAACGCTCTAATTACTGCAATAAATATGTGTGCTATTGATGAATTGCTATTTTATCTCTATACATTTAATTGCTATTGAAATGCACCTGGAGTCTTATTGGCTTTTCTTGTCTCCCACTGTCTGTCACGTCTACACTCAAGCAATTTTCTAATCAAGGTTTAATTAGAGAGGGGAAGCTTTGTCTACTTCTCTTAATGATCAACAAAGCAGCTAAATTGTCAATGATTCTAATGGGAGAAGTTGAAGGGCCCTGGATGGCTCCGCAGCCGCTAAGTGCTTGTAATAAAAGAAAGATGAATGATGCAATTGAAAAGCTGTCAAGAGGGCAGTCTCTAATTGCTCGCTACGGCAGGTACCGCGGTTAACACGCACACAGAGATTGTCAAATTATATTGTACAAAGAATTTAACCTGTGTATCAGACTTGATTTCTCAATTTTGGCACTATAGCTAAAGGGTATTGTAAATATTTCTAGGGATTGCAGTTAACTTAATGTTATCGTATTATGAAAACTGTTCTGTTACTGAACAAAAGACAATATAGGGCTGCTCGCTCTCCGAAATGCATACAGCTATTGACTTTGGCTAGTTATTTTTCTCAAGGTATTGGACATGTATGACGAAAGATTTTGTCAGATAGTAAATATTTGTATTTTAACACCCTAAATGTTGTAATTATGCAGCTTATTATGATGTGTATTATGCTGTGTAAAGATGCGTATACTTCGAAAACCTTAAGAATATTTGGTTTTAGAATGAGCCAGTGAACACTTACCAGGGATTCTTTGAATGGTTTCAGATTCTAAAAAAGGTCAAATTTATTCGTTTTTTATTATTATTATTATTTTTTATTTTTTTTTGTACATTTTTTTGTACATCAAAATCAAGGCTACAGGTATAGGAGCGAATTTGGAGCCAAGTTCCATATTAGGAACAGAATCGTATTTATAAATAATACCAAGAATATGTAGAGCGGGCTAATGCAAAGATTTTAACACCAAAATGATGAGGCTCACTGCAGCAGTCACAGAAAGAAGGGAGTTTTTCATAATAAAGTCAGTTGGAGCTAGAAGCGCCCCCATACTCACTTTCTATTTGGAATGTGACTAGTGGTTTAGCTATATCAATTTACAGTGTATATATACAGACAATGGTGTATGCCAACAGTAAATAGATGTATTTGCATAGTGCTCGAGTTTGGGGCTACTCTGTGTTTGAGACAAAGCTGAGGGGATACTAGAGACAAAAAGGATTGGTAACCGCCGTGCAAAACCACACCCTGGCTAATGATTATTTCATTTTACTGTGTGACAAATTTCAGTTTCACGCACCCAGCCTCTTCAAAAGTAAAATTCACGGACGAAGAGTTAAAATACCAAGTGGAAGCCAAACAGTCCTGTACGTTTTACTCTCGGAGCCCTACAAAGTAATGTGACAGATGGTTTCAGAGTGGGGCCTCTAATACTCGTTGAATGCCAGTGCACTTTGGGTAATGCAAAGTAGCCTGACATTTAAGCAGCCAGGACTGTGTGTAATTGGAGCTATGGCCTTTGGGTGCCCCAGCTCTCCTCCCACGCACTCTGTCAGGACAAAGCCAAAGGGAGCACCCAAGAACAACCAAGAGCCAGCCGGGGCAAGACGCGCCTCTCCTGTTTATACCTGCTTTTAATGACAAGTCACTGCTTAAATTTACACACTGATGCTACTTAAAGGGACAGTCTGGAATTTTGGACATAGGACCTCATTTCCTAGTGAGCCAGAGTGTTGGAGACGTGTGGAGACATTTTTTAAAAATATTCCATCCAGTCCTTGTATTTGCAGGACTGGTGCTTGGCTAGGGCATGTCAATGGCCATAGTTAGCCTGCCACTAAAAACAGTCTTACCCACTCCACAAAACACCCGAAGCAAACACCAGACTATCAATGTAAATGTCTGTGTCGATAGAATAATGTTTGAAATTAAACTAACCTTACATCGCATGAATGGTTGTTGAGGGACTATTTTCTCAGCAGCAGCGGAATTTTATTTTGCCGGTAAGATAGGTACAAGGTGATATTAGTCCACCGCTGACAAAGCTTTCTATCAGGAAGTACAACTCACTGCTGCCGCCTAGACATAAATCATTCAAATGACACAGACATTTACAAACCACCCGAAGGAAATCTATTATTACACCAGACTATCGATGTAGAGTGGGTAAGACTGTTTTTAGTGGCAGGCTAACTATGGCCATTGACATGCACTAGCCTAGCACCAGTGACCTCTGCAAATACAAGGACTGAATGGAATATTTTAAAAAAAGTGTCTCCACATGTCTCCAACACTCTGGCTCACTAGGAAATAAGGTCCTATGTCCAAAATCCCGGACTGTCCCTTTAAATGTCTTAAACTGCCTTAATAAAACATAAAACAGTTTATATAAGAATTATTCAGGCTTAGTAACTGCCCAGTAAAGAGTGTTTAAAAAAAAAAAAAAAACACTCTCTGCAGCTTTTCCTTTACTTTCTTTTTAAAAACAATATATTCAAGATTTTATGTTTTCATTTATATATATTTATACATTTTATTTCACTGTCTTGTAGTCCAGGGGTTCTCAAACTTTTGAGGCCAGGAACCCCAAACTATTCAACCAGCTCTGGCTCCCTACTGCCAAATTACGTAGATGCCAGTATTAAAATATTGTATATTTAAATCCTTTATCATGAGATTAGGATAAATTTCACTAAAATATGCTATTTAAATTGACTAATCAGATAGTGCCATTTTGAAATAATGTTTTGAAATTATCTCTGGAAACCACTCTTCTAGTTGAGAGGACTGAATGAATCTCAGATCTGGGGCAGCCTCAAAGTCTTTCCAATGCTCTGATCAATCTGTCATCAGAACTGTGACTAATGTAATTTCCCTGCCATCATTAAATGCTATAGGTTGGTCCATAATGGCATTTTCATATGTGGTCGAACACATAAAATATTGTAGAGTAATTGGCCTTGCATGAGAGACAAGGATAAGGGCCGTAAAGGGGATTTAGTGCCATCAGGGTTGAACAGTCTCTGTGTCTTTAACTGCCCATGTGTCATTTGTGGAAGACATGGACAAAAGCCAAGAGCGATTCAAGGACAAAGTCTGACCACCAGTGTGATTGTTTTATAAAGTACATAACATCCACTAATCTATCATTTATCAGAAGTAATGTGCACTCTACTCTACTTTTTATCAAAGGGATATTTTCTTCTGACATTCGTTGTCAATCCATGTTTGCTCTCTGTCTTCATTTTAGTCTCTGAGAATCGATCTAGTCTATGTTATGTTTAGTGACTTGCATTTTTTTACTCCCATATTCTGATATTCTTAAAGGTTCTATATTGCACAAAATTGACTCTTGTGAGCTGTAAACTATGTCAGAAAGTTGTTACCTCTGCAAAAACATACCTGGAGTTGTGTTTTTTCATTCACACTTGTTTCAGTAACCCTTTATTATTACTCCGTCTATATCTCCACAGTTCAAAAATCTCTGTTCACCTCGAGATGTCATGAAGTTTTCAGTTTAACATCGACATTTTACCTTTAGCTGAGTAGTGATGTTCATGATGAATAACAATACTATTACATAGACAAAAATTGCATATGGGTCCTTGAATAGATTCAAAATATTACTTGATATTGAACAGGTTATGTGATATCAGCAAACTCCAAAGCACTTGCAGCAACAGCCCTTTTGTAAAGGTTCATTCTGTCTTCAGTTTTAGGCTGTTGTCTGGCAAAAGAACTGTTACTTAACCACCTCAACCACGGTCTGACAGCTACACATTTTGCTAGTGCTGTCAGCAAGCACAATATTTTTGTTGCAAGAAACTATAATGCCACAATACAAATCCACCAAAACAAAAATTGGCAAAAACAGGGAGGTGTGTATTACTCAAAAATTGCTCTTATGAGCTTTAAGCCATGTTATAATGTTCTTACCTCATCAAAAACATACCTGGAGTTGGGTTTTCTTTCATTCACATGTTTGAGTAAATCTTTATTATTAGTCTCTCTACATTTTCAAAGCTCAAAATGCTCTGTTGTTGTAGTTTTGAAGTTAACAGCTACCTTTTACCTTTAGTTCAATTATCCAAATGATTTTAGTGAACGTGTTTGGAGCTTTATAACACAGTGGAGCATTTCCTGTATTGCCACATGACAGTTTGAGAGAAGAAGTCAGTCTAAACATGTAGGGTTTGTGTGTTCAACATGTGTGAATGAACCAAAACACTTCAAATCCAGATATGTTTGTGCTGAGGAAATAACATTACAACATAGATCAGAAAATAGAGTGAGATGGGCCCTTTAATAACTCATCTTTTCTGTGAGGCAGCAGTGTTTCTTGCGAGTGCAGTGGGTCAACTCTGCTCAGCGAACCCTTACCAAACCGCTGTGTAAAACCTCTCTTCGCCTCACAGTCTGAGCTCCGAGCCTGTTCCAGACCACGACACTGTAATTCCCCATTTCACCACCGGAGCGGCCCATGCAATTACACTTTTACACACTGCCTCTAACTCCCGTCGCTAGGCTCAATTCTCCACAATCTCCCCCTGTCCGTCAATATGAATAGAGAGATCTGGCTGATGGGCCCGCTGTGGCAGTCAAAATGATATATTATATTCAACGAGTGTCATATCAAATTACCTATGTGGAAATGGCGTATGCAGCACGCCAGTAAAAGCCTGTCTGAATAGTATGTGAACTGTGGGAGTGCTTATGCCATGTACTGCGATTGTGCAAAGCTCCTTAGTATCAAATCAAATTGGTGCTTGCTAATAAATTAAAACAACAGGGGGCGCCGATCCCCCTCCACGATCAAATCAATAGTGCCCGGCTTGTCTGACAGCTTAATCGCCTATACTGCCTGACCCGACAAAATAGAAGCCTGTTTTGCTAGCCCAGCACTTTCCTCAGCCTCCTCTCGCTATCTGACCTTGATAAGCCAATAAAGCGCTCCATTCTGCCGCTCGTGCTGTCTCATTCAGAGGACAAACTGCACATAATACACGTAATAAGTGCGACTATCTCCTCCATCTATGTCAATGTCGATCTTTAGGCCAGACTAAAGCATCACGATGTGGTTTGATACTGTCACTGATAAGAGCCTGAATAGCGGCTTTTGTCATTAGAAATCAAACCCACTTGAGTCTATTGTCTATCTGAGATGCTGTGCGTGCTTATCCCTGTATACAAGTGACCCATGGAATTGATGAAGCTTGTGCATTCTCAAGAGCAGGTCTCTCTTTCAGCCGGCTGCCTTTTAAGAAGAACACAATTCAATCTGGCTTTATTGACTTCTAAGTAAGTGTTAAGGTGATTGCTCTTGATGTGTGCGCTGGGTTAATGGAGCGGGCTGGAATCCAACATTTAGAGTAGACAATAGTGTGGTAGAATGTAGACTATATCTTTACTTTATTTTGTGTAATAATGTAAAGTCTTTTAAGTCTTTTCATCAAGTTTTTTGGAAATGTATAGCCTATATGCAGTCATAAGAGTACATATTGTACCTGCTCTCAGCGCTGTAAAAGTGCTGTATCAAGTTTTCTCTCTCTCTCTCTCTCTCTCTCTCTCTCTCTCTTCTCTTTCTCTCTTCTCTCTTTCTTTCTCTCTCTCTAAAAGTAAACATTACATCATTACAACAGCCAATAAATCATAGTTCCATTAAAATCTTTTGATTTCTTTTCATCATGTATTATTTTTGGTACATCAACTTTTCTCATTTCTGCATAAAAATCAAGAGACTACAGTATGCTATGTGGCTGGCATTGAAAAAACATTAAGTACTAAATAAAGATCTATGCATACATTTTTACATACAAAACTTTTTTTTTTAAATTATTATTTATTTTTTTTTATCAATGCAAGTGTAAAGGGTAATGGTTACAGCTGCTCCTTTTGGGCGGGTGGATCGCTGTGATTTTGAACTTCAGGAGACACAGCTCTTTTTGTGCTGAGAAGAGTTTAGAGGACAGCTCCTACACCTTCCTGAACATTTTTTGGTTCATTATATCTTCCCCAGCATGACTACAAGTGGTTTGAGTCTCCATTATAGGTGTTTTAAGTTTTTTTTTTCATCTTCTCATGGACTTTACTCGACATGGACTTTACCAAGTATTTTTTGCTTGTCTTTTCTGTGACTCTTTTGGAGTTGGCAAGCTCTTGTTTTAGCTGCACATTTACAATTATACAGGATCTCATTATGTGCGTTAACTTGGTCTTGTAGTTGCTTGCCCTTTTTCTTAAGGGTATCAGTGAATATTTGCAACTCCAAATCCCTTTCTTTGCCGATCCTCTCCTGAATGTTAAGCTTGCGGTCCACAGAATGGCTTCTTTGGACCTGATTTGCAAGCTAGGCCCTTGTCCACTCCACCTCCTCTGGGCAGAGCGCTGTCTTCCAGGGGTGAAAGTTCCTGGACCAGATTTCTTTCCTCAGGGTTTGAGAAGTCCTGGATGTTGGGCGACACCAGCTGAGTCTTCTGTGGCTCTTGAAAGTCCCCTCTTGGTGTGGGACAGAGCAGAGCCTCCAGGTTGAATTTGTCATTGTAGAGGTGGGCGTCATCCTCTGATGTATAGACAGGACTTTGTAGAGAAAGGAGTCAAGCTATCCATGATTGTGTATGCTGCTTCATTTTGACATTAGTGATGATTAATGCCAAAGGGTGATCAGACCAACATCTTCATAAAGTATTGAAGAAGTGTGTATTATGGATCTAAACAGAATTGGGCATTATTGACAAAATTATGATTATTATATTTTGATATTTTAAATGTTTCAAGAATATGTGAAAATGTGCCTGTAAATGTCTTGATGAATCAAGTATCGATTCGCAAGTAAATTTCTGCTCATTGTATTTTTACTCTTCCCTTTTTGATGCCATTTTTAATTGTTTCGTTTATAGATGATATACTTTAGCATATCTTCAGAACAACAATTATGATATTATGTATTTTTAGATATTAGTCATAACATCATTCTTCTAAGGAGTTGTTTGTACGAACATCTTAGTAAATTAGCAGCAGATTAAGGTTATGCAGAATCAGACATTGAAGGACTAAACAAAAGTACAAGTTTGACAATAGCCTATTCATTTAATTGTCTTGTAAGCTCTGATTGACGGTTACATGCATTGTGAGAGCTGATCTTTCCTCTGGCTTGTTCTGTCCTAATTAACACCATCCTAACTCTATAAATACACTGCAGCTAATTAGTCCTGTCTGTAATCTGTGCATGGGCAACACTACAGGTAAGAGAACCCACACGTGTTTTTTGAAGGAGGAGAGGAAGGTAGGAAATGATAAAACTGTGTCCCGGTGGAAATTAGCATGCTAAAAAGATCTGGAAATATTTATGATCCCACACACAGATGGTTGTTTGTTCTTTTGTAGTTGGTTTTAATTAAACTTGTGCTTTCAATGGCCTGTACTTTTGTGCATTATTCAGATGACATAACAGGGAGCGTGTTTGTGTGAAGCGTGTGATTGGAGAGCTTCAAAAGACAGATACATGAGTAAGAAGGTTCTGAACACTCCAGATTAAAACACTTGTTATTATTAGACCTTAGTTCTTTTGTTATGGTTGAGAAGATAGCAGCTTGTGAGGACAGGTTGAATGTAAGAATTAACCGTAACACTTTATAATTCTTACACTTTTAATAGCCTTATTAAAGCATGAATACAGACTTAATCCCTAATGAAGAAATAGTTTATACATTCAAATTCTAATTCAAATTTTAAAAGTTTATTGTCAGTTTTCACATGAAGCATATGAAGAACTGAAATTGTGTTCCTCACTCCCAATCCTCTAAATAAATAATGATAATAATAATAATAATAATAAATGGAAAAGTCCAAATGTTGTCTTCTTTGGGGAGACACAGAGTTCCTAGCGTCCTGGCAGCCTGGTGTTTAGAGAGGGGAGAGAGTTCAGCATCCTAACAGCCTGGTGGATGAAGCTGTTAGTGAGTCTGGTGGTGTGGGAATGGAGGCTCCTGAATCTCCTCCTCAGTGATGTGCACAGCCAGGAATTTTGTGCTGCTCACACTCTACACAGCAGCATCGTCAATGGTCAGTGGTGGGTGTTGAATGTGGCCTCTCTGGAAGTCGAGAACAATCTCCTTAGCTTGACATTCAGCTGGAGGTTGTTGTCTCTGCAGCACGTGGTCAGAAGGTCTATCTCTTTCTTGTAGTGAGTCTCGTCGCCCTCGGTGATGAGCCCCACCAGAGTTGTGTAGTCTGTGAACTTCACAAGGTGGTTGGTGCTGTAGGTTGTTGTGCAGTCATGTGTCAGCAGGGTGAGGAGCATTGAGACTGAGATATACTTGTAACTACATAATTAATACTCTAATCCTAACTTCTAACCTGAATCCTTTAATTAAGTAGTTACAGGATCTGAATCATTCTTAATAATCTATTTGTTCATTGTGAATTAGGTCTCTTTTCATGCTTTATAAAGGCTAATTAAGGTGTAGTTATTACAAATGTGTATCAAATTAACAATATAAGTGTCTAATGTAGGCCTGTTACAATAAATACAAAATCAACTATTTTTCAGTATGATTAAACTGTACTTTTTGAGGGTCAATATTTCAACAGATAAAACAGACTTGTTAACATAAGAATAACCTAATGAAGTCTGGCTTACAGCAAAAATTTGTTAACAAAAAATGCACTTGGATAAACCATTGTTGAACCAAACACAACCAAAACAATAAATAAATGAATTATTAAGTCTCTGTAACAAAAGTGCCCTTTTACTTATTTTAGTCATTGACTTACAATGGAACTATTGTGGCCCCTCTCTCTGTGGCCGCAGCTGTGAGTCTCGGCATTTTGGTCTTGAAGTGTTCGTATAATCCACTCTACATGATCCTATTTCGTCCATCAGAAAGTCATATTCATAATATAGAGCCTGGCTTCTCGCTTAGTCCGCTTTTTTATACACTGATTATCATTATGCGCTGCGCATGTCTCCTGCAGAAAGAGCTGCTGTCCTGTCTGGTGTCGTGTCGGAATCTTGTGGGATTTCAGGATTTTCAGGCTCTCCTGGGGGCGGGGCTAGTTGTGTCGATTGGGTATGGGTGTTGGGTGTTGGATGTCGGATGCTGGAGTTTGAGCCATTTCTTCTCGTCGATTGCTCTCGCTGCATTTAACGCATGTGGGCTAATGTTGATTTAACATCGTGACTTGTTTTGTCACACGGTGATGAACTGTTTTGGTGCCCTGACGGTGGCGCTAGCTAATGCTGCTTCATGTTCACCACACAGACAGTGTCGCTTTCTGCACTCAGGCTGCGCACGCATCCACTGTGTTGATGAACAAATAATCTGTCCATACAGTCGATGGAATACAGTCTATGCCCCATATTCTATGCTGACAATTTCGTTCAAGCATCATTGCGCTAAGGAAACAAGTACAGAGCGACAAAATCCTTTTGATATTCAGTGTTTCATTTATTTATTGTAGCTCATGTTCATTAACAATACTGTACAAATAAATTGTTTTTTGGGGGAAATCCTGCTTTGTAGTTACCGTGTGATATAATGGCATTCAGTATTATTGTTTATTGTCTATACTTTCCATACTTCAAGAGTTGTGGCGTCCTGACAAAACAATTCTACGTATTCTAAACAAGTCCAGGAGCATTAACAGGTGAGAGAAGAGCGACGAATGACTGCAATATGAACTGCTAAATTTGTACAAAAATCACATGCATTTCAGAACATGATGGTTGTGGTCTGTAATTCAAGGTCAAGTTTTTGCCCCCCCCCGGAGACTAGGATTCATTTGGATGTTCATCTCTTGTTTCTTTTTTCTTGTGGATTTTTTAGAATTAACTCATGTCCCACTTTTACACTGCTTGTTTTGTCTGTGCTGAAAAACAGACATATTTGTGTATATAATGCTGAGCTCTGTGCATCTTAATGTGGGAAGGTCACACTAAGTCGGAAATGTATTTTGATCCTAGTCTCCAACAGCTTTGCCCCCTCTTGATAGTCTTAGTGATCAGCTGGTTATTAATATTTATTAGAAAGAGCTGCATAGCTTCTAGCAACATTAACTTTAGTTTGCCTTATTTACATTCCTTGCCACAGTACTTATATTAAGATTAGCTGAAAAGGTGTGCAAACTTACGCTACTTTACAGATGCTACAGTCATTAACCGCTGACTAACAAGCTTTTAAGAAACAGTGGAGTTTTGTAAGATAATAAATTAGTGTTAAATGATTTTTGCAGGTCTTCTGTTGGGCACATTGGCTTATTCTCTGCACAGTGTTGCCAAGGCGTATTTGGCTTAGCTCCTGCATCACTCACTTGAAAATAGTTTGGCAAGTGGATGCAAATGTGGAAGTGGTATTCTGCATCTTAAGTGCTGCCATTGATTGATGCTCAAGAGTTGGGGTCAGATGTGAAATTGTTGCCAAAGTTATAAATCTGACAAGAAGAAATACTGTCTTCAGGTTATTGGAAGCGTTTCTTGGATAGAGGGAGCTACTTAAGGAAAGTCTTTTCAGTTATTAAAGGTCCTATATTACAGAAAATGAATTCTTGTGAGCTTTTAGCCGTTATAATGTTGTTACCTGCTCAAAAACATACCTGGATTGTGTTTTGTTTCATTCAGGATTTGAGTAATCCTTTATTGTGAGTCTGTCGAGAGGCTTTGTTCCACCTCCTGATGTTATGAAGTGATAGTTTTTAAGTTAATAGCTACCTTTTACCTTTAGTTCAGTAGAGCTTGGCAAATCCGGCGCTTAAATGATCAATTATTATTTTAGTGAAGGTGTCTTGAGTTTAAAAACACAGTCACATCACAAGGTGGAACAGAGTATTTTCAGTGTGAGAGAGGAACTCAGCCTAAATATGCAGGGATTGTGTGTTAAACATGTGTGAATGAAACAAAACACAACTCCAGGTATGTTTTTGAGGAGGAAACATTATAACAGAGATCAGAAAATAGCATAATATGGGCCCTTTAACATTGCAACAATATTGTTTTTGGGTAAAGGAGACATTTATATTTGAGATGGATGGTGATAGTTATGTCTTCTAATATGAATCAGAGCCCTACCCACATGCATCTGGATGATTTATTGTCTTCTCCACATGCAGAAATCATTTTATTCTTGTGTTAGAGAAAAGCCAAGTGAAGATTGTTAAGGTGGCAGAGATAAGATCAGTTGCTGCAGGCCTGTACTTTTTGCCTCCGTCCGTGTGTGAACATGAAGAACCAAGATAAAGGTTGTTATGTAGCTAGTGTGTATATACCACAGGTCTGATACATGTTTTCTGTGTGATGCATGCAAGAAATAGATCATTTTAGATATAGGTGAAATGTAGAATACTGGTGTAGCAAGTATTACTTAAATAGCATAGGCCTGTATTTAAGTAGTTAAGCTTGGTGTAAGTCCTTACGCGTGGACATGAACAGTTAGAGTATAATATTTGTAAAGCAAAATATGCAATTTAAATGAAAAAGTACAACAATACAGTTCCTATAGCACAGCTTTCTCATAATGTAATTTTTCTATTTATTCTGAATTTATAAAACTAATTAAAACGTTTTATGAAGCTTCAAGGCTCCAAGCATTCATTTGTTAGCTTGTTATATAGTTATGTAAATTTAATTAGCCTCATACTCTAAAAGTGGGGATTGTGATTAAATAATTGAATAATTTACGCATTATTTAAACATTCAATAAATACAATTTGCTGTTGTTATGCATGGACTGGCGCTGGGTTTACTCTGACTACACTGCAGGACGCGTTCAGCACATACTTGGAGCAGATTACTTGCTGATTGCCTGTTACTATGGTGTATATTTGGCCAAGCACAGCACAATTTTACATGGGTTTTACATGATAACACACATCTGATGATCTGGTGTCTGGAAAAAAATAGACTTCTTGCAAATTCTTTTAGCAGACTCATGTCAAACTTGTACTTGCACTCTGCATAGCTCAGTGTAACAGGGAGCTTTGATTTTAAAGTCCAGTGTGTCCACGACTGACATTACCAAACAGACATTTTAGTTAATAATTTATTATTATCATCTAATTTCACCAACCCAAAGATGTCATCATCGTTTTTCACTTTTCACAATATCCACCTTATTTCACTTTCCACTTTTACTTCTGACTGCTACAAACCCTCACTTCCATTTACGTTGGCATTTCCGATCAAGCTGAAGTCCATTAATTTCAATGGAGAAACTCTCGCTTCTGAAATATGATAAAGAAGGTTGATTTATGCAAAATATTCAATGTTCATATGCACCAGCGATTTAACAATGCGCCCTTTTGTCTGGGTGGATTGAAAACAGCTTTGTAGTCTGTGTAGAACTTATTTGCTGTAGAGATCTGCATTTCTATGTAAACCATACAACTGGAATGACAATGGCAACTCTCAAGGCAACTTTCTCAATAAAGCCTAAGGTACAGGTTAAGTCTAGATCTAGTTCATGCATTTATCTTGCAATGGTCCTAAAATTATTCCTTAACTTGCATTCAGAGCATCTTAATTAGTGTAAACGCAATGCGTTTAAAACATATTTCACAGCTTTCAGAAACCAGAGGGGAACTTTGCAATCACGTTAAAGCTTGCAACAACTAGCATGCTAATTGAGCACTTCCTGATACACTGATTCAATTTAATCTTTAAGAACACAGAATATCTGGTTCATATTTTCTAAAAGTAAATAGAGAAAACTGTTTTAAAGATACATTGCAGTCTATAATGTCTGGCAATAAAACACTGTATAATTAGATGTAGACTGTACACAGCAGACTTCGCTACTGTACTGGGGCCAAGATTTTGTTTAAAAACATGGGAAAAATCACTAACAGGGTCTTTAAGATGATTGTTTCTTTATGTTGCTTCTGCTACTGTTGTGTCCTCAGCCTGTAGTTCACACACAGTATTTAAGTCATCCCTCTCCTCTCCCTGTGTGTCCTACTGAGCATCCTTATTAAAATGCTGACGGGGCCATGGGTACATGCCTTTGCTCTGTCAGATTCACTCTTTGAATTCCACATGCACCAGCGGGCCGTCCCTTTTGTACTCCTCCGCTGGGTAATAAGAAATAAAGCACACAGATAGCGTTCTCTTTAGTACAACCTCGACTTTTATAGAGAGAAAAAACTGCTTTCTTCTCTCTGGGGTTTGATGCATTGTTTGTTGATTGTTGTGGGCTGCACACAGAAGGGCTTTTGCTCTAGTCGAGTTATTTTCTTGATGGATTGTCTTTGGGCGATGGTTCTCAGTGGACAAGAGCCGACCTGTGTGTTAAAAGAGGACATGTATTTGTACAGTGACCTGGATCAGGAAATGAACAAACTGACAAAGATAAAAGCTTCAATGTGGAGGAACTTTATCAATATTGTACAAACTATAAATGTGTATTTTCAGTGTATTATGGTAGTATGTATTTTTGATCAGTTTTTCTCTATGTTGGCTGGTAGAGAAAATCATGTAATTCCTGGTAAGGCAGCAGTGGTTCAGGTTTCACTGAGTTTTATAATATCTAAACCTTTCTTGGTGTATTATATAACTTTTCTGGTGGTCGATGTGCTTGTCTCCTTGGAGACTGTATTGTTTTTCCTGGAATGAACTGACTTTTGTGAGCTTTTAGCCATGTTATAATGTTTTACCTCCTCAAAAAACAAAAGAAACATACCTGGAGTTGTGCTTTGTTTTATTTACACATATTCGAGCAGATTAACTCTTTCTCGTGTGTTCTGCTTAAGGCCCTATTTGAAATGGATGAATTATGTATTTGTATTATGTAGTTTATTAATTATATAAACCATCATATAATATTATAGAAATTAAATGGGAATTGCCAAAGTGTTTCTTCTGTGTCTCATTGCATTCAGCGTGTTTTGTTTCTGTAATGAGGAATAACTGTGAGCAGCCGGGCAGCCTTGTTGAGTCCATCTCACTTTTCTCCCTGAGCATTGCCTCTCGACTGCAGCAGTGGCACCAGACACAGCTCATTAGATCGGATTATGGAGCTGAGCCAGTCCCATTGTCTGACGCAATATTTCTGCAAGCACAAAAGTGATAGGAATGCCATGTCGAATAATCTCTTCTATCTTTTGTATTTAGCTTACTGACATGTTTGTTTTAAAGGCACACTACGTAACTTTTCTGGTGGTTCTTCTCCATAGATCTGAAATGTAACCTGGTCTGGTACCTTCACAGCCAAGCAACAATATACTATAGCTATATTAAGGTTGGTGGTTCAAATCCCATTCTCGACATAACCATCACTGGTAGAACGATCCAATCCACTGACGCACAGGTTGGCGGCGCAATTCTAGCTCCCCCAAATGAATACTGTTGTTGTGTCTTTAGGCAAGACACTTACCTCACCCCCAGTGTTTGCATGCACTGGTCTATGAATGGGTGAGTGGTTCCTTGATGTGAAGCACTTTGATGGTAGAAAAGCGCTATATAAAAATGTGACCATTAATATGGTGAAGCAGATGGCTACCGAAAAAGTTACATAATCCAGAAACATAGAAGAAGTGAGATTTTTGCTCCTCAAGGAGGGCTCAAAACCATAAAAATGAATTAAAAATCTGTTTTCAGTTTTTATATTACAAATACTGTTTGTTAGTTACATAATACACCTTTAAAGCACATGTATTATTTTTAACACATAAACTGCACTTCCAAAACGTAAAAATTGCACAGTTACACAAAGATTACTGGTCATGATTAGAAATGACAAGGCTTTTTCTCTGTAAGATTACCCAAATTATATCGAACTCTCCGTGTTATAATACACCATTTTAATTTCAAAGATGAGCGAGCAGTTACGGACCTTGCAGAAAATCCATATGTTTTGAAACCACAATTAAGTTTTCTCTTTTTCTGATCGCTGTGAGAAAAAACACACTGCTGGAGGGCTTTTGAGCGTTTTAATATTCTTGAGAGATATATTACATTGACAAAACAATTTCAGCGTTGTCTTTAAGAGCTGATAAAAAATGAAAACCGCTATGTGATTGATCTAGCAGGCTTCAGTGTTTGGAGATAATCACTGAGTATTAAGAGTTTATACAGTAAATTTATGCAGTATTATGTTGCTATACCAATTAAGACTAAACAAATGAGTGGCTGGTTAAATTTCCCATGAACCTCTGCTCTCATTAAGGCCTTTTTGCCTGTAGCACATTTTTTACTGTCTTCTCCCACACACTTAAAGCTCAGAGTTAGCAGCAGTAATCATTGTAATCCAGCTCCTCTTTCTCTAACAAAGACCTTCAGGAAATAGTCTGCACCGCTTCATTAAACTTTACAATAGAGTTTAAAGTGTTCAGTTTTTACAGTTAATCTTTCACTTCTGGTCTACTAAGCTTATTTTAAGATATTTTATGAGAGAAAAATACATAGACTGTGTTAGACCTCAGCCTGGCTCTTTTAGTTGTAGTGTTGCAGCAGAACATCTGTACTGGAAATATGGAGTGTCGGGAGATGTTATTGCTTTTTTTTTTTACGTTTCACACTACTGCATTAAACATATCACAGTATGCCTATGTTACTAGTCAGATCTTTGGAGATACAACTCACAGTAAAAATGTATGTTTATATAATTTTAATTATGAGCAATAAAAACACCTGCAAGTTCAATCTCGCATCTCCCAAACAAAACAAAACATCACTATGGAGACAAGTAAGTGGCAGAAAAGTTACATAATCTACCTAATGCACTCTAAAACTGTCAAGAGTTTCTTGCCTGGGTATAAGATCATGAGCTTTAAGCCATGTTATAAAGTTGTTAAGCCATGTCACAATGTTGGAGTTGTCACACATGTTTGAGTAACCTTTTATGGCTACATTTTCAAAGCTGTCTTCCACCTTGTGATGTCATGAAGAGGTTGTTTTCAAGTTAACAGCTACTTTTTACCTGTAGTGTAGTGGAGATTAAGAATTTCAGAGCTGATATCATCCAATTTTCGAGAAGGTGTGTTTATTTTAAAAACACAGTGGAGCACTTGCTGTTTTACTACATGACATTACAAAGGGGAATAGAGTGTTTTTTGTTTGAGAGAAGAATATAGCCTAAATATGCAGGGCTGTTTGTGTGTAACATTATTGCGGTGTCAGATTATGGCAGACACCAAGAGGCAAACACATTATTAAAGTGTTTGTCTCTTTAAACAGTAGCAGGTCAGTGTAGTGTGAAAGTTGACAGGAAATGCAACTGACCTGCTCTGAAACTCTTCTTGTATGTTCTTATGCTCTTCTGTATTGTCTTATAGGCAGCACCCACTGTAAGAACACATGGGTGAGGCAGCTGGTGAGCCCCGATGGGTGCTAGAGTTCCACCTGGAGTCTCTGTGGGCCTCACTGCACCCCCACCCGGTACAGAGCAGAGGTGCAGAGCAGAGGAGTGGGGGTAACACAGGGGCTGCCACTTCATCAGCTTCATTAGACTGAGTCAGCTGAGAGCACCACGTGGGAGGTGAGTACTGCACAGTGCCACGTTCAACTCTCACAGATTTTACACTGGAGTTAGACTGAAGAGTTGTGTTTATTTCAATATTGATGCTAGTTTTGGAAATATTTGGCGATATTTGGCATGGAACAATTCGAGCATTCAAGCAAGGCCCAAATATAAAGCAATGGCAGTAAGAGAAATGCACTTATTGTTTCAAGCTATACATATGTGCTGGGAATATTTTAGTGTAACAGTAAAATATATTGAGAAAATAATACTTTTAAAGATCCTAAATTACATAAAATTGACTCTTGTGAGCTTTAAGTCATGTTATAATGTTGTTTCTACTCCATATAAAATACTCACAAAATTAACACGTTAGTTTTGTTTTCATTCTTATTGTGTCGGAAAGCTATCTGTAGG
This sequence comes from Boleophthalmus pectinirostris, assembly GCF_026225935.1. Lineage (NCBI taxonomy): Eukaryota > Metazoa > Chordata > Actinopteri > Gobiiformes > Gobiidae > Boleophthalmus > Boleophthalmus pectinirostris. The sequence continues at coordinate 18,413,414 of NW_026571018.1, read as the reverse complement.
AGACAGGACTGGTGCACGGTGTGGTTCAGGGTGTGGGTGTATTGCTCTGGTGCAGAGGTGGCGGGGCTCACGCGGGCAGGTGCGCGTGCATGTGTGCCTGTGGAAAGATTTAAGTGTGCACTTACTTGTTACCCAGTTTTGACTGAGGGTCAGGGCTGGGTAGCCATAATTTGTGTTGATCGCCACTCCTTTTCTATACTCACTATACTCACCCTTTATTCTGTCCATCTTCTTCTCTGCGCTCGGATAGCGGTATGTCCGTTAAAAAATATACAAAATGCATGCTGGATCCGAGCGTGCAAACTATTAGTTTGCAATAGCTTTCATGCGCGTCACAAACTACGACTCCAGGACCCACTCTGATCTTCCCGAGCGGCTCTAAGGTTGGTCAACAAGCCACTACACTATGTGTTTGTTGGATTGTAATAGATGACTGTGTTGTGATAAGTGATACTTGACTCTGAACCTGTTGCCTGGTAATCTGCAGTGTTTGTATTGTCGTGTAGTGGTCTCTTGAAAACAGCCTTCACCTTTTGGACAGTGTTTATTTATTACCTAAACCTGCTCTGGTACATTTCAGTATCTGCTCTGAGTGGCTCATTTCCTCCACTGCTGTTTGTGCACACTACCTGGAGACTGGCGCGGCTAAAGGGGAGACGGGAGAACAAAATTGGTCCGATTCAGATTTTATAGAGCGTTTTTTGTTTTCTATTGTATTCCATTATCTGGGGGCTTGCTTTAGTGGCTCAGTGACCAGTGATTTTCTGCCACAGCCCATCACATTCAATAGCCCCCCTCCCTCTTTCCTCCGACAGCACCACAAAGCGATTCTCAGGGCTTTTAAGCACTTCTGTGAGACTTATCTATAGCACTGATGGCCTGTCCACACTAATCTGTTTTACCTCTGCTCCTGCCTCACCTCCCTATTGATAAAGTGGTACTACCTATTTTATTAGACTGAAGCTGGCCAAACGGCTCTTTGGGGAAATATTGTGTTTTTTGTGTGAAATGACTTGTGAGGGAAGGGAATACCCATTTGGATTATAAAAGCTTTTATATCATAAACTCAGACACACCGTCCTACTTTAAGAACATTTCTACTGAAATGCAGTAACGTGTTTTTTCCACTATGCTGGTCACAAAAATAATTTGCAAATTGTTAAATCAGTCTAAAGGATGCTCTACGCACAACACATGTGTTCATTTATAGTCATTTCTGGTAACACAGGTAATTGCACTTGCTTTATAAGGTTCATGTAACTATATGTAAGTAATTGTATATGTTCTGATTTCTGACAGAATTTAAAAAATAAAATTAATAAAGGCTGTATCCACCAGCATTATTAAAAATACACAAAGTAGCAAAAAAAAAAAAATAGTCCTATCTCACAATGGTGAAGTTATAGTGTCCAAAGACAGGGACATTTATGTCTACACAGCAAATACCATTTTCAGACATTTTTTTCTAATTCTGAGAAACAGATGGCTGATAAACTCTGCTGATATTTGAGCCAATTTGCCAGACTAAGTTTCATAATTTTGCTCAATTACCCCATATGAAATAACTATAAACTCAGTTAATGCCTATAGATATATAGTACAGGAAATACAATGCCTGGCTTCACCTTTTAGACTCTCAGAGCTCTGTTGCACTGCAATCTAGAACAGAGCAGTGCAGTGACATTTTGTGCATGGTGTCCTTCATTTCAGAGCAATATATCGACTAGATGTGGACGATTAATGGTGACGATATTCAGACAATATTATGACAATCCATCAGAAATGTGATAAAACTTGCCCATAAATTGTGACTGAGGTGACATGAATGGACTGTTAAATTGATGAATTGAAGAATTAACCTTATTTAGAAGATTACAGTTAAATCACTTTTTTTTTTAATTATTATTACCAGATTATTCAATATTTAACTTTTGTATATCTTAAACCCAGCAATATCTCCCATGTGTATGGCTAACTGACTTAGATCTATCGTTCTTTAAGGGATCTATATCACACAAAATGGATTCTTATGAGCTGAAAGTCCTGTTGTCACCTCCTCAAAAGCCTACCTGTTTGAGTTGTGTTTTGTGTCATTCACACATGTTTGAGTAATCCTTTATTAGTCTGTCTACATCTCCAAAGCTCAAAATGCTTTGTTCCACCTTGCGTTGTCATGTAGTGGTAGTTTTCCACTCCTTTATCCATTTTCACCTCAAGAAATTATGTATCCTGTTCAGACATTTTCCTTAACTTACCACAAACCTTTTCGGTAGATATTTGAGCTATGGCGTGTTTGGCGAGTTTATTGACACTTAGCCTGAGAAAAGTAATTGAAGAAGAGAAATGGGCCAAGCAGACAGGCGGAGTGGAGATAGAGCGCGCTGTAATCTATGAGGTGTCAGGCCAGTGCCAGATGAGATCCTGCTCTGCTCAGATGGGCCAGGCCTGCGGGCACACATAATGGAGGGGATTGGGAGAGGGATGGCTCCAATCTGCAGGTCAATCCAGCGCTCTATGTCCAACCAGAGACTGAGGAATGGGGGTTACTGCTGCAGGGCTGTGAGTGCTGAAGCTACAATCTGAATACATAGAAAAATCCACTCTTGTAGGCAGAGTTATAGGCTTGTCACGATAATTACAATATCAACTTATTTTTCAATATACAGGCTGAAAGTTAACACAATATTTTTGGGGTTCAATATTTATTGTGTGTACATTTTTTTTTGTTTTTGCACTACGGGAGAATCTTGGACAATTTTTTGTAGTAGGACACAGCGATATTGGCTGATATAATGATATTTGTCTTCATATTGATTTATCTTAATTTTCAGTTCATTTTTATTTTACAAAATTACAATAGCTTTTAATACTGATTTCATGAAAACAACAGGACAAACTTTTAATCTGTGTCATTTCACACACACACACACACACAAAATCAGATTTCCTCTTCTAAAGTCTGAGCGCTGCTTTCACTAACAGAGGATTGGTTGTAGACCTCTCGATTAAAATCACGTCAATATTATTGATGGTTAGACATGTCTGAATCTGAATTTAGATTAAAATTCACTGAAGTGCCCAGCTCAATGTAGCATCATACGATTTAAGCAGTTTGGGTCAAATAAGTACTTCTAAGACCAAGGCTGTGCCAAAAATCGAAGGATCGATAGGTCGCTAACTCTACACGATCTCTTGTCAATCTCAATAATATGGCATGCCCATTTTAATTGACAGGTCTGCAGCCACTTGTCTGCTGGCAGTAAAAGCGCATGGTGTTGACAAGTATTTGTGCTCATGTTTAGAAAAAAGTAGCATGTGTGTGTGGTGACATCTGCCCCACTCTCCCTCTCCCCCTCCCTCTCTGATCCAGCCGCAGCTCCTCACCTTTACACTCTATTCTCTCCTCGTAACGTAAACAACTATTTTCTCACTGTTTACGAGTGAAACGCAAGTCCTAATTCAGTGCACTTTAAATGTGACTTTCTGTGAAATTATTGGTCCTGTCAACACAAAATAAAAACTGTGATGACCCCGACACCCTGCTCTTTATGCCTGAAGTCCGACTGTGTGTGTTTTTAATAAGATGGAAGAAGATCGAATTGAAAATCAAGATTGAATAATATGGGGGGAAAAAAATTCTTTTTTTCCCATAACACCCAGCCCCATCTGACTGATTTTGAATGAGCACTAAAGTGTTTCGTTCTTCCATGTATTTATTGCAGCTCATGTTTGTTGTGATTGTCCTGCTTCAGGGTTACCGTAACAGTGGCTTAAAGAATTTTCAGTACTATTGTTTATTGTAATATAGTATATTTATGTAGCTGTCTATAGTGAAAATGTGTTATTGAGGCTTAGGCAGCGTATTCTATAGCTATAATGTCAGGCAAAGACAAAATGTGGGTCGAAGGAGGTCAGGTTAAGGGTATTTGAGTTCAGGGGAATTTGAGTTCCAAGGTCATGTATATTAGCAAAGGAGTGTTTAACAGTGGTAGGCTGATGTTTTTTGGTGACAAAGCACAGAGCCTGGGGAATTAGGTCCTGTCCCAGCATTGATTGTCTTTTAATGCTCACATATTGATGCCGTGCAGTGTGTGGGGCTTTTGTGGCTGTTGTTGCTATTTAACCTCAGTGTTAATGAGAATACTTCTGCCTGTAAATAATTATAGGGATCTGTTGAGTGTGTGTAAGTGTGGAAAATACCACCACCGAGTACAAAGTGAATGAATGAAGTGTGAAATTGTAAAGAAACATCTGGGAAAGCATTATAATAAGCAGTTATTTTAAGATGATTTAAAATAAAGCTGCCTGATTGATTGTTGTGCCTTATGTCTTATCCTCACTTAACCTGCAGATATGTGCGTGTTTTTATGTTCACAGGATCTAAAATCAAACAAAGTAGCTTGATTATAGAAAAAGTAATCAACAGTATTTGAATCATAATTAAAATCTCATTTCAGTTGATTCATGGAGAGACTGAATGGGGCTTGTGCTGCCAAAAACCCTCAATCCGTGAGCAACTTTTTCATTCACAAATACACTTGTGTGTGGATAGTTGACACTTCACAGCTGATGTAAATGATTGTTTTTCTAGCCAATTTAATTTTTATAATCATATGGTGTAATAATCATAGTTACTTTATGAATACTGTACTAGTTTCAAACATTTAACACTATACTTTTCTGCCCTATTGCACATTACACAATATTTTTGTGAAGTAGAAAATTTTCACCTCCAAGACTCCTTTAACACCTTAAAACAGTAATCCTAAGCATATACCCACATTTGTGATTTAAATATAGCTTGAAAACATTTCGCAAGCATGACTCAACCTTGCAGATCTTAGGTACACTATGTAACTTTCTGGTTGGGGGTCCATTACCTGCTTGTTTCTATGGAGATGTTATATTCCAGATGCTGCCTGAAATGTTCCACTGTATGATATTAAAAAACATCTATTTTACATTTATTCAATTACAGGTGGCTTTGTAGAAACCAGAAATACCTAGCGGTGTTGCCTCTCCACAGATATGACGTGTAATTTGGTCTGGTTTTGTCTCCATGAAGCAGTGTTTCTTGCAGCACTTTATAGTTAAGGCGACACACCCGCTCCTCACTTTTTCGGCAGCACCGCCTTGCCTAACCAATTTTTTGTGGGAAACACTGAGATGAAGATAAAAAGGGTTTAATAGTAGACTGTGAAACAATCAAGACAAAGCAATAACATGTCTGTTGAGAAAAGCATTCCACAATAAAAGTGACACCATGCACCTTTAACAACAGGGTCATTGGAGGCATTGTACTCTGCATAGAACAGGACTCCACTGTCTACTGTAATGTCTGATGTAATGTGCTGCTGTTGTCTGTCTATATGCCAAATGAGCTCTGTGTTTGTGAAAAAGAATTCCCCCTTGAGGACTATAAAGTCTAAAAGCCTAAAGTCATGACAGTTCGTTTTTGTTTACATTTCTCTCATCTTTCTTACTTAGTTCTGTATTTTTGAGAGCTGATTGTGTTCCTTTCAATAGTTGGTATGCTTTCAAGCTTATTCACTAACTGGCAGCACAAAGAGGCTATACAGAAATCTGATCAATGCAGTATTTCTCCATAGTTATTATGAGGAGACTCTGTAAAAACTTGTAACGCTGAGTACAATGGACAATGAAGACTGCAGACTTCTTTTATATTCTGTGTTAACTGCCTCAGAATCCAAAGTATTATTCAGACATAAACCTCTGGGCCATCTGCTGTTTGTAGGCCTCCTTGTGTCATAAGGTAGAACAGAGCATTTTGAGGTTTGGAGACGTAGACATACCGTATTTTTCGGGTTTGGGTGGTCCTGTGACTTATACTCCGGTACAACTTATATATTAAAATTTTCACACTGACAGCTGCAAGAGGGTGCTCTAGGCTTGTGTGTCAGTATCTGTTACTCCTATTACTCCTGTACCACTGTCACTTGGCTCTACTGTGCATGTCTCCTACAGAAATGGCCTCTGTCCTGCTGCAAGTAATGAAATATGTAGACAAAAACAATAATCGACAAGCAGAAAGAAAGTTTGGAGTGAGCAAGACACTTGTGAGGTACTGGCGGAAAGCGGGGATGGAGAACACAGCTTCAAGGTAACCGGGACTGTGCGCCATGCACCTTTCCTGAAAGTCATTGGATGGATGTACAAAGCCTGGACTTCAGTGACAACCGAAACCATCCTGTTGGGATTCAGAAAGGCCAGAATAACTGGAACTGATGCTGAGTGTGACATCAGCTACGCAGAAGAGGAAGTGATGCTCTGTTTACTTCTGGAGGTCATGGAGTTGCTCAGAAATGACACTGAGGATGAAGAATTCAATGGATTTAGTGATTTGGAATGAGATGGATGCGTTGTTGTTCTCTATTCTATTGTTATGACTATAACTTGCCTTTTAAGATGAAATTTCAGTTCCTGGTCTCTGATTTTATAAAATAAATTTCCCTGAAAAAGTGCGACTTATAGTTCGGTGCAACTTATATATGCTTTTTTTTCTTCTTCATTAACCATTTTTTAGCTGGCGCGACTGATACTCTGGAGTGACTTAGTCCGAAAAATATGGTAATAATAAACAGTTACTCAAGCACGTATGAACAAAACTAAATACAACAACATGAGGTAGCATTCTGGCATGGTTTAAAGCTCACAAGAGTCTATTTTGCATAATTTAGAACCTTTAATAGTTATGAAAGAGTAGAAAAAGAATAAATTTTGCATAATACCTCTTCTTTAATTAGGTTGTCTTAGTTTAAAGATAAGGACAAATTAGAATCATCAAATTTTGACATCAGTGGGACAGGCCTGATATGAGATGAGTTTAAAGATAGCGTTACCCCCAGGACCTCAGACCCTCTCATCCTCCTGCCTGCTCCAGTACTTTGTGGCTGCTCCCTTTGCTGTGTCCCTTGTTCTTCCTGTTCCAGATAAGAGCACATTTGTAGCTCAGTCTTTGAACGCTTTAAAATAATTAACTCAATGAAAAGGCGGCCAAGAAAAGCGTCTGTAGTGCTAAATTATCAAGCGGGACTGATCTCTTTGTCTCTTTGTAAAGGACTTTGAGGCTCACATTGACTATGAATGAGATGGGGAAAGACTTGTATTCAGTTTATTAATGTGTGTTCTTTCCTGAGTACATAAATGAATAAATAAGATGAGATCAAATAAAAATGCAAATAAAATACAGAAATTATTTCAAATTGGTGATCATGCTCACCTAATTCCCACAATGTGAAGAGTATGAGACAAGTTTGGTAATGCAGTAAATGCAGTTTATACTACTGTACAGCAGCAGTAATAATCCAAAAACTGTCCAGAGCAGTTTAGTAGTAGTAATAGTAGTTAGTATTAAAGGGACCATATTACACTATTTTCTGACCTATGTTATAATGTTACCTTCTCAAAAACATACCTGGAGTTCTGTTTTGTTTCATTCACACATGTTTAACACACAAACCGTGCAAAATGAAAACACTCTTTTCCACCTTGTGATGTCATGTGGTAATACAGGAAGTGCTCCACTGTGTTTTTGGACCCCATACACCTTCGCTAGAATCATTTGGGTTATTTCAGACCTGGAATTAACAATCTGTATTGAACTAAAGGGAAAAGGTAGCTGAGAACTACCACTACATGACATCACAATGTGGATCAGAGCATTTTGAGCTTTGGAGATGTAGAAAGATTAATAATAAAGGGTTACTCAAACATTTGTGAATGAAATAAAACACAACTCCAGATATGTTTTTGAGGAGGTAACAACATTTTAACATGGTGTAAAGTTCATAAAATCTATTTTGTGTAATATAGGACCTTTAATGGCCCCCATACATGAGCATTAAATACTTTGCTGTGGGCTTTGTCCAAGAACACAACACAAGATGCCCTCTGATCTGAAGGTCAGCGGTTTGAAATCCCCTCTCAGCATAAACATCATTGGTGGAGCGATCAGATCCTCTCACCTACAGTTTGGCAGTTCTATCCCAACTCCAGCAGATAGATATTGTGTTGTGTCTTTGAGCAAGACACTTAACCCGGCTGGCTGGTGGATGAGTGTGGGTGTGAATGGTTGATTAAGTGGTTTATACATTTTAGCTCAGAAAAAAGAGGCTACTCTAGTTTCATTTTTAAACCCAGATTTTCTATCAATATCACCATCTAAAAACTTCAGAAATATAAACTGTTATTGTCTTATTAAGCATAGATTTACATTTTGAATCTTTTTCTCACCCTTCTCCTTGTGATTCAGTATTTGAGAGATGGAATGACATGTTTTTTTCTGGCAGGGACTATTCCATCAGCACAAAGGCTCCTGACAGTGTCTATAGTGTCTATAGTGTAAGTGTGTGTAAAATGACTTGGAGCCTAAGGGGACACACAGATATCCTGTTACAGAGACATGATTCCTCTTAATACTCTTCCCCTCTTCACAAATCAAAATCACCACCGTAGCATTGATTCTTTTACCTCAAGGATGTCAGTGTCTTTATCCCTGTGCAGACATTTTTTGTTAGTTTGAGTTAACGTTAAACAACAAATACATTGTAATGTAGTAATGTAGTTAAAGGGCCTATATTTTGTTATTTTCTGATAAATTTTAAACATAGCTGGAGTGTGTTTCCTGCATATTTCAGCTCTGGAATTGCCAATCTTGACGAAACGAACGGCAGTGTTGGGGAGTAACAGATTACATGTACTGGGATTATGTAATCAGAGTACAAATTATGAGTAACTGTATTCAGTTACAGTTACTGTTTCAATGAGAGGTAATTGGATTACAGTTACTTTGTTGAAATAAATGGATTACAGGGCTGTATTTTCCTGTTTTCACATTTTGGGCTAAACCAGGACTAAAACCAGGACTAAACCAGGACTAAATCAGGACTAAACCAAGACTAAACCAGGATTAAACCATGTCTAAAAGCAGGACTAAACCAGGACTAAAAGCAGGACTATACCAGGACTAAAAGCAGGACTAAGCCAGGTCTAAAAGCAGGACTAAACCATGACTAAAGCAGGTCTAAAGCAGGACTAAACTAAAACTAGGACTAAAGCAGGACTAAACCAGGTCTAAAAGCAGGACTAAACCAGGACTAAAAGCAACTAAGCAGGACTAAACCAGGACTAAAACTAAAAGCAGGACTAAGTCAGGTCTAAAAGCAGGACTAAACCATGACTAAAGCAGGTCTAAAGCAGGACTAAACTCTAAAAGGACTAAAACCAGGTCTAAAAACCAGGTCTAAAAACCAGGACTAAACCAGGACTAAACCAGGACGAAACCAGGACTAAACCAGGTCTAAAACCAGGACTAAAACCAGGACTAAACCAGGACTAAACCAGGTCTAAACAATATGACACTTAACAGTAGGGTGGACATAACTGAAGGCAGCAGTGATCTCATATAAAAATCATTTCTCTATGAGGATGTGTTTGCTACATTCATGTCGTTTTAAAAAGCATGACAATATCAAGTAATCCAAAGTATTCAGATTACGTTATTCACTTTAAGTAATTTAATGGATTACGTTACAAACTACATTTTGGGGTATGTAATCTGTAATCTGTAGGAGAATACATTTTAAAAGTAACCTTCCCAACATTAACGAACGGTAAATAGTAGCTGTTAAATTGAAAATTACTGCTCTGAATGTCATATTCAAGGTGGAACAGAGCATTTTGAGCTTATATAGGCAATGTAATAATTAAAGATTACACGTGGATGAAACAAAACACAGCTTCAGGTATGTATTTGAGGAAGTAATAACATTCTAAAATGGCTTAAAGCTCACTATAGTAAATTCTGTATAATATAGGACCTTTAACAACTATATTCCAAAGAGACTCATATGATCTTCTTATAATTGTAAATACTTACTCTTTAATCAGACCAGTGTTTGTTTGCTGTCTTGACAAATTTCTACTAAAGCTACTCAACTAAATTATCTTGTCATCTAGTTCATTATATGTTGATGATGGTTATAAATCATTAAATAATTTGACAATATAATGCAGTTCTATTTCTACAAAGATGCATATTGTCAAGTAAACTTCATTTGTTAATACGTTTTTTCCTCACAATTTTTCATTGTGTTGTGGTACTGGGAATATTATGCTTTGTTATTTTCAATCCGTAAACACTTCACATAAAACTAAAAAAAAAATCTCTCTACTTATGTCTCTCCCACACTTCTTTCCTGACAGTGAACCTTGAGTCATGAGTCAGAATTTAATCTCTAAATAAATAACCACTAAAAACACTAAGCACCAGTACTCCGCATTCTCAGCATGTTCTTCTCTCTAAGACGTTGGCAGCACTTGACAGAAGGGCATGGCAGGTGGAACGAGGTGAGCCCAAAAAAAAAAAAAAAAAAAAAAAAAAAGATAGAAGGGTGACTCAAGGCTTATTGCGAAAATAAGCAACACGTAATCAGGCAGACCTAAGCAAGACTCCTAAATGTCACTTTTAATTACTGTGTTGATAATAGCTCCATCAGTCTATCACGGTATAATTCTGCGCATCTGTTTGTTCTGTCTAAGCTCTTATATTTAATTAGTGGATGATTAACACTCTACTGCAACATCTTGAAAACAGAATTATAAATGAAAGACTAAACCATTTTCTTAGATATTTGTTTTGATTCCAAACATCAATGTAACCCCGCATTAGTCACTAACAAAACAATTGAAAAGCATTTTGTGTTTATATATTTAGGAATAGAGAGTAAATGGGAGAAAACTGGCTCAAGGTGGCATAGAAACCTTAAAGAACAAAAAATAATGTACTTGTGTCTGCTATATAGCTATAATCTACAACAACCGTGGATCATGATATTATCATTTTCAGATTTAAAATCTCAATATTCATCTAAAACAAGTCCGAAAACTGTGGTGCACAATGGGAGCAAACATCCCTTTAAATGTCATCACAACAAAAACTTAGCAACTCATATCACAAGCAGATTTTTTTTTTCATTTGGGCCAAAATTACTCTGCCAAATCCGACGTGTATCATCGGATGAGAAAATAAAATTGTAGAGCAAAGTAATTAGAGAGAACAAAGTAAGGAGAGAGCAGTGGGCGTCAGAGTCCTGCACTGGGAGTACCCGACCCGGTGCTGAAACGGGCGGGTTTTAACGTTCTGGAATTTTACAAGCAGGTATGTGGGTGGGTACTAGTGATTACAGATGGGCAGGTCAGGCCTAAATCAGGACTAAACCAGGACTACACCAGGACTAATCTTGGACTTAAGAGAGAGAGAGAACTCCGACTGAGAGAGAACGCGCGATCGGGCAAAGGCAGCACTTACTTCTGTGCGTGCGGAGATCTGCTCCAGTCCTTTTGCCTGCGGTCACCCGACAGTCTACACGGGCGCACCTCCGAGTCAGTTCCGACAGTGAGTCCGGGTTCAGTTCTGGTTTGGTCCTGGTTTAGTCCCATTTTCATCCTGTTTTCATCCTAGTTCAGTCCTGGTTTAGTTCTCCTGGTTCTGTCCTGGAATCAGCCCTGGGTTAGTCCTGGGTTAGTCCTGGTTTAGTCTTGGTTTAGTCCTGGTTTAGTCCGTGGTGTGTGCGGCGCAAAAATCTGGCATCTCAATCAATGTTTCTTCTGCTCAGTAAATAAGGCCTGTGGACTGGTGACAGTAGAGCCGCATCTGTGAATTCATATTTGTACTGAAGAAAGCGTAATAATTTCATTTCATGATTGTAATTCTTGAAGTCGTAACTTTTCAATTTGTATTCTGCTTCAGTTAGAATCCTTTTAATTTGTCTGTGATTTATCATGGGCGGGTAACGGGTGGAATGTTAACAGGTCTTGGCGGGTGCAGGTTTAACTTTGATAAAATCACGGATTTACAGGCGGGTGCGGTGCTGTACTGCGCGGGTGCGGGCGGATGCGGGTCTCCAAAAACTGACCCGTGCAGGACTCTAGTGGGCGTATCCTGGTGGAATGCGTATATCCTGGTGAAAATGGGGGTTGATCTGCAGTATGGCGTGTTGAAAATAAGTGATTAAAGATTACTCCAATATGCATGAATCACTCCAAATATACGTTCGAGAGTAAATGAGAAGGGGGAACAGCTATGGCATAGTTAAAAGCTTATTGTGTCTGATTTCAATGTCCATATCATGATTGGTAACATCTTAGGTGTTTTATAGTAGAAACACGAGAAGATAGAAAGTGTGTGATAAAGTACCATATTTTTCGGGCTATTAGACACGCTCTTAATCCTCCAACCCCATCAAAAAACGATTGCTCGCCCTGCAATCCAGAGCACCCTATACACAAATTCACTCAGGTGTCCCAGCATGACTTCAGTAAACTAAAAAGCCACACCACCTGCTGCACACGCAAACACACAGACAGCGACCGTGCAGCGAAACACACCCGCAGCCACACTCATCACTCCACGCAGACGAGGAATGGAACGGAGGAACAAACCGAAAAAGCGAGTGCAATGTGCCACTCTGAACCACAACTGAACAACTGACTAACCCCAATCCTTGCATCTTTGCACTGGCTTCCTGTTAATTTTAGAATTGATTTTAAGATTTTATTGTTTGTTTTTAAAGCTTTGAATGGACTGGCCCCACAGTACGTCTCAGACCTCATCCAAATTTATACCCCTGCGCGCGCTCTGAGGTCCAAGGTCCAGCTCCAGCTCAGGATGCCTAAGACGAGACTTAAAACCAGGGGGGACGGGGCCTTCTCTGTGGTCGGCCCTAAGCTCTGGAACGATCTGCCGCTTCACGTTCGAGCAGCACCCACAGTGGAGAGTTTTAAATCTCGTCTGAAGACCCACTTTTATTCTCTGGCTTTTAACACCGCGTGAGTTGTGTGGTCCTTTGTGTCTTTTATTTATTTTTATGTGTTTTTGCTGGTTTTACTGATTTAATTTATTTATTGGTTTATTTATTTCTATTCTATGATTTTGTTTTTATTTTTATTCTTACTGGTTTTCTTTTATTTTACTGGTTTTATTATTTTAAGATTAGTATTATTTTAGTAGTTTATTTTATCATCTTATTGTTGTTATTTTTATGTACTTGTGCAGCACTTTGGAAACAGTTTGTTTGTGAAATGTGCTATAGAAATAAAGTGGATTGGATTGGAACTGAGTCACTGCAAACAGACCAACAATCCAGCAGTCCCTCCCTACACGCCACATTTGAACAAAGCCCAGAGTCACCGTGAATGTGCCAAACAAAGTCCGACTGAGCCATTTAACTGTTATGTTCTGGTGCGGTTTATTTGTGAAAAAAGTTCAAAAATAGACCATTTAATGACAGTGCGTCTTATAATCCAGAGCGCCTAATAGTGTGGAAAATACGGTAGATAAATAAAGAATTTACCTATTTTGAATTTTTTATTTTTTTTTTATTTAAATGTTGTAACATATAGAGGCATAAAGGCAAAAGGTAACTCAAGTCATATTCTCCAAAAGGTTTGACAGACCTCTTTTCCCACTCCTGGTTCCAGACAGAAGCCTATTGTACTTGATAAACCAGCCCACCCAGAACAAAAGCACTCAACCCGGGGAGAATATGCAAACTCCACCTGGTAATCAAACCAGGTCTTGACTTTATACATGAAACACAGATGACTACTCTCAAAAGCAGGATTTAAATTCTAGTATTATTTTACACTTTGCACAAATTTGCAGATTGAATTACTGCCCAAAGCTGTTCAGAAACCATAAAAACATTACGACATGTTCACCAGAGAGTATTCCTGGAAAACTCTAAACAGCAGCTGTTTCATGAGGCCTCTGTTTTAATAAAGTGTTACATCCTGTTTTAATTAGATGAATCATTCAAGGAGCTCCGCAGCATTCATCACAGGCTGTTTGTTGTAGCAATAAAAACATGTTAACTGTTTTCCGGCACATTTTGCTGTGATTTGTGCTCCCAATAGTCATGTCACTACTGATTTAGAAGATGACTGCCCCCTGTCTGAACTTCCTCATAAACGCACTGGAAATTGTCAATCCGCCTTGTAATAGAAAACACAGACCCGGTAACAATTCAAGCGGGCCCAATATGGCTCCAGGGGGAATGCCAACAAAATGCATGACTCCTTAAAAGGATTTCATTACTAACACTGCTGTTGGACTATAAGCAAGAGAAAAACAACATATCCGACTGGAGGTGGGATTGCATAATAAGACTAAACGGACTGCAGGCTACATATTTACAAAACAGGGGTCATAAAAACAGCAGCGATTTCACTCAGGGCAAAGAACTCTCAAGGAAAAAGATTTATTAGGTTTCATTATGTTTGCACAAAGAGGCTGCTGCTGCTGCTGCCGCCTTGGTTTCTATTAAGGCACTTTTCTGGTCCATTAAGCCTCATTACATATTGATCCTGTTTCTGCAGATGAGAATGTACCAGTCATTTCCAGCACTCCCACTTCCATCTCTTCATCTGTTTATGCACTCACAAGGCATAACATCAGGGGCACCTGCCAATGACATTTGAACATTAAGTAAAGCGATGTAATATGGTGCCAGTCAGAAGGACATTACTGCTCTGCACTCCAGCTGCTTTTGAAAAATAAGGAAAACCATGCATTACAGGACTCCCTACAAATACTGTAATACTGTGCCAATTTTTAGATTGATCTGGTCATGCCACTTAGATTGATCTGGTCATGCCACTTAGCCTATGATAGCTTTGCTTATTACTAGTGTTGCACAGTTAATTCCAAATCGAAATCACAATAAGGATTGTCAACAGTTATGTCCTCAGCGAACACAAAATATCTCATCTTTTTTAGCGGTTTCAGTGTTTAATGTTGCACTCTGTAATGTTTTAGTGGAGGGTTACCATGGAGATGTTATTGATTTGCCCAGAATGTTCCCAAGTATTAGGGATGTAACAATAACCGAAATATTGTGATATTGTATTGTCAAAAGTCTCACAATAATATCGTGGGCTGTCACAATATATTGAATTGCAAGTTCTTGTGCTTAAGTTCATGGTTTTCCAATAGCAACAACTTATAAACATAGGGAACTACATATCCCATGATTCATTTCAGTGCAGACAACATAAAGAAACACATTTTTTACTTGAATTCTTGGGATTATGATGGAAATAATTCACACCAAAATCTTGTCATGGTATTTTAAAAGCAAAAAAGTGTCCTATCTACAGTTATATTAGCCACTCCAGTAAGTATCGTATCATGAGATGCATATCGTGATAATATCGTATCAAGTGATTTGGATATCGTTGCATCCCTACCAAGTATTCAGGTATGTGTAATGAATACCTTGAAACAGTGAGCAGGCTCATCTCACCATAGATCTGACCTGTAACTTCTGGGACTGGGGCTTCACCTGTTGTATGATAGATACATTTAATGCCATGCTGTGAAACAATCCAGTCAAAGCAATGATATCTCCATAGAGACAAGCAGTTGTTGGACCATCCTGTAGAAAAATGACACAGTGCAACTTTAACACTTGGGAGAAAATGGAAACTGCTACTGCCCACCTCCAAAATATAGTGCAACCCTGTAAGACTATGTAGTGTGTCCATGTCAAAACACAGCATGCAAACCTAAAAACACAAACACTACATTTCAGTCTAACCCAGACCCGGGCATTGTCCAGATCCCGGGCCACATACAGCCCTTTTGTCGACTCTGATCAGCCCATTTGAGCTAATTTGGAATAACAAAATAAACATATTTTAGAATTTTACCTCATGCATGGACTAAAGCGGCATTGTTTTTATTTTAGAGATGTTTTTTAAATGACATTTTTTGTAAACCAGCTTCACTTTTTCATTGCTTAGTCATAACATAAACTCTTACCAGTCTTACCAGCTTGTCAAAACAATACTATTTTCTGCTTTTTATAAAGAAATACAATTCATATTATGCAGAATTGAGTTAAGCATTTTGGCCTGGCTCTCCACAATATTTTCTGTTTCTGTGGCCCCGTGGAAAAAATAATTGCCCACCCCTGCTCTAACCCAACTCTTGTTTAGTGCAGTCGTAAACACTTTCATTTACTCATGTAACTTTATCTGTTGTGCTTGTTGCCACTGTCTCTTGCTTTTGATATTATGTTTGTTCCACTCTTTGTTCTTGTGCAGTGCTCGGTGTGTCCCTGTGGGGGTCATTAAAGCTTCATCTCATCGCTCCTCACATAAAAGCCTTTTACTCCTCTCAATGTCCCTCACATAACAGTCCTGCACGGCGCTCCTCCACTCCTGCTAGAAATCACATCTGACACAGTAATGCCCAGTGTGTATTGCTACAGGAGACATATTTGAAGCTGCGTATGCCTGACATTCAATTGGAAGTAACCGTGGGATTTTCAGCTACAAAAACTGCACCCCGCCACTGTAAAAAAAAGTCTGAGCTGTGAGGAGCAGTTTGATGTCTGTGGAACGGCCCCTGGTGCAGCTAACACTTCTGACAGTAACAAATCTTTTTTAGGCTTTTGTGTGCCCTACTTACCGTATCTGCTGACTTCAGTTTTTCTATCAAGAGGTGTGGAAGAGGAGAAAATGGGCTCTCAAGTACTAAAACAAAATAGACTTTTAATGAGTCTTAAAATGCAAGTCTGTTATTATAATTACTATATCGACTTATCGTTCAATATATGAAAGCTGGAACAATATATTTTTGGGCTCAGTATTTATCGTGTGTACATTTTCTTTGTGAAAGTGGGGAGATTTTGTGGTATTTTTGTTGTAATACAATAACATTTGAACTGTACAAGGTTAAATAAGTGACTATGCTGTTGATTTAAAAATTGTTTCCTGGGATTATCCTGCTTTATTGTTATTGTGTCAATGGCATAAAGTAGTTTCAGTATTATCATTTATTGAACTCTGTTGTAATATATCATATCTTCAAAATTTGTTATCATGACAGGCCTATTAAACTGTACTGCTTTTCCGTCTGCCTTATTACTATTAGTTTTGTATCCATTTTTACTTCATTCTACACTATTGAACGTTCATTTGTTTCATACCGTGCTCTATAACTCCATATTTTTTACTGTGGGAAGACCAGACACTTCAGAGTCTTGTTTCTGTGCCATACATTTCAGACAGGTGTCCACTGCACAATTTTGCCAGTGGTCTGCGATGAAAGATTAATGTTCGTGGGATAAAGATTAAACTGTCGTACAGCCACAGACGAGCTGCAATTTATATCAAGCACAGTCTGATATTTTGGAATCTTGGTCGCAGAGTGGGCCCTTCTTTTGCAGCATCTGTGATCAATCTCTCCTTTCCCTTGTTTCAATTAAAAGGCTTATATTGCGTAATTTTCTGATCTATGTTTTAATGTTGTTTCTTCATCATGTTCTGTTTCATTCAATCATCTTTAACACACAAATTCTGTGATGTCGTGCGATAATACAGGACCTGCTTCACTGTGTTTTTAAATTCCATACACCTTCATAGAATCGATTTGGATAATTACTGAACAAAATGTAAAATGTAGTTGTTAACATGGAAACTACTGCCGCATGACATCATCAGGTGGAACAGAGCGTTTTGAGCTTTGGAGATGTAGACAGACCAATAATAAAGGGTTATTCAGACATGTGTGGATGAAATGAAACACAATTCCAGGTATGTTTTTGATGACATAACAACATTATAACATGGCTAAAAGCTCACAAGGCTTCTGCATAACATAGGTTCTTTAAAAAACTATGTACAGTGGACACCAGGCTTTACACCATCACTGTGCTTTATTTCAGCTTTGTTCATGCTTCTCTTGAACACATTCAACCTAAAAATGTCCCTGACTTAATCTCCACCTGGAGCCTGATTCTATACAGCTCCACAGTTTATTTTTTGCACTTAAGCCACTGCATGCTTCCACTTCTGTACCTCTTTATACTCTGGTAAACTGCTAACTGATAATAATGCTACTAATACTAAATAGCCCACAATATAAATACCCACTTTGACCATTAGTGTTAAACTACTACAGTTAAGTGGTACCCATTACTTGAGTAAACGCATCTGCTTCCTTTACACATCATGTTAGTCTGTCTGCCCTGTGATCTTTCTGCCCTCTCTGATTCTGTAATGAAGCTTTTTGTGTTCTCTTGACAAGAACATGACAGGCCCATAGTGTCACAGAGGTGTTGTGTGTGCATGTGTGTGTGTGTGTGTGTGTATGTGTGTGTGCATGTGTGTGTGTGTGGAGGGGGTTCACCTGCCCTCCCTCGGGGCACATAATTCATGATGTTAATGAAATGTGAGCATGCGGAGGCCGTGTTAGAGCAGTGATGAATCCCCAGTGCAGAGATAGTCATCCATCACGGAGGAGGCTGGGCCCGCACAGCCCTGCAGGACGTCCTGTTAGCCCCCCTCCTCCCCCCTCCCCTCTCTGATTAATGTCCACGCTCTGCTCCTACAAGATTATCTCTGTGATTGTGTCATCTTCTAGTTATTGTGGCTGCTCCCATTACATCATGTACTTTTTATTACAAAAGGAGTGGGGAAGCATAGGGTGCGTTCACGACTTTCTAGAATTTGATGTCAACATTTCGCATGGATGGATGGCAGGGACCTGAATATGGTGAATGAAATATCCATGCGGAAAAAAAAACAAAAATACTGATCTGCATAATCTGTGGTTAGGGATTGGGTGTCAAGGTAATCCCTCATTTGTCCAGGTATGGTTCATGGAAGTGTTCAAATCACATGATCATCTGAACAATATTTTTGTAATTGAGATGCAATCCGGAAGTAATTTTCAATCCACAATATTTGCCATAATAACTGTATGAATCTATTTCAACTGATAACAATCACACCTTTGTAATTGTGTAATCCTACCATTGCTTAATCTTCAAATCTTTTATTGATTAATGACTGTTTGATTGTCTGATATCTTTCTCTTTGTTAAATCAACAATTTCGTAGAACCCTGTGAGGCGACTGCTGGTTTGATGTTGGGCTATTACAAAAATAATTGAATTGAACCTCTGTTTTAATGAATAATAACATTTGTGCTAACTAAGAAGGCACCAAACTTTATATCAATGTAAATCATGTAATAAGCTCATTAATTACAGAAATATAAACTATAAACAAACATAAAACCGCATTTGGATAGTCTATATTATAGAATTCTCATCTGCCCTTTAGCTGAATTTGTTATGGTTAATTTGGAAACCTTTTAATTTGTCATTGCTGTTTTGGTAGTTATTGTGAAGTAGATCTAGAGCCCACCATTTCTTCCTCACAAAAGTCAATGTTTCCAATAATAATAACTTTTCTATTTTTCTCTCAAACTGTACACAAATTCTCATGGCTTAATATTAGCTCTGCATGCTTGTACTCCGTTGCTGTTCCTTGTCTGTTCAGTAGCTTTTGGCTTATGGTGATACAACTACTCATTTAGTTGTTTTGCAAACTTTAGCTTCATGCCCATTCTCCCTAATGAGTCCTATTGTTTATGCCTAGATTACATTCATTTGTCTCACTCTGACTCTAAACATTTGAGAAGCCAGTCTGGATTTTTGCAATTACGTTTATCTTGTCTGTGAAAGCTGAAAGTAATTTTGGTCAGCAGAGATCTCCTATTGCGGCCGCTAAAATGAAAGAGTCTCGCGGGCGTGTTTTTCATTGCACTGTGCCAATATTTATCAGTGTGATACAAGTTGTACCCTCCAGAACAGTGGCCATTATAAAGAGCTACAAATGTATGCAAATGTATGCTGCTTCCCCTCCGCCATTTAACTGCCCGTGGACACACTTGATTTTCATAAAGGCCGGATAAGAGCAGGGCAACAGTGGTGCGCTCTGTTTCAGGGTCGTGTTATCATTTTAGTGAGGTCACACAATGGTTAATAGCTGTTTAAATCTATACATGACCTTTTCTCTGTTAGTAAGTGTTTCTCTTTTTCTTTTTTTTTCAATCTTAAAGGTGCATCGTGCAACTTTTCTGGTGGAGGGTCTGTCAAATGCTTTTCACCATCGAGATGTTATTGCTTTGAATGGACTATTTCACAGTATGGTATTAAAGCCTTCTATCTTCATGGAGACCAAACCAGACCAAGCTACAAGTCAGATCTGTGGAGAGGCAACCCCGCTCACAGTCAGTACTCAGAATGTGTGTTTTTCTAGGTATTTTTGAGCTATAAAATAACCCGTAACGGCTTTGCCAAATTAAGGCTTCATGGTTGACATTTTCTACTGTCACAACAGCAGAGATATGACTACTTTTGTTTGATTTAAATGCTATGTTTATTCATCACACCAAATGCAAAAATAATAATGAATGTAAATTGTGTATTTCCAGCGGAGACCAAACAGCTGTTTTCATTTTCTTCAACATTAAAGCATCAGTCAATATGCAAGCTGTTTGGGTAATCTTATGTTGCAGTTTATTAAACTATCTGGTAAATATTTGATTTTAAAGCTGCATTATGTAACTTTATGCCACCTGCTTGATTCCATGGAAATTGTATTACTTTGCCTGGAATGTTCCACTGAATGGTATTAAATATATGTAGCTTACAGTTACATACCTTGAAAAACAATCTGTCCACAGATGTGTGTCTATATGGTAGATATGTTTAACGCCATACAGTGGAACATTTCAAGCAAAACAATAACATACTCATGGAGCATATTAGCAGGTGGCAGTCCCTCTACCATTTTGATTTGTCCCATTGTAACCTAAAAAACAACTTACCAAGAAGAACTGTCACTGACTGTTTAATATGTGGTTTTAAATTGAATACCAAAAACAAACTTAGTCAAGTAAATGAAGCAGATTTGAAATTGTAATTAATTCTAGGGCCTCAATCCACTAAAGAAATTCTTCATCCAAAAGACTTCGTCCTGAGAATAGATTAGTCGACTCTGGCTAAAACTCTCAAACCTATTACATATCTCTATGTGCCTGACCCAACTGTATTCATAAATCTACTTCATGCAAAAACAACTGTTTATGCAGGAAAAAGGACTAGGAAACACTGTATTTAGATAAAGACAGATTACATTTGTGAGTCATGAGTTTAATCTGCCTTTTTATATTTATATACCAAAACATTTTAAATATTCATCTCACTCACTGACTTCTGTCTGCTGTTGTCCCACATAAATCCTAATAATCTAAATAAAATGATTAGCTGACTAATACAAATTTTGGTTGACTAGGAAACATTTTAAGTGGAACATTGACCATCTTATCACTTACATACTTCCATATAAACCTTCTATTAAATTAGAGGCCATAGTTTACACTGGCTTTTATGGAGAAGATCATCCAAAGAACCAGCGATGTCTCTAACGTGTCTGCTTGCATGTATACCTGTACATACGCCCCATGATTGCATAATAGTCTGTGAAATCCTGCTCCCTTCTTTCCCCTGCTTTCATCAGTGCTAGCTAGTGTACAACAACCTTGGCATCCTCGTGTTGTGTCCTCTCCTTAGCCCTCCTCCTCTTCCGTCTCCTCCTCTTCTTCCTCTTGGCGTGATGAAGAGTGGCGCGGTGCCCTGTGTGCCCTCTGTCATGTGCTGAACCAGGGAGACCGCAGAGCACAGCTGGTCTGAGACACGAGGCATAGGATGATGATGATGATGATAATAATGATGAAGATGTGGTACTGGCCCCACTCCATACAAACTCAAGCACCTCAGAATTAATTAGCTCGACGCACATCGGTGATTAGAGAGGAAGTGGAAGCAGTGTGGTTATAGCGAGGCTTGATTAAAGGACTTATATTATGCAATTCTGACTATGCTATGTTGTTTCCTCATCAAACACACACCTGGAGTTGTGTTTTGTTTCATTCACACATGTTTAACACACAAACCCTGCATATTTACTCATTTAGTTCTTCTCTCAAACAGAAAACACTTTATTCCACCTTGTGATGTCATGCAGTAATACAGAAACTGCTCCAGTGTGTTTTTAAACTCCATACACCTTCACTAAAATCATTTGGATGATTTCAGCCTTGGAAATGCCAATCTCTACTGAACAAAGGGTAAAAGGAAGACGTTATCTTGAAAACATTCACTTCATAACATCACAAGGTGGAACAAAGCATTTTGAGCTTTGGAGATGTAAACAGACTAATAATAAAAGGACATGTGAATGAAACAAAACACAACAAAACAACATGTATGTTTTTGATGAGGCAATAACATTACAACATGGCTTAGAGCTCACAAGAGTTAATTTGTTATATAGAATCAATAATAATTAATAGTACAGCAATGACATTCATGTGGATCAACTGGTTCTAAAATTTTTATAGTTAACTAAAGATTGTCTGTCCATGTATGCCTGTAGTATCTCTGCGTAGCAGTAGAAGACTATAAAATCCTCTACTGGGAATAGAAAGGTTGCCCTAGTGATTCAAATTAATTTAACCTTCCCTTAGGCTCTCTGCTTCAGAGTAAAAGAACATTTCCGAAAAACCAAAATAATCAGTGTAACTGAACTTGTAAATGTAAATTCCGCTCATGGGTAAAACCTCATATTTTGCATAGCCTGTGACTGAGATGTGTTGAGCATTAAGCCCACCACACACTACACCATCATTTGCCAGATTTAGGACCTGATTAGCATTCTTTAAAAGTAGAAAGACGAGAGTATTTCCTCACATGTTTACAGTGAGGATTGGGGGGAAGCTGCTGGTGCTTAGCGATAGTGATCTATCACCAGGATTATGTGCCTTAAAATCATTTATTTGAACTATTGCACCACATTTCACAAATGATAATAACACAGTTTTGACTTGAACTACAAGTGCAATTATCTTTTGAACACTTTCTGCTCACAGCTTTTATCCTGTGAGGTATTCGCTACCATATCCAGCTGTAGTTTTTGCACAGTTAAAATCTCAATTCTGTTTGTCACTGTGACCTGTGATCGTTTTTGTCACACGTTTAGGTCTAAAAAAAAAAGAAAAAGAAGAAAAACCTGTAATGCGTTGCAGACTTTAGTTACATGAGGAACACATGTGGAGTGAATAAGCACTTAATGTTGCCACAAGAGACTTGATACTCCATACCAATTGCAATTCCACAATGGTGATAAAAATGCTATTTCAGATAATAGACTAACAATTTCAACCCTACATAATCATCTTTCTTTGTTACCATGCAGTCTCGTAGTAGTTCAGATAAAGCTCAAAATCATTCTAAAACCCGTATCTGATATTCGATACTTTTGACACTCCGCCATAGGGCCCTCTCTGCCTCTCTATTCTGTCTTTACACAGTCATGTTCTCTTCTGCTGATGTGATCCGCTCTGACTGCTGCTGTAACTCTGTTTTCAGCCTCAGCTCTACTCTGTCACCTCACGCTCAGGAAATGTGTCAATGGGAAAAGTGTGCTTCATGCTGACACACGCTTAACCATAGTGGATTTATAGCTGTTGCTAAACACAGCTTATACTGGCAATTTCACTCTTATTTTCACCCCTGCCACAAATCTTTACAACAAAATTCAGACAATTATGTTGTGTAATCCTATTTGGCAAGTGTGGTTTAGCAGCTGATGGCACGTACCCATGGTCATTTCATTTGCACTGATAGTTTGGCACTGTTGCTCTTAATATTTTGTATATATTCAATCATAGTCTATTTTTATTTATCCTATTTTTAGCACCATGTAGCACCTCTCTGCTGAAGTACGTTCCTAGTTTGTGAATTCTGTGGCACTAAAATTCTGAAAAACATATTCTGAAAAATGATTTTTAGTGGTCATAGTCGTACATGGGTTGTGAAAGCTGTAGACAAACCATAGTATTAGTAGTGGTCACATTTTTATACAGCACATTTTCTTCTTGACGCAATGACAGTATTTATCTGTGGCAGCTGGAATTGCACTGCCAACATCCACTGGCCAGATCCGCTGACGCACAAGTTACCAGCTGATTAAGTGTTAAGATCCTGCACTGCAGTATACAGGTACTGGAGTAACGTATATGGTATGTAGACTATCTATAACACCATTATATGTCAGAAAATAGACTTGCATTGAACTTAACAGCAGATCCTGACCTTATTTGTAAGAATTCAGTGACATTTGCACACTGAAGAATGTATTTTTGCTGTGACAGGCCTTATACAGGATACAACAATAGGACTTGAGCTGTGCTGTGTTGCTTTGGCTGCTGAAGTGTCTATTTTGGTCCATACTGTACCCATAGAACCTGGTGCCTGTTGTGTTCCTGCATATGTGTAACCAGCAGAGCTCCTGATCATTCTCTGCAGCTTTACTTACAGGAAGTGACAGAGCGATGACTTCTCGACAATACAGGG
The DNA here is from genome assembly GCF_026225935.1 of Boleophthalmus pectinirostris. Taxonomy (NCBI): domain Eukaryota; kingdom Metazoa; phylum Chordata; class Actinopteri; order Gobiiformes; family Gobiidae; genus Boleophthalmus; species Boleophthalmus pectinirostris. The sequence goes on along the minus strand of NW_026571018.1, from coordinate 18,389,122 downwards.
TTTGGAGGCCATGCCTGTATTTGTAACCCAGCGGGGCGACCCATAACACTTGTGTTTAATAAGGCTCAGTCTGCAGGGAGCCCTGGGCTTTGGGAGCTGAACGTGCAGTCAGCTGTGCTGTTCAAGGACACACTGGACTGGACTGTGCACAGGCAGACAGAGAGGGGGAGGCAGAGGGAAACAGAGAGAGGGGAACAGAAGGGGAACAATTGAGGGAGCAATGGGGAGTTGCAGCTGTCAGGTACAAAAACAAACAAAGTCTTGGTCTCAGAAAAAATCTAATAAAATAGGCAATCATTACATTCTAAAGACTTGAAATGTGCAACAACAATGTCTAACAATCCTGATAGGGGACCTCTACCTGCTTGTCTCCATGGACATGTTAGTGCATTGCCTGAAAAGGTTCACAGCATGGCATTAAACTTGTTGCATTAATTTCATAAAACAGACATGTCCAAACTATGGCCTGTGGGTCAAATGTGGCCCTCAGACAAATTTTTCTTGGCCCTCAGGCTTCCAGGTGAATCGGCCCATATTACCTTGCATCAATTAAAAATTCACATTTTACCGCAAGTTTTTTATTTATTTTTTTTTATCTACCTTGATAAAGCTAATATTGAATATTTAATGTGTGGTTTTAAGGATCTTAGCATGAATAAAGTCTGATGGTTCATTCTAACGTGTTAAACATGCACATATTTCACTTATTCACTGCACTGAGCATCAGTCTATGGCCCACGATCAGCTTTCTGCTTCGTCTGTGTTTAGATATGTGGCCCTTGATAAAAAAAAAAAGTTTGGACACCCCTGCCATAAAAGATGTTTTTAGTGCTCACAAATACCTTGGAAATCATGTGTACTTACTGTGAGCAGGGTCCCCTCTCCGCAGATGTGACCTGTGACTTGGCATATTGGCATCACTTCCTTGTTTCCATGGAGATTGATAAGTTTAATGTCACGCTGTGTCACACTCTGGCGGTCAGTTCTGACTTTCTTGCTGCATTGGTATTCCTCTCACATGGACTAACCTAAAGATCCTTTTTTTAGTCAACACTCATTTTTCTTTGCCTGATATCTCATCTGTGTGGCTGTCAGCGCTCACTCTGGTCTTTAGCACTGACAGCACCTCTCTCTCTCTTTCTCGCTGTCTCTGCCTTTCTCTGTCTCTCCATCTTTCTCGCCCTGACTGTCTCTGTCTCTCCTCTCTCTCTTTCTCTCTATCTCTCGCTCCCTATCCCTGTCTTTTTCTCACTCTTTCTCAGACTGTGGCACTCTATGAAAGGCGAAACATTTCCTATCACAATCTTTAGACTCCACATCTGACACAGGAGTGGCTCTTGTCAAAAAACGAGGATAGGACAAAACACACATGACCAGAGAAAATGAAAATACATTTGGTGGTTTCTTTTTAGTCGATATAGTTACAAGAAGGAATCAAATGGTTTTATTGAGTTAAATCGGTGTCATGTAGTAGTTTAAACCTGCTTCAGTCCTGCAGGTAGATTTACTCTTTGGTTAATCCTGGTTTAGTCAAAATTTAGTCCTGCTTTTTTTGAGATAATTGAACCATTTGGAATTAGAAATATTGTAACCTATTAAGCTAAATTTACTTTTTAGGGCTTTTAACCATGTTATAGTTGTGTCCTCCTTTCACCATTTACTCACCCAAGGTTGTATTTGAAGTTTGTGCATGTTTGAGTAATCTTCCATCCATCCATTTTCTTCCGCTTATCCGGGGCTGGGTCGTGGGGGCAGCAATCTAAGCAGGGACTCCCAAACTTCCTTCACCCGAGGCATTCCAGGCCAGCCAAGAGATGCCTCCTGCGTGTCCTGGGTCTTCCCAGGGGCCTCCTCCCGGTGGGACATGCCCGGAACACCTCCCGAGGGAGACGCCCAGGAGGCATCCGGAACAGATGCCACCTCAGCTGGCTCTTTTCAACGTGGAGGAGCAGCAGCACTACTCCAAGCTCCTTCTGTATGACTGAGCTCCTCACCCTATCTCTAAGGGAGTACCCAGCCACCCTGCAGAGGAAACTCATTTTGACCACTTGTATCCACAATCTCCTCCTTTCGGTCATTACCCAGAGCTCATGACCATAGGTGAAGGGAGGAACGATGATTGACCGGTAATCGAGAGCTTTGTCTTTCGACTCAGCTCCCTCTTCACCACAACAGTCCGATACAGCGACCGCATCACTGCCGACGCTGCACCGATCCGCCTGATTGCGTAATCTTAAATTGCTTATTTTCAAGACGCCATATTGTCCCGTTTTCACTGCCAATTTTATTTTCTTAATTGGTGACACACGTAGGATTTACTAGTAGTCGGGTAGTCATTTTGATACAAATGAAAAAACTGTCAGAAATGCTGACCCTTTGTTGTGATGCTTTTTATGGCAATGTCAGCTCCCAATGGGACCCCTTTTTCTAACATGGGAGTCATTTGAGTTGTTTCTTTTATTAAGTTGATTTCATGAATATTGCAATTTAAAATATGCAAATATGATATAATGATCCACTATTGTCACAGATTATAGACACTGTATATAGTCGACACAAGCACAGTAGGTCACAGTAGGGTGTAGGGTTATTACAAGTTGTTACAATGCATTACATTTAGGTAGGGGTTTATTAAACTATCCACTACACTTGGAACAGAAACAATAAACCAAGTGTAGTGTAAATAATAAATCCAAATCTTTGAACAGGTAGTAGTTGGTGTGAAAAGTTTGAGAAGTAGTAATTTATTTCCTGTGATAAGTATCCAGTGTGATATGAGCTTGTTATATAAAGCTACTCTTACAGTTCCCCTAAGGCCAATTTCCTCTTCTATATGCAGAGCTGGAGCTGTACAAAGTTAAACCCTGCACTGCTGAGACTTACGGCCTGTAATCCTTCACTTATGCATCAACACAGTGTATCCTCCTGGAGATTCACTCTCAGTCTTAAAGCTAAAACTGAATGAATGTTTTAATCCCTTTTAGGCCCATTGTCGATCAAGTTTCCTCTCCCTGGTGGACCCTGTCAGCCGTCCCGTTGTATTTGTAATTTACACAGTTTACAGTGTTTGTTGCTGTTGTGGTGTTTAAAAGTGAAAGATGCCCAAATTAACACAATATTGCAGCATTGTGATCATGGATTTACCTAAAATCACATGACTTACTGAATCCACCATAGACTGTGTAAAGAAGTGGACGTAGGGAGTGTGACGTCTGCCATAGCTTTCGGTTCCAGTCAAATGAAGCTCTTGAGGCTAGCAGTTATGGGTGAATTTGGACAAACAGTTCCATCTTAGGAATGGGAATTGATTTACAGACAAAATAGTGAAATGAAAACACCAGAATCACGTTAATACGAGCATTTTAGGATCAAAATGAGGAGCCTGACAGAAGCAGTTATGGAGAGAGGGGAGACGTCGATGGCGCCAGAAGCCATCTCTGATGCTTTTTGGACAAACAGCTCTCTAGTCAAGTATCTTTTTTTGCTTAATAGACCTGAAAACCCAATTTTTGTCATGCTAACAGAAAATTATGTATTTACCTGCTACAGATGTACTGTTAAATCAGCTCTTAGGGTCTAAATTAAGCCACTGTGCTCTGTCTGCATTTAATTATAGACATTACAGTAAACATTACCGTGACGGGAAAACTTCACTTTGGCCTCTGAAAGTTGTGAAATGTACTCATTGCAGTGAATAAGAATGTAAGGAAACAGTTTAACAGTGATTTTCCAGTTTTAAAGTGCAATTCAGGTAGAGTGCCTTTTAAAAACACATGAAGACACAAATTTGAAAAGTCTATTTTTATTCTTTTGGAATAGATATTTGAAAATAGATAATTTAGTGGTTTAGCTGTTATTGACAGTCAAAGTTATTATTATTTTTACTGGGCTTTTGTAGTGGGAGCTAAAATGTTCTCAATTTTTTTTGCTTTGAAGTTTAAAAGCCTTAAAAATTTTCAGGATGAAATTGCAATTCCATTTCCACTAAAACTTCACCATTACTATTCTATTATGCATTTGAGATTCTTATTGTCAGACCTGTATTAAAGTATTAAAACCTGAACATCTGCTGAACCTAATCAAACTATAAAGCTGAGGGATGCACTGATGCAGTTTTTGAGATACTTCTTGTGATACAATCAAAAATTTAAATATTGATGCCGATATTCGCTACCAGTATCATATCCGTGCATCAGTAATAAAGCTAATGTTTGATATTTTATCCCAGGTTATTAATTGTTTAGCCTATGAAATCAGTGGTTCTCCTCACCAGCACCCCCTCCAGGCCTCTGTTCCCTCTGGTCTGTTGAAGTCCTGTCAGAGAAAGCAGAGAACATAAATAAGCTTTGGTTGGCGTATGCACAGTGGATAAATGGGAGCTCTGGCGACATCTGCACTCTGCTTTATGGCAACACTGGTTAGCACGTCTCCAGTGCTCTATAGGCTAATCCTCCTGTCAGCATACAAAGGAGACAAGACAATACACCTACACCAGATGATCGCTCTTATCATCCTCATACACGCACAGCCCCGTGAAGACCCTGAACGCCTCACAGAGAGACAGGTGCGCGTGATGCATTCAGGTGTCTTTGGTGCCAGCTCAGCGTGGCAGCTCCCACAAGGAACATGAAGTGGCATCATTAATTCATGTTGTGCTATTATTAGAGTGAAGCCGTACACAGCTGTCTGATGTCTGTGATATGGATTATGAAAGCATTTTACAAACAAATGGCTGTCTTATTTGAAACTTTGGACTGATTTCTGTGCCAGATAATCTTCAGAGTGGTCTGCAAAAGGTACAAATCAAATACATAAGTGGGACCATGAAAACTCATATGGGTCACTCTGAAAATGTGTTAGAATGTGTTAGATCACAATTTCGATTCATGCACACTTAGTATCTTTATATTCCCTTTTTCCTGTAACTAAAGCGATGTGCATATCATGAGGTGCTGTAATTGGTTAATTTTGTCACTCACTCAGAACATGACACACTGACTAGTAGGCGAAGTGGGTGGGGTAAAGTGTCTGTGTTTGAGCATGGGCTGCCTAAGACAGAGGTGCACCAAATCACAATGTGACTACCTTATTTTCAGACTATAAGTCACACCAGCCAAAAATTGTGTAATGAAGAAGAAAAAAACATATTTAAGTCACACCAGATTATGAGTCACACTTATTTGATAAAACCAGAGAACAGGAAGCGACATTTCATCTTGAAAGGCAAGTTATAGTAATAACAATAGAATAGAGAACAACAGAACACGTTTAACAAACTTTCGATTTCACTCCAAATCACTAAATCTATTGAATTCTTCATCCTCTTTGTCACTTCTGAGAAACTCCTGACCTCTGTGAGGTAAACAGAGCGCAGCTTCCTCTTCTGTGTAGCTGTCGTCAGGCTCAGCATCAGTTCCAGTTAGAATTATTCCAACCTTTCTGAACCCTGACAGGATGGTTTTGGTTGTCACTGAAGCCCAGGCTTTGTCGATCCATCCAGTGACTTCCAGGAAAGTTGCATGGTGCACAGTCCTGGTTATTGTGAAGCTGTGTTCTCCATTCCCGCTTTCCACCAGTCCTTCACAAGTTTCTCGCTGACTCCAAACTTTCTTTTTGCTGCTCGATTACAGCTTCGATTTTCGGCTGCATATTTCACTACTTGCAGCAGGACAGAGGCTTTTTCTGTAGGAGACATGTGCAGTAGAGTAAAGTGACAGTGGTACAGGAGCAGCAGATACTGACACACAAGCCTACAGCGCCCTCTCACAGCTGTCAGTGTGAAAATGTTAATATATAAGTTTTACCGGAGTATAAGTCACAGGACCTCCCAAACCATGAAAAAAGTGTGACTTGTAGTCCTAAAAATACGGTATAACCAAAATATCCTCATTAGGGATAATTCAGTGATTATTTTCATATCACTCAGTCTGACTCTGCAGTGATCAGTATTTCTTAAGCAGATGGAGCCATTGAGTGCTGAAGGTCTCTTGTGGTCCTGCACTGTGTACTTTTTTCAAACTGCTTTTAACACCTTAGACTTGGTATTTCCTTTAATACCCATTTAATTAATGTCTTCTTGGAAAAACCTCAAAGCCTTAGTTGTCATACATGTTTGATACACCTTCAAAGGGCACTACTTGCTGTATCTGCAGCCACAATGAAAAGCAAAGTAGTTTGTACACAGTTGGAAAAACTGAAAACTCTTGCCAAAAATGGTGACAATTTGAGCAATTTGAGTGGATATTGTTATGTCACCATTTGGAGTTTAGATGTTCTTAATAGTGTTTTTAGCCTTGACTGATCATTTTTAATCTGCGTCTCCTCATCCCTCTGACTTATGCAGTGCTCGAGTGAATGGCCTCGGAACAGTATCTAATTAATACGCGTCCAGCCCCGGGCGTTTAGCAGCACTCTATTATTCAGTTTGATTATCTGGAGGAAATGATAGATTATTACAGCTTTTAATGACTTTGGCTGCCCCTTGTGGATTATCTGCTGATGAGGCCCGCTTTAATCATGGCCTAGCTTTGGCACTACGACTCTGAAGCGCAGCGCTGTATTAATACACGCCGTATACACAAACAGGTTAGGGAGATTCATAAGTGGAAAAAGAGCAACACGGGGCTGTGAGCAAATTAAAATCCATGATTAATATGGCGAGGCCCTGGAGGGGTGGGTTACCGGACCTCAGGCGCTGCAGGATCCAGCGCTGTATGCTCCTGCAAAGGTAAATAAGTGAACAAGTGCTGACACTGTAAGCTGCTCATATTTGCTTTTCCCAGAGCTGAGTGTGTTTATTATACAGCCAGTGAAAATCCACACAGTGAGATGAGTCAGAGGAGCACTGGGTTATTAGGATAGATCTCTCTCATGTGGAGAATACTGCTGTTTAGAAAGGCAGCCATGATTGGTCTTGCAGTGCAGAAGATTCCTGGGTACAAAGTGGTATGTGGACCACCGACTAGGCACTGACTCTGTTTTACAATACTACAAAGACTTCAAGAATCAAAGGATGGATTGTATTGTTTTCGGGAACATGATCTGTCATATCTGCCAAAATGTAATGTCACTTCATCATTTAGTTCAATTCTTGCAGCTGGAGTTCAGTCTTTATGTGTCATATTTTGAAATCGTTGCAATCAGTTATTTGTCTTGTATTGTGTTTCTACCCGAATCAGACATTTTTCAGTCTAGTAATGCACTATAAATTCTGTTCTATTTATATAGCACTTTTTTGGACACTCAAAGACACTTTACAGCGCATTATAAATTCATTCCACACACAGTGATGGTAAGCTGCTTCCCTGGGACAAACTGACACAAGCAAGGCTGCCAATTTGCGTCATCTGCCCCTGCAACCATCATCAACACAAGGGTTGGGCGATATCCAAATTTTGATACTGTTAAACCTTCTCAGGTTTTTACCGGGGTATACGGTATTACCGTATTACCAAAATGTTTTAGTACGACTTCAGTAAGCTACAAAGCCGCACCACTATACAGTCTATGTGTATGACCTACAGACTTACAATCTCTGAAACGTTTCACATGATCCATCTCCAACACGATACACACACAGAACAGACTCACCATCAGCCATGCATCCTCTGTTGCAAAAGAACACTCATATTCCAGTCATGTCCTTTAGTCTGGCAGAAGCTGACCGCATCAGCACAAGGAACGAGTTGTTTTTATCAGCGCTTTATTTTAGTTTATGCAAATGAGCCATGTGGTTTTAAGTTTCGTTTCTGTAAAATGTAAACAAATGTGGCCTGAAGCCAAAATGCTTGCCATCTTGTCTTGGTCTCCCTGATGAGCGTTACGTGACAAGGGAATGAACGTCATCTCCCCACGCAGCTAAAAAAAACATCATAGATACTATAAGTTTTAAATCGTGATAGCATTAAATTGAAAATACAACCATACATTGATTTGTTTTGAGCAAACAAATTCAGGTATCAATAAATTATAATATTATATTAGATCCTTACACGCTGCAGATTTTTTTAATGACGGTAATGAAACTGATACGGTTGCTATTTTTGATACCGTGGGATACCGTAATACTGTATTACCGCCCAACCCTAATCAGCACACACACACACACACATATTTATACTAGACAACAGGGGTGAAGTGTTTTGAAGAGGACACAAGAACAGTTTGCACTAGAACCCCTGCCCCTCTAGTGTTGCTGGTATTCCTACAGGTCTCCCCAGTACCAACCAAGCTCAGCCTTGATAGCCTTGACTTAAGTGTGATCATTCTCCCACCACAAAAACTATGCAGGTGAATTATGCCATTTTCTGATGAGATCCAAGGCTTGTAACTGAGTCAGTGGGTGTGTAAGGGAATTTATCGAACTGGATCAAATCACTGACTGACACATCTCAATTTCTTCAATTCTACATAACACTGAACCTGTCTAATATTGTGTAGTTTGCTTCTTTTATTTGAGTTATCCTCACATTACTGATACAGCTAGCAAAAATTCATTATAACAAATTGATGGGAGCTATGTAGATTGTTTAAAACAAAAACACCATAATCGTAAACATATCTGTGTGTAACTAAGCACAAATGCTACAGCTTGTTCCTTGTCCATTCCTGTTCCTCAGCATTACCTCTTTCTCATTTGCCCTGTCAAACTTGATTTAGGCCTGTGCAGCACCAATGACAATTATGACTCTATTTTATTTCCTTCAGCTTGTAGTTTATAAAGTCGGTCACTTCCTCATATACTGCACATGCATGGTCATAAAACTCCTTCCATCCACTCTGGAGCTTATAAAATGCCTTATTGCTGAGCTAGCATCACCTCAGGCGTATTGGTTGCATCGTAAACATTGGAAGAAGCAATAATGTACCATCTATGCTGCGATATACAATGTATGCGTATCTTCCATGTTGCTAAGGATAACAGCTATAATTTCAAAGTGTGATGGAGACAGTGTATAATTGACTGGAGAATCATTTGACATTCATTTGCATAGCTTGATTACTTAGCATTAGCAGTCAGGTAGCTGTAGCGACCGCCAAGGCTAATCCATCCGACTGTGCCCTGAACAGCACATTGCAAATTAATGTGACAACTAAATGACAATGGTTTTCTAAAAACGTGCCCGAATCAATTTTCAGTCGACGGCAGCCTGCTCTGACCCGGCCTTCCCTCTCCCCTGCGCTTCCCCCTGTAGGCAGAGCGTGGTAAATCCAGTCCAAAGCATAGGGCTTGAATAAATCTGCATTCAATTAACGGATTAGCCACTGTTTAAACATGGCTTCCTCTCTTCAGCGCTAAGCTACCAAGTGGGTGTCTGCCGAGGACGCGATCTTGGTACGGATTTGTGTTAAAAAGATACGCACAGAGATTGAGAGGAGTCAAGATATTTTCACTTGAGTAATTTTACAAGGGAGAAACACAATTTGATTTGAGCCTAAACCTTTGACAAGAAAATGTTAACCTACTATTAAATCCAATTTGTTACTTGAGGTACATTTGTCTACTAAATGTGCAACCAACTAAGATACGGGCCAAGTTACAGTAGTAGTAGACTTATTTTTAAAATGAGCTGAAAGTAGTAACCACAGTTGCAATAGTAGTAGTAGTAGTAGTGGTAGTAGTGGTAGTAGTAGTAGTAGTAGTAGTAGGAGATGTTGTTGTAATTCTTGTAGTTGCTGCTGTAGCTGTTGTAGTTGTTGTAGTTGCTGCTGTAGTTGTTGTAGTTGTTGTAGTAGTTGTTATTGTAGTTGTAGTAGATGTTGTAATTGTTGTAGCTGCTGCTGTAGTTGTAGTAGTAGTAGAAGCTGTAGTAGTAATAGTAGTTGTTGTAGTTGTAGTAGTTGTTGTACTAGTTGTTATTGTAGTTGTAGTAGATGTTGTTGTAATTGTTGTAGTTGCTGCTGTAGTAGTAGTTGTTGTAGTAGTAGTTGTTGTAGTTGTTGTATTTGTAGTAGTGGTTCTTGGTGGTGTTATTGTTGTTGTATTATTAGTTGTAGTTGTAGTTTTTTGTAGTAGTTGTAGTTGTTGATGTAGTTGTAGCTGTAGTAGCAGTAGCAGTTATAGTAGTAGTTGTTGTAGTTGTAGTATTTGTTGCTGTAGTAGTAGTTGTTGTTGCTGTAGGAGTAGTAGTAGTAGTTGTTGTTGTAGTTGTTGCTGTAGTAGTAGTAATTGTAGTAGTAGCTGTTGTCGCTGTAGTAGTAGTCGTAGTTGTTGTTGTATTAGTAGTAATGGTTGTTTGCTGGTAGTATTGACCCAGTATAGCCATAAGAAATTGTGCAGTATTTTATGACTAGGGACCATTATGTTTACATTTGTCTATTACAGAATACTTTCAGCAACAAACAGCTCTATTGAAGTAACAGTGCACAAATGTATATAAATGGCCTTACCTGTTGTATTTCTCCACCCACTATAATGTAACAGAGCAGAGACGGTGCCCATATTTCCCATAATGCATACATGAGAGGCAGTAATGCTTTACACAGTGCGACGTGTTGAGTTTGTGGGCTCATAAATCATCGTCGGCTGTGGGATGTTGTAAGAGGAAGGAGCTGAGTGAGGCGAGACAGCAATTAGTCTGACTGTCAGGAAACACACAGGTTATAAAGAAGGACGTGGAGTCATTTTAGACCACTCCAAACCCTGGCCGCTCATTACTCCTGTGCTCTGACACTCTCTACTTCAGGTCTGCTCCATTTCATGACATTTTTAGCTTATTCTCGTCCTCCTGCGATCATGTTGCCTCAAGAATAGTGCCACTTCCTTAGCAGCAGTGAAGGCCCTGCCTATCTGGTATGTTCTAAGTCTGGTTTAGTTTTTGTTAAAGGTCCTGTATTACACAAAGATGACTATTGTGAGATTTTAGCCTTCTTATAATGCTGCTACCTCATCAAATACATACCTAGAGTTGTGTTTTGTTTCATTAACATATGTTTAAATAATCTTTTATTATTAGACTTTCTACATCTCTAAAGCTCAAAATGCTCTGTTCCACCTTATGATGTCATGTGGTGATAGTTTCCAAGTTAAGAGCTACCTTATGCCTTTAGTTCAGTAGAGATTTTCAATTCCATGGCTGAAATAATCCAAATGAGTTTAGTGAAGTAGCCTGATTCATCAGCCGGTTTCACTTCATGGAAACTGTATGACCTCACAGCATTAAAATTTGTTTGCTCAATGGTAGGTGGGTATATTTTTTATTTAACCAATCGCTGCTATTTTGTCATGACGTATGTAATGCGCCGCTAGTGGGGCTAACTGGTATATTAAGCTTTTCCCAAATCTCGTAGGAAGAAGGGCAATAACATCTTCCCCCTTGATAAAATTCACCAAACATTCTCTTTGTTCTGGCTTTAAATCCTCAATCTCGGGAATCGTTTAAAAACACAGTGGACCATTTCCTGTATTGCCACATGATATCACAAGGTAGAGCGTGTTCTATTTGAGAAAAGAACTCAGCCTTAGTATGCAAGGAATTGTGTGTTTGAGTTTTGCTTTGTTTCATTTACACATGTTAAAGTATGTTTTTGATAAGGAAACAACATTTTAACAGATTAGAAAATAGTATAATATGTGCCCTTTAAGCTGTGGTTATAATGGTTTTGGAGTTTATACACATGTATTAATCATACTGCTTTTGCCTGTTTTACATGCACTTGAATGGCAGCAAGGCATAAAATCCTCAATGTCATGGCACTGAAAAGAGAAAGCTTTGGCATATATTTAAGAAAGTTGTCCAAGATCAGCCAAAGAAATCCAAGATGAATCATCAGTCATATCTGGTTAGGTTAGTTAGGAAAACCACAGTAGGATTGGGTTTATATAACACTTTTCAAGACACACAAAGCACTTTACAATGCATCATTCATTCACACCACATTCTGTAGTGGTAGTGACCCTGGGGCAGACTGAGGGAGAAGTGAGGCTGCCAGTCTGCGCTATCAGCCCCTTCTGCATATTTAGTTTGTCTTTCAAAAAGAAAACACTCTGTACCACCTTGTGATGTGAATACAGAAAGTGCTCCGCTGTGTTTTTAAACTCCATACACCTTCACTAGTATTATTTGAATAATTTTTGGTCCTAGAATTGCCAATCTCTACTCAAGTTAAAAGGTAGCTATTAACTTGAAAACCACTTCATGACACCATAGGGTGGAACAGAGCATTTTGAGATTTGGAGATGTAGACAGACTAATAATAAAGGATTACTCAAACATGTGAAATGAAATAAAACACAACCCCATGTATGTTTTTGATGAGGTAACAACATTATAACATGGCTTAAAGCTCACAACAGTTCATGTTGTGTAATACAGGACCTTTAATGTTTTGTCTCTTCAATAAACTAATACTAATGACAGCATCTATTGTGTGCTACAGCCTCTGAGTTTTCCAATAATGGTCATTAATGGAGAGCTTTTGTATCACACTGAGTGCGTCATTCTCTATTCCCACCTGCAGAGTGACTGTGAAGGCACCACATGCACATTCAACATGGCAGACATATGAACTCACACATGGTTGTCACATTCACTGACAGGCTGGCAGTCTGCCTGTGACGAGCATACAAACATACTGTACACCCAGTCTGCTCCCCCCTCTCACCACCCCCCCCTCAGCACCCACAGCACCCACAGCACCCTGCGTCACCGGGGAGAAGACGATCCCTGTGAGCTGAATCCGACATCATGTATTTAGGGTGTCATACAGATGTCACAGTGGTGCTGCCGAGTGCACTGGAGAATGAATGGCAGGAGAGCAGATGAATTCTCCCGTCTGCTGTAGTCACTGGACCATCACACACACACACATATAGACACACACGCACACATACACAAACCCCTACTGAATCACACAGATAAGTGGCTTTCTCAGGCCTCATGTGGGCCTGTGAGGGATGGGATAATGGGGGATATCACATGTCAACCAAAAGATAGAACAAACAAATACGAGTAAAGGTGATGTGTTAAGCTGCTGTTTGACAAGAAAGTTGAGATAAGACATGGGCTACTTTTTTCATCTACGACTACAGCAAAAAATACATCCTTCCTACTGTCATGCCAGGCTGATTTTGTTTGTTATTTTGGCTGTTTGTTTAAAAGTGCAAATCAAATGCATGACTACTTTAACATGATTTTGTTTCATTTTATTCTCATTCTGGTACTTCCATTTCCACTATATTCACTATCAATATTTGTACTTAACATGACAACAAACGCACACAAAAACAATATTGCCATTAATGGAACTAGTTACTAGAGTCTTGTTGACAAAACGTTAACAATATGGTAACAAAATTGGACCTTCTCGATGTTGTTGCTCAATAGGGGTGTGCATAAAATATAAAAATATCGATATATTGTGATACAAAATATTAGCAATAAAATGATCGTGAACTGCTGTACTAATATATTGCCAAGAGTATTTTTGGCATGTTTTAGCTTTTTTGTGTGTGTCTTTGTGTGTGTGACCACACTGCAATTTTTTTGCTTATTTAGTGGAAGGAAACTTGTTTATGCAGTACACTTGACATATAGATGTATTTCATAATAACTTTGCATTGGCCATGGTTTAACGAAGAAATATTGTTGCTAAAATTTATTAGTTTTTTTTAAATAGCAATATATCAGAGTATCTTGTGCAATATATTAATTATCGCATTAAGTATCGCGTGATAAAATCTTTGTGAGCCACGTATCGTGTATTGAATGGTGAGGGACCCCATGATTCATAGCTCTATTGCCTAATAAATGTGAGCTGATAATTAAAAGCATTCATGGGTTTGACGCAACATCTTGAGGACTTTTCACCATTCATAAGATAGGATATGTTGTTTTAAATTGTTAATTACTATGACAATGGCCCTAATTCATCAATATTCTGAAACCCATGGATAAGATTACATGATAAATTTCCTCAAATTAAACTCCTGATTCTTTGACTGTCATCTGTATTCTATCTCAGTGCCTCCTCACTTATTTATGCTGTAGCGCTGCCACGAGGGCCCTGCTCATTTCCTGGGTATTTGCAAGCATCGCTCTCCAAAATCTCCTTTTCAAATCCCTCTAAATGATCGCCCGCGCACCGCCAGACAAATTAGTCTCGGATGGCACCACGCAAAGGCAAATAAGAACAGGGAAATGCCAAAAGTCATGTTGAAGTGTAAAAGTGCTGTAGCTGATAATGAGCCCAATAGAAAAACACCTTGTTGGCTGCTGTGGCTGTTGGCTCCAAGACAAGAGGCTGTAATAGGAGCTAATGAAGCGGTCCCCGGGGGAGAAAGAGGGGGGAGATGGGAGAGAGACAGAGAGGGGGCGGGGGTATGTGTTATGTTGGTGGCAGTATTGATGCCTGAGACAGAGGTGTAGCTACAACAGCATGTCAGACCTCCAGCACATCCTTTGAGCCCCACCGGGAGGAAGGCAGCAATTAATTACTGACTGCTATAGTTCAATGGCAATTAGCCTGCTGCTAGTATCCACTCCACACCATTCTGTCCAAGTGCTCTATTGTGGTGTCCATCGAGGCTCAGGTTAAACAGTATTATAATTATAAATATGGAACTGTTAACAAATACTATTCTACACTATGGAATGAGAAAAAACAAGAAGATTAACATTAATTTAACCAAATAATGTAGCAAATACATTATGCTCTTTATAATATCTAGTATCAATGTTTGCCCTGAGGCTAAGAGGCAGAAACAAGACACAATCACACCATCACACAAATACATGTATAGTGTGTGAGTCTGGCCCAATGACACAATGGCAGTATGTTTTGCTTATAGAAAAAAAAAAATTAAATCCATGTGTTCTTTGTATGTTGGCTGATTGTATTATTTTCAAACTGATTCATCTAAGGTCCTATATTAGGCAAAACTGACTCATGCAAGCTTTTATCCAAGTTAGAATGTTGTAATCTGATGAAAAACATACTTAGAGTTGTGTTTTGTTTCATTCTCACTTGTTTACTTCTTTGTCTTTAGTCTGTCTAAATCTCCAAAGCTCAAAATGCTCTGTTCAACCTTGTGATGTCATGAAGCAGTAGTTTACAAATGAACAGGTACGTTTTACCTTTTGATCAGTAGAGTTTGGCAACTGGAGTTTAAAATCACAGTGAAGCACATCCTGTATTACCACATAACATCACAAGATGGGACAGAGTGTTTTCAGCCTAAACTCAGCAGGGTCTGTGTGTAAAACCTGTGTGAATG
Source organism: Boleophthalmus pectinirostris (assembly GCF_026225935.1). Lineage (NCBI taxonomy): Eukaryota > Metazoa > Chordata > Actinopteri > Gobiiformes > Gobiidae > Boleophthalmus > Boleophthalmus pectinirostris. The sequence goes on along the minus strand of NW_026571018.1, from coordinate 18,373,908 downwards.
AAACAAAGTACATGTCCGGGTATGTTTTTGATGAGAAAACAATATAACATAGAACAGAAAAGAGTGTAATTTGGGCCCTTTAATTTAACTCCAGATGGACATTGAACTTTTGATCTCCATTCTTCAGGCAGTAGCCACTCACTGATGCTGCACGGTACGAAAGAAAACATCACAGAAAGAATAACTGCAACTCACAAACAGGAAAAACAAAAGTGCGTATTGAATTTTACAGTTTTTGAAATGTACACTCTGTTTATTGACACCAGGAGCAATGATCCAAATGAATTTCTTATGTTGTAAACACAATCATACACAATTACAAAGAAAACTGAGAAGCCTCTTGTATCCCAATGGAAACAAGAGTAGATGTATTATTGTGGAAAAGACACAGCCAATTCAGTCATTCTCTGGCAGACACAAACAGTGATGTGATGGAAGTTTACTGTAATATGGAGATGCATTCCACCGCAGACATAATGAAATCACTGTGTCTGTGTTATGAGCCTCATCTTGTCTTCATGTGGGAGATTTAAGCTTGGCTCACACAAAAGGAGGACAAAGAAACAGCCCACAGTGGATCCTGCCAAAAATACTGACGTGTTCCACGTAAGCCTCGGAAAAAATCCTGGAAAGAAACACGCTTGCAAATGATTCCAAGACATTGTGGAATTTTGTTGAATATAACTGCCAGGAGTTATAAAAAATTAAAACAAACATCAAGTTGGCAACAGGTGGCACAGGAAAGGTTATTTACAAAACACTAGCTTAAATTGGAAGTTGTATAAAAGATCACTGATGCTTGTTTCATTGATCTACTGATCCAAACTTGACTTCTCTGAGCACTCAAAAATCCTCTGTTTTGCATTTTGCCTACATTGTTTTGTCATAGTTAAAAAAAATCTTTACTTTAACTGCAGTTTTCAAGTCCATAAACCATGACCAAACTTGTTCAGTGATCAAACTGTGTCCTATTAGCCTCATATATAGATTTTAATTTGCCATATAAATGCATAGCCAACGAGAATTAAAGATGCACTTTGTAACTTTTCTGCCCCTGGATCCCTCATATGCTTCTCTCCATGAAAATGTTACTGCGTTGCTTGGAGTGTTCCACAGTACGGCATTACACTTATTTATCTCTAGTAGCCACAAGCAAGTGACGCCACAGGGCCAAGTTACAGGGTCAGACTTGTGCAGAGGCAAGCCCACTCCCAGTAAAAACACACATTTTTAAATCAATAAAAACACATAAAGGCAAGATAGATAGATTAATGCCATACTGTGGAACATTCAAGACAAAGTAATAACATCTCCATGGCCACAAGCACTTGACGGAGCCTCCACCACAATAGTTACACAGTGCACCTTTAAAGCTGGTTGAGCATGAGAACAGCAATGACTTTATAAACAATTTCATGTGTCTTTTGTATTCTTTGGACACCTCTCCAGCTCCTTTTCATTTTCATTTCTCTGAGCTTGTCGCACTTGATTCTGCTGTGCCAATAGGAGGTCAGACACAGGCGTTAGAAGCATACACAAGTAGAGTCTAAAACACACCAGGAATATGTATTCAAATCACTGTCCTCCGGCGAACACAGAATTCATATTTCCAAAGATGAATAGCACAGAGTTTAACAGCACTCCTGCGGGGGGCCTCCAGCAACTGTCGGCTCTTCTATTAAATATTTACCAGTGCTTCCAGAAGGCTGAGGAAAACCTTGACATCAAAAAAGAAAAAGAAAAAAATCTTTTAAAAAATGACCCTAAATCATCACTATCTTTTCTAGGTCAAGTGGGTTCATTTTTCAAATTTAAGTTCATCTGACCATAAAAGAGTTTTTCAATTTTACCTGGTTCTGTTTTAAATGGGATTTGGTCCAGTGAAGTCTGTGCTGTTATTGAATCATGCTCACATATGGTTTCTATCTGTAATATTGTTTTAACTTGAAGTTGAGCAAAGTGTGATTGACAGCCTCTTCATATGATGGATTACAGAATTTTAAATAGATTAAGTATAGAAAAAGTATTATTACCATTGCAAAAGAACTTTAGTTCACTGATCTACCTCATTGAGTACTGTAGTTGAGACAGTTATAGCCGATATCCATGAATTTTAGATTTATGTTATGTGCAGAATTTTGAGGATTTAAAGCTCTTTTACAGATGGAGGCTTCTGTCCGTCCTCTGCATTGTTCTGTCTGTAATCTGGTGTAATCTGTCTGTAATCAGTCCAGTAGTGGAAGCTAAACCTTTTACCAGTGACTCTTTTCCAACAGATGGAAAGATAAAATATGTAGTTTTAAATAGTTAATTCCTACAGCAACAACTCAAATCTTTCATCATTCTGAAACCCATGGATCGTATTGTCTTATCAGTCAGGAATGCACGCTTCTCTAATACCTTACAAAGACATGTAGTCTGGACAAGGGTTGTGCGGTATCCAAATTTTCCTTCTCAGGATTTTATCAGGGTATATGGTATTACCGTATTACCAAAATGTTTTAGACTTTGGTAAGCTATGAAGCCGCACCGCTATACGGTCTATGCATATGTCCTGTAGACTTATAACCTCTGAAAAGTTTCATATGAACCATATCCATCACGATACACGCACAGCACAAACTCACCGTTAGCCACACATCCTCTGTCACAGAAAGAACACTCATATTCCACTGAGTCATGTCCTTTAGTCCAACAGAAGCTGACTGCATCAGTAGCACACAGAAAGAGCTGTTTTTATCAGCACTTTATAGTTTATGCAAATGTGCCATGTGGTTTTAAGTTTTGTTTCTGTAAAATGCAAACAAATGTGGCCTGAAGCCAAAATGCTGCCAAATTGCAGAAGTACTAGTATTTTTTTTGGGACCAACTCTCTTGTGGCCAGACTTGCCATCTTGTCTTGGTCTCCCTTATGAGCTTCATGTGACAACGGAATGAAACTAATTGAACATCATCTCCCCACGCACTTAAAAGAAACATTATATATACTATAAATTTTAAATCGCATTGGCATTAAATTGAAAATACAACCACACATTCATTTGTGCTGAGCAAACAAATTTAGGTATTAATAAATTATAATGTTATATTAGGTCCTTATGAGCTGCAGATTTTTAAAATGATGGTAATCAAACTGATACCGTAGCTACTTTTTGATACCGTGGGATACCGTACTACCGTATTACCATCCGACCCTAGTCTGGACCCCGTTTATATCTGTCAAAGATTGGTTTATCTGCCTGTCAATCACGCCCTCTGAAATCAGGGACACAGGATACAGCTCCAGATCCACTTGTCTTTGTAAAGTTTTGTTGAAGCGTGTGGTTCTGGCTGCTCAGGTAAGTTTGAAGGGACATCCAGGTTGATGTATCTGAGTTGTCCACCTGTCCTGTACAGCTGACAAGGGCGGTCTTTAATCTGACAGCTCATCTAGCTCTGGGACATGGTGACAAATGACTCCCCCTGACTCCGCCCCTCCTTCTTTTGCTCTCTGGCCAAACACCGATCAACTACAGAGAAATCCAAGACACGGCTAATGGGCTAACAAGAAAGTATGTGTGCTCTTAACAGCCTCCGAAGGCCCATTCAACATTCAGACAAATGCTGTATTAATGGCCCCAGGTAAAAACACGATTATGGATGTCTTCTTCATAGTGCTGCTTATGTCTCTTAAGAGGCTGGAAGAGGAGAGCGCTATTCTCTGAGGACAGTGAATCTTTAAAGCCTGTTCAAGTGCTCTCGCTGTCCATTCAAACAGTCCACTTGTCTTTGTGTAGTACTGTATGGATGAGCACAGACGATTTATAAAAGGGATGGACTATTTAAAACTGACAATAAAATGGTTCTCATCAGGAATTGCACCTGATGTACAAGACTGCTTTTGTCATTTGTATCTATGGCCACAAAAGGACCTATTGCATATGCTGAGAAAGAAAATCAGCCCATTTTGTTCAACAAGTTGGGAGGGAAACGAAAGAAACTGTATAGAACTAGCAATGTAGTATTTTGCAGTACTGTGTTGTTTTTGTTGTAAATGACTTAACTCCATAAATTTTTTAGTAGATCTGCTGTAATTGGAACCACTTTGAGGCATCCCCTGGAGAAGAGTTCAAAATAAACATGTTTTGGTTTGTTGTAGTTTCTTGTCAAATAAATAAATACAAATAACCAAAAGAATTTTTATTGTTGTTGTTGTTTTTTTGTTTATTTTTTTTTTACAGTTAATTGTCAACTATACTGGACTGAAAGGAGTATATGTGGTACTAGTAATTTATCTATTTTCTACAGTTCCCCTCACGCTTCACAGCAAAAAGGTTCTGGGTTCGATCCCGAGTTTTTCTGTGTGGAGTTTGCATGTTCTCCCCTATACCATGTCTGGGTGGGTTTCCACCACCAGGCACTCTGGTTTCCCCCATCAACCAAAAAACATGCACCATCAGTAAAATCCTCCATCTAAAGTAGTCCCTGCCAAGCCCAGCATCAAGATCATGGAGATGGGTCCCCGAGCACATGACTATGCGACTACTACTCCTGAAGAGATGCCCCAGTGGCAAAGCAGAATGAAGGATGCAGAGGACAAGTTTACCTATGGGGACAATAAACTGTTAGTTTGATTCATCAGCCGGTTTCACTTCATGGAAACCGTCTGACCGTACAGCATTAGGATTCATTCGCTTGACGGTAGGCAGGTACTTTTTTTATTTAACCAATCGCTGCTATTTGGTTGTGACGTATGTAATGCGCCGCTAACGGGGCTAACTGTTATTAAGTTTTTCACAAATCCTGTAGGAAGAAGGGAAATAATGTCTTTCCCCTTGATCAAATTCACCAAACATTCTCTTTATTCCAGCTTAAAATCCTCGATCTCGGGAATCGTTGCCAACACAATGTATGGCTTCGTCTACATCAATCTCGACTGCTTTGTTTACTGTTGTGCTGTACCACAAAAAGGGACCCAGTCATGGCTTCACAGCTCTTTGCTGATTGGTTGGTGTACGGTCTACAACTTCTGGGGTTCTTGCAAACTGTCTAGTGTATTCCGATTCCTGACCTAGTCGCTGGAGAGAAATTAAATTGAGTGGACTAGGTGGCACCAGCCTGGCTAAATAAAGTGTACCTTTACCTTTAGATAAAATATTGTTAATCAAAACCTTTTTATCAAGCACTTTCTAGGCATTAAAATGTCACTTTAAAATTTCATGCAATTTCACAGTTCGTTCAATTTACCCTACTGTTTCTGATGCCACAGTTGCCAACAGTGACAAACTGACCCCCAGGCCAGTACAAAACAACACTGAAAATTGTCTGCGATGATATTAAACTACTAACCCTCTGGTATATGTGCAAAAGCTCTACCACTGTCACTGGCCCTCCCATATCCATGCACCCCTCCCCTCTTTGTGCAGCTCTTTACAGATGTGCACAGACGCGGTCGGGCTGTGACTAATGATCATGCTGTGGGAAAATAAACAGTATTTTTCTATAGTGCAGGAGATAGCACAGGTGAGCCGCCTCTATGCCAGCCCTCTGGGACAGGGGAAGCTATCTGGTCGGCAGCAAACCGAACAAGAGCCCTGTGTTTCTAAATTTACTCTGCACAGAATAAATAGCTCAAGGGGCAAGCTCACTCCACAAGTTCAGTCCCCCAATTATTTAGTGGCTTAACAACAAAAGGCTCCTGCAATTTCCAGATAAAATGGCCGCCGATAGTTTGGGGCCATTTAAAAGACTGCTTAAAACTGTGGTTGCATTTAAACGTGTGGAGTTCAAGTAAGGACTGTGAGTGGCTAATGCATGTAAAAGTTTTATCATTTACCATCTCAACACAACTCCTATATTATTTTTATTGTCTCTTGTGAGCTTTAAGCCATGTTATAATGCTGTAACCTCCTCAAAAACATACCTGGAGTTGTGTTTGTTTCAAGAATATGTGAGTAACCCTTTATTATTAGTCTGTCTACATCTCCAAAACTCAAAATGCTCTGTTCCACCTTGTAATATCATGAAGCGGTAGACTGTTAACAGCTACCTTTTACCTTTAGGTCAGTACAGATTGGCAGTTCCAAGACCAAAGTATCCAAATGATTCTGGTGAAGGTGTATGGAGTTTAGAAACACAGTGAAGCACGTCAGATCACAAGCTCGAATAAAATGGTTTCTGTTTGAAGAACTTGTCTGTCAAACATGTGTGAATGAAACAAAACACTCCAGGCATGTTTGTGATGAGTAAACAACATTATAGCATAGATCAGAAAATAGTGTAATATGGGCTCTTTAAAACACACTAGGAGGCTGTTTTTGTCAGACCCATACGTGCAGTGTAACTATGAAATGTTGACCCCTGTGCAGAATGTCCAGTCTAACCACTGCGGCACAAAGCAGCTGCCCAGTCACTCACACACTTAATCCATCAGTGTGGCTTTGAACATGCTATTACCAAATGAGAACGGGCAGCAGCCATCCCAGCCTGATGTTTGCACTACATGACCATTTCTTTATAAAGACTGCTCTGTTTATGTAATGTGCAAGTCACTTCATAAAGGTGCAATACGCTGCTACACTGCTACAACTACTACTACTACCTACTGCTATTGGCACAGCATTTACTACTACTATTTGTTCTCATAACACATAAACTCCCTATATTTTCCTATTCCTACTCACTTTTGGTTACACCTATATCATTTCTGAAATACTGGTCTAGAAATATCCAACGCCATTTTTCAATTCAATTTCTCCATTCATAGAGCTTATAGAGATCCAGCCCTTCCCCACCACACACTGCCAGTAGCTTATTTTCATTTACATACAGTATGCAGGCAAATGAGGCAGGCAAATTAGGAGAAAGAGAAGCCAAAGTGGTTCCAGGTGGTGCACAGTGAATTTAACAGCGCTGGAATAATTGGATGTATTATGAAATCATAAAAGATTCATTATAGGCAGTATGCAGGAAATGGGATGAGAGTGTGTTTGTTCTGTGCGCTGTGTAAATCAAACGGCTCCGACCGCAATGGTGCTGCTGAACGGACCGCGCGCTCGATGGTTATGGGGCAGTTTAGCCAGGAAGCAAGTGGCCAACTGAAATCTAATAGGACTTTATCATATAACTCCCACTGCCATTATACTCACTATTAACAGTCTCATTTGACTCTGGAAGGCGGAATATCAAAAGTACAGTTTGCCTTTTCCATATGGACACAATTCATATGAGAGATAAAACTCATTATAAGACGTGCTTCAAAGGCTATATTACTCTGGGATGTTTTAAAGCTTTGTTAAGGGTCAATGCAAAGGATGGCATTAAAAGACAAGGGATACTGTTGACAATACATTTAATAATTTTAACTGAAAGACATAAACAAATGAAGATTAGATGCAGTCACTCTTATTTAGGGATATCAGAATTATTTAGAAAACAAATCAATATTTCTGTTTATTCATGTCACAGTATAAGAACTAACAAAAATAGAAATTTGAGAAGTTTAGAAGGAAAATTCAGTCAACATCTCTTATTGTATGAATGGCTGAAGCATAATATTTTAGTCACCAACATAATGAAATAACTAGTTCTGTTTGAGGAAAGTATATTCGGTGAATTTAACTTAAACGACCCTATTGACCAGCATGTATCTGTTGTTCCATTTAATTTGAGTTAATTTGAGTAAACTTAATGATAAACTACCATGGGAGGCGTAGAAGCTCATGTCATAAAATTCTCTAAATTGAGGCCCTTGCAGAAAGAATTCCTCACAAAGATACTAGACAGAATACATCCTTTTCATTATTTCACGTCCACTACATGCTGGTGAATTGCGGAACACACTCGTCGTACAAGATTAGGCTAATATATAAATACAACACTGTCGAATCGTGAAGAATTTATGAAAGCTAATTATCTCTTGTCGCTGTAATAGGCACAGCTCTGCTCATCATTAGGACAGTCATCACATATTAATTACCAGAATAATTGTCTTTTTCCTTCCTGTTTGGGTCTAAAAAAAAAGTCCAAAATCACTGCAGTGGGTTGTGTCTGCAGGGATATGCTCAACAGACTGTGGAAATGGCACTGTAACTTAAAGCTCTGTGCGTTAGCCTTGTGCTGCTCCTGCTGACGCTAGCACGAACCTCACAGCTGCTCGTTTTATCAATCACTAGACAGTCGCCTTTGTGTTGTCTAAGTCTAAGATATGCTCTTGAAAGAGGAAGTATAGGGCCAGCTGGTCAAGATTTCTACAAAAACATTTTGCAGGCAGTAATAACAAGATGGGAAAGCACATAGATGTTTGACAGTGCTTTAAAGCTGATATTTTACATATGATTTGTTTTATTTAAAGTTGTACTATAACTTTTCTGGTTGAGGGTTCGACCTGCTTCCTTCCTGTCTATGGAAGAAACTATGACTTTGCTGCCTGAAATGTTCCACAGTATTTAACTTCTCTATTCTCATGGAGGCAAGCAGGTGACATCACCAGGTCAAGTTACAGGTTGAGAGAAAACACTGCTCACAGTTGCACTAATAAGTTTAATACCATAATATGCTAACCTGTTTCATCATTAGAATTCGTTCGCTTGCTTTTTTTAATTTAACCAATCGCTGCTATTTGGTTGTGACGTATGTAATGCGCCACTAACGGGGCTAACTGGTATATTAAGCTTTTCCCAAATCCTGTAGGAAGAAGGACAATAACATCTTTCCTTTCATCTGATAAAATTCACCAAACATTCTCTTTCTTCCGGCTTTAAATCGTTGATCTTTGGAATCTTTGCCAACACAGAATGTATGGCTCTTCGCTGATTGGCTGTTGCCTGGACTCGCACTTCCGTGGTTCTTGCAAACCGCCTAGTGTATTCCGATTCCTGACCTAGTCGCTGGAGAGAAATGAAATTGAGCAGAGGCACTAGGTGGCGCCAGCTTGGCTAATAATGTGCAGCATGCTTGGCAAAGTAAATACCTGCAAGAATTTAATTTTACTGAATAAACTATGGAAAAAGAGTAAAAGACTCCCACTCCAGGTAAACCACTACCTACTTTTTGTATCATTCACTGGTCACACTTGATTGTTTAACAACTGAAGACTATTTTAAAGAAAGAATCAGACTTACTTCTCTTCTAAATGAAAAAAACAACAACATTGTTACAGAATTAACTGAAGTAATACAAGAGCATGAGAGTGGAAGTCTGACGCAGGAGAAGTTAGCATCAGTACAGGATCCAGGCTTGCATGGTCTTCACATTATCGTATTGTCCATTCAAGCCTAAGCTTGCTTAGCTATGCTTCTGTTATAGGGAGTATTATACCTCTAATGATACAAGAGCTGAGTTGGCAGTGTTGGCCTTACACAGCACAGCAGTGCAATTTCTCTATCAAGCATAAAATGTAATGTAATGACATGCACATAATATTTGACTGAAAATATGTTCAGAGATATGGATCAGTGCAAATACACATAACATTAATGGCTCTTATTTTGACTTGAACTGCTGATGTCATGCTCTGTTTTCTGCACTGCTGTAGACTAACCGCTAACATACACAAACCCAAACAGATAGTGCAGAGTAAAAGTGCTGATGTGGGAGAGCACTGAGGGGGCCTGTGTGGTGTATTTTAGACCTGGAAAACCTGCTCTGAGGCCGGCTAAGCCCATGAGATCTGCTCCCTGAGGAATATCGATTTCCAGCCTCCACAGAACTACTGCATAGATCTTTAAAAAGGAGCTGCTGTACACGGCTCTCAGACTCTTTCATTGTGTTTTCTAGTCTTAGAACAGTCTCTGCCAAGTTATCCTGTGCTAAAATAATTATAACATGTAAGACCATATAAGTATCTATATTGTGGACTGCTGTATTGATAAATGACGTGAATGAGTATTTGGTATATTTTACTTTTTTTATGGCAGTGCTACAAGACAATGATGTTGAGGTTGAGATGTTGGTTGTTTTTGAAAATGACAAAAAGCTGTGGTTTGCACACACTGAAAACAACTTCTGTTCTGGACCAGACTTCTGTTCTCTGGGTTTGAGGGCTCCTCAATGTTGGGAGACACCAGTTGGGTCTCCTGTGGCTCTTGACCTCTCCCTGTCGGTGTGGGGCAGAGCAGAGCCTCCAGGTCAAAGCCCTCATCATAGAGGTGCGTGTCATCCTTCGATGTGTAGAGGCACCAGGGCTTTGCTGAGAAAGACGTAGAGCTATGCATGTTTGTGTGCAATTTCACCAGTGTGCTGGAAGGTTATGAGCCAAACACAGTGTCTCTGTACAACAGAATAATAATTTCCATGGTGAGAAAGTAACTATTCAAAGCAAAAGATATCATACCATAACAATATATTATTATTTATGCCAATTTGACATCAAACACTAAAAATGCCTCATTATGCATGTGTTAGGGTAAGAGGACAGCATTTAAGATAATCTACATTCATCTGTGTTGAAAATATGTATTCTCTGTGTACGTACAGTATGTATAAATATTACTTATACATATGGCTAATGTTTTCTATTTATTGGCCCATTGGCCCGAGCCAATAAATAATATTTATGTTAAATCTTATTGTTCTTCTCTGGGTTTTTCTTTTTTTTTTTCTTTGTAGGAAATCTCATTTTTCACCCCTAAATAGGGGCAACACTAAAGCATCCCCTACCATAGAGTTGAAATGTCAACATTATTACATTTGTACCGACAATTTAATTGTATGAATGACTACAAGCAAAAAAAATGTATTACTTGACATTAGGCATTTTTCACAGTTGACCGGCAGCGGTACAAAGATTCCCCAAAAAAAACATTTAAAGGTGCACTGTGTAATTTTTCTGATGGAGGATCTGTGGGGGGGGGCAGTTGTTGGAAAGGGACAATAGTATGCCCAGCGGTCACATAGGAGGAGCCATCATCGCCGCGAGCTAGACCAATTTACTACAAACTAATATTGGCCTATGCTGGAGATTTAAGGTCGATAGCCAATTCTAGAGATAAACTGCCAGTATTTGACCTTTTTATCGTACCGGCTATCAGCCATAAATCTATATGCATAAAGCTTTAACATGAACATTTTAGTCCGAAGAGGGTACTGCAAAAATGTGACTACACTGGGCTCTATACAGTTTGTAGAAAAAGAAGGTTGTGGATGAGTTTGTACAAAATTTCGGCCCAAAATATCAGCCCAAAAATACCGGCCCAGAAATACTGGCAGACCTTATTGGCCATTGGTTCCTTTGGATTCTAAACAATCGGCATTGACATCGACAATGAAAAAATGCACATCGGTCGATCTCTAGCCAATATGCTAAAAAATCTAAATATCAGCTTGATATTTCAGTCAATCTGTAGTTGACATGTACAGTATAAATATTAGAAAATCAGATCATAAAACACTGTCACTTTGGTATTAACTTTAAATTCGCACTGATGAAACATATTTTTACTCTAGATCACGCTTCTCCTTTCCACTTAATGAATTCCATGGCGCATCCCCTCACAAAGCAAAACAACGCCACAGTGCTGCTCTAGCGCTTATTTATGCCCGCTATTACACACCAGCGGGAGTTCATCTGATTAGCAAACACATTAACATTTCTAGCGCGGCTGCAGGCTCAGGACGCACCTCTCCTGATTTACACTCGTCTAACTGTGAACAGACAGGCAGTTAACACAAGAAAGAGCAGATGTTGTTTTTCTACATGTGTACGAACACTGTTTCTGCATTTTGAAGTTTTCTTGCAATCCTCTATCAAAGGACTATGAATCTGTTGTATTTGTTAAAACAAGACTGGCGTGCGTTTTCACTGTCTCGGTACACAACTAGGCATGTCATTGCAGTGTTCAATAGCTAGCAGCGTGCTTTTTACAGTGCATATGTAAACAATAGGTTTGATGTGGCCTCATCTGTATGAATAATGTATTTCATGAATGAATGCACAGGGGAGAGACAAAGGTCAGGGAGAGTTTACGCAGAGATATACAAGGCAGATGGAGGGGGTAAAGACTACAAGTGAATTATTTAGATTGAGAAGTGACAGTAGAAGAAGAGGGAGCGAATGCTACTTCTGCTTTTGGGAGGTTTGGTTTAGTTGGCATTGCATTTCACTTGGTTCAGTATTCTGGTAAATAAGGGGTTATGAGCAAATCAAATGATACAAATGAATAGTTAAAATACTGTTTAAGTACAAGGCCAAATGTATTCATCGTTGTATTTTGTTTGTAGCCAAACTTTGTGTCTGAGATTGGGTAAGGCATTTTCAAGCATTTAAAAAATTAAGTGACCTATTGTTGATCTCTGAAAAATGTCAGAAACAAAACAAAAACATTGTCCCATTACATCTAAAAGGAGTATTATGAATACAAGCTATTTCCGGTAATGTCTTTTGTTGTTGTGGGTTATTAAAAATTAGGATTTGTATTTTATTTTATTTTTTTTAGTTGATATCCAATTACTTGGCCTGATGCTATTTGAAAATAGCCTGATTCATCAGCTGGTTTCACTTCGTAGAAACCGTCTGACCTCCCAGCATTAAAATTTGTTCGCCCGGCGGTAGGCAGGTACTTTTTTTCATTTAACCAATCTCTGCTATTTGGTTGTGACATATGTAAAGTACCGCTAACAGGGATAACTGGTATATTAAGCTTTTTCCAAATCATGTAGGAAGAACTGCAATAACGTCTTTCCCCTTGATAAAATTCATCAAACATTCTCTTTGTTCCGGCTTTAAATCCTCAATCTTGGGAATCGTTGACAACGCAGAATGTATGTCTCTTTGCTGATTGGCTGGTGCCCAAACTCGCACTTCTGGGGTTTTTGCGAACCGTCTAGTGTATTCTGATTCCTGAGAGAAATGAAATTGAGCGGATGCACTAGGTGGCGCCAACCTAGCTAATTTGGTGATACTGATATTTACCTCCGCCAAGGAGGTTATGTTTTTGCCGGCATTTGTCTGTTTGTTTGTCTGTTAGCAACATAACTCAAAAAGTTATGGACCGATTTTGATGAAATTTTCAGGATTTGTTGGAAATGTGAAAAGGAAGAACAGATTTCATTTTGGGGGTGATCCGGAAGAAATCCTGGATTCTGGATCACTTTGAAATTTTAGTTAACATTGTGGTAAATGGGGCCAAAAATTTGGTTTCTCAATATCTCGGTTAATTATTGACCAAACCCCATGAAATTTGACTCAGGGATGGACAATGGGATCCTCTTTCATATTCCAAAGGCTGATCCGGATCTGATCCAGAAGACTGATTTTATCGCAATTTATATAAAAAATGGGGGTAGTCCTTGGCGGAGGTCTGCGCTCTCTGAGTGCTTTTCTAGTTAGCTTATAAAATCCGTTGCAAGCCTCAGAAATTTAGTGTAAATCACAAATTAACTTTTCACATTTGTAAATATGATAACAAAATGTGTTGATTGGGATATAAAATTATCTGTTACTTATGACACTCTTCTATTTCCATTTTGACTTTGACATTTGTTTATTCAAAAAAGGCACATGATATCGGCCAGTCCTGATACTGGAGCCAGTATATCGCCCATCCCTAATTTGTATCCATCAAAAAATAATTAAAACAAAAAAAATCTTAAAACTTTCTGCAATTATAGTGAGTTACTACAAGTCAAATGGAGGAAAAAGTCTTTGGACATCAATGAAAATCTGAATTAATTAAAGGGCCCTTATTACCCTACAGTTTCTGATTGTTGTCATAATGTTGTTTCTTCATCACAGACTCACCTGGAGTTGTGTTTGTTTCATTCACATTTGTTTAACACAAACCCTGCATATTTAAGACAAGTTCTTCTCACCTTCACTAGAATCATATGGATAATTTCAGCCCTGGAATTGTCAGTCTTTACTAATCAAAATCTAAAATGTAGCTGTTAATTTGAAAACAACAGCTTCGTGACATCATAAGGTGGATCAGAGCTATTTGAGCTTGGGAAATGTAGACAGGCTAATAATTAAGTGTTACTCAAACATGTGTGAATGAAACAAAACACAGCGGATATGTTTTTGATGAGGTAACAAGACTTAAAGCTCACGAGAATCCATTTAGTGTAATATATAAGATCTTTAATTTAAAGCTGCTTGCCTTTTATCAAGCAAAAGAATAAGACTTGGATTAGCACTTGGAACATTTGATAACACAATAGTGACATTGTCTTATTGATCTGCACTGACAGATCATAGCAGAGGAGAGGAGAGCCAGTCTGACGTGCAATTAAATCTATAGCAACATATTGATTCGTTTTGTCAGCAGAGGGCAGAGAAACTGGCTTTGTGCTCTCCCTCCTGGGCACACAACAAAAACTATTACAAAACTCAATATATCCATGTCCTGGTATGAACTTAGCTCGCCTGGTAATGTAATATATAAATCCCATTTGTATGTCTGCTTGTGATTGTGCGCGGCTAGCTTGGTCTTTTGTTGTATTTGAGACACATGTCAGGCTGTTCCATGTTTTATGAGGGCGCCGGAGAGAGCTTGTTGGCGCTGTTTGAGCTAAAGGCACAACAAGGGCACCTGTCACCTGAGAGTGGCTCTATTGTGTGTTTCTTTGTCCCTGGCGCGTTTAAAGAGAAGCCCCTGAGGGAGGAGGGGCTGGGGAGTGGGGGAGAAGGGGAGGAGGAGGTGGAGAGGAAAGAACTGTTTTCAGCCAACACAGCTTCAACTTTTCCAACGTATTATCATCACCACTGTTAAAGGTCTTATACTTAGCTAAATTGACTTTTGTGGACGTAGGACCTCATTTCCTAGTTTGCCAGAGTGTTGGAGACGTGTGGAGACACTTTTTAAAATATTCCATCCAGTCCTTGTATTTGCAGAGGTCACTGGTGCTAGGCTAGTGCAGGTCAATGGCCATAGTTAGATTGTCACTAAAAACAGTTTTACCCACTACACAAAGCACCTGAAGCAAATCTATTATTACACCAGACTGTCGATGTGAATGTCTGTATCAATAGAATAATTTACCAGCCTTGCATTTGAAAGATTTATGTCTGAGCAGCAGTGAGTTGTACTTCCTGATAGAAAGTTTGGCAGCGGCGGACTGATATATGAGAAAATAGTCCCTCAACATGCGACGATTCATGTGATGCAAGGTTAGTTTTATTTCAAACATTATTCTGTCAACACAGACATTCACATCAACAGTCTGGCATAATAATAGATTTGCTTTGGGTGTTTTGTGGAGTGGGTAAGACTGTTTTTAGTGGCAAGATAACTGTGGCTATTAACATGCGCCAGCCTAGCACCAGCGACCTCTGCAAATACAAGGACTGGATGAAATATTTTAAAAAGTGTCTCCACACGTCTCCAACACTCTGGCTCACTTGGAAATGAGGCCCTATGTCCAAAATTCCAAACTGTCCCTTCATGTTAGAATGTTGTTACCTCATCAAAAACATACCTAGAGTTGTGTCTTGTTTCATTCATACATTTTTGAATAACCTTGTATAGTCTGCCCATATCCCACAAAGCTGAAATGCTCTGTTCCACCTTGTGATGTCATGAAGCAGGAGTTTTCAAGTTCACCGCTTCATTTAACCTTTAGTTCAGAAACTGGCAATTCCAGGGCTGAAATGATCCAAATGATTCTGGTGAAGGTGTATGGAGTTTAAAAACACAGTGGAGTGCTTCCTGTATTATCACATTGACATCACAAGGTGGAACAGAGCGCTTTCCTATGGGAGAAGAACTGAGCCTATAAATATGCAGGATTTGTGTGTTTAACTTGAGTGAATGAAACAAAACACAACTCAAGATATATTTTTGGTGAGGAAACAACATTATAACATAAACCAGAAGATATTGTAATATGGGCCCTTAAAATCTGGAAGCAGGGACTAAACTCACCGTTCAGCAAGCCTTTATTGACAGTGATACCACATGCAAACATAATAGCACTTTGCCCAGTTGCTAAAAATAGATAGTGACATCACATTGCAAAGCTTTATGGGATACATCCTTAGACAAACACTGAACCAGGAGGCAATTATTTTTTCCATGGGGCCACATGAGAAACAGAAAATATTGTGGATTGCCTGGCCAAATGCTTAACTAAATTCTGCATAATATTAATTGTATTTCCGTATAAAAAGCAGTAAATAGCATTGTTTTGACAAGCTGGTAAGACTGGTAAGAGTTTATGTTATGACTAAGCAATGAAAAAGTTAGGTTGCCTTACAAAAATGTAATTTAAAAAACAATTCTAAAATAAAAGCAGTGCAGCTTTAGTCAGACTCCAAAGGGCCGTATGTGGCCTGGGAGGTGTACAATGCCCTAAAGAAAAGCCGATGTTTACTCCGATATGTCTGGTTTTACAGAGTGTTTAAATGTAGACTACGTGCCATGTAAACCTGTCTCGATAATTACTATAATGACTCATCATTTAATACATAATAGACTGAACAATCATTTTTAGGACTCTATATTTATCATGGGCATGTGTTCTTTGTAGGGATGTAACGATATCCAAATCTCACAGTACAATATTTTCACGATATACATCTCACTGTATGGTATTTATTGTGATATTTTGCGGAGGTTAACAAAATTGTGAATCATGCTACTTTTTACTCTTAAAATGGCTTGACAAGACTTAATCCAAAAAACTCTAAAGTACTTAGAATTGCTGTTTCTTCATGTAGTTTGCAAGAAAATGGAGCAAAGGATCATGGTCGATGTAATTTCCTCTGTTTTTTTTAGCTATTGCTGCATCATAACAATGAATTTCAGCAAAGAAACTTGTGATTCAATATATTGTGATGGTCCATGATATTATTGAGAGACATTTGGCGATACAGTATCACAATATTTCGATTATTGTTACACCCCCAGTTCTTTGTACTATTGAGAAATGTTTGAGATTTTTTTTTTTTTTTTGCAATATGAAATGATTTGTTGTGAAAGGTCGTAAATGTAAATGAGTGAATATAGAAGACTGAGTTATGACTTTCTATGAGCCATCAGATACAAACTAAATATTTGATGCATTTTCCTATTTGTTTATTGCAATTAACAGTTTTGTACATTTTGGTTTGGTTTCAGTATTATCATTTATCATCTATATTTATTTATTTACTTTTTATAACAATATATAGCACTTAAAATGTTATTGTCACAGTGCCATGTGCCGTTTGTTTAAGGTTGTGAGATGAATTATAAATAGAGCTGCTGAAGTCAAAAGGAGGAAACATTTTTACACTAGAATTGTGCTGTGTTTATTTAAAGATATGTTATTTTATTTTTATGAATGTGTCATGTAAAGTATGAAAAAACTGAAAGTACATTTAAAAGCAGGGGGATCTACAGTATCTCGTATGTCTTGGACAGAGGTGTTTTCTGGTAAATGGCCGAGGTGGGCAGTGCCTGAGGGAGCCTGCGCCTGTGTGCCCCACAATGCACAGTGCAGATGTCACACTTCAGATGCCCTGTCATAGTCTATCTCCCTCTATACACCAGTAAAAAGTCCCGTGCTGCTGCTGCTGCTGCTGCTGTCATCACGAGTCTGGACTTTAAAAGGACACAGGAGGACAGATGTGTAAAAATAGTTTGATGGGTCAGTAAAATAACATGGTGCATTTTGTGACAGGTTTACATACAACTTGTAGAACTTTCCAAACAAAAGAACTACAGATATGAGTTTTAATAAGACATAGAAATATAAATATGCAGATGGTGTTTCCAGATGTGTTGGTGGATTTCTCTGTACATACACTTTACATCCAAACAGTTACTTTGTGTTAGATTTGAATAATAGAAAGATAGAGAGATAGATATAGATTGCACACTAACTTAAGATGCCCAGTGCAGACATACAATAAAAAATTTGCATATATTTTTAAGCCTTTGTATTCATGATGTAGCTTATGTATCTTATATTTATTCAAAATTCCTTCACATAAAAAAAGCAAGAAATATAGTTTTTACATAACTCGACGTAGCTGTTTATGCAAGACATTTCCCATATAGAATGCATAAGCACATTTAGGCTGAGTTCTTCTCTCAAACAGAAAACACTCTTTTCCACCTTGTGATGTCATGTGGTAATACAGGAAGTTCTCCACTGTGTTTTTAAACTCCATACACCTTCACTAGAATCATTTGAATAATTTCATCCATACAATTAGCCTGATTCATCAGCCGGTTTTACTTCGTTTCACTTCGTACAAACCGTCTGATCTCACAGCCTTAGATTTAGTTCGCACGACGGTACTTTTTATCATTTAACCAATCGCTGCTATTTGGTCATGACATATGTAATGCGCCGCTAACGGGGTTAACTGGTATATTTATTTATATTTCTTTTCCCAAATCCCGTAGGAAGAAGGGCAATAACGTTTTTCCCCTTGATGAAATTCACCAAACATTCTCTTTATTCTGGCTTTAAATCCTCAATATCGGTAATCGTTGACAACACTGAATGTATGACTCTTCACTGATTGGCTGGTGCCCAAACTTGCACTTTTAGGGTTTTTGCGAACCATCTATTGTATTTTGATTCCTGACCTAGTCGCTGGAGAGTAATGAAATTGAGCGGAGGCACTAGGTGGCAGCAGCCTGGCTACCCTACAACTGCCAATCGCAACTAAACTAAATTTAAAGGCAGCTGTTAACTATCATTAATCATATAGGACTAATAATAAAGGGAAGCATGTGTGAATGAAACAAAACACAACTCCAGGTATGTTTTTGAAAAGGTACCAACATTATAACACGGTTTGAAGCCCACAAGAGTCAATTTTGCGTAATATAGGACCTTTAAGTATTTTATTTTCAGGCTAATTAAGTTAAGGGCATATTATCCCTGGATGTCAGAACCTATTACTTCTTTCCTATGGAGACAATTGGCTCCTAAGGCAAAGACACCACTCTTATTATTAGATCCATTTGATAAAGCTATTTTAAATACCACTCAGGGGAGGAAGAGGAGGGGTTCACATCCTCAACACGTGTTCTTTTTACACATTTGACACTAGAATGATGTCGTGTCATACGGCAGTTCTTATTCTTATGCTTTCCCCCAGCAGCATATTACAGAAGCAGTAATCTAATCTGGCCGTGTTGCATCAGGCCTGTGTTTCTGCAGCGAAAGCACCTCTCTCCCAATTGTAATTTAATCCTTTGTATTAGAGCCTTTATTACAAATCATTGGCTTGGCTTATGGGACGGCTTGTAACTCTGGCATTTACGGTTCATAAACAATACTCTGCTTTCATAACTAATAATTATTATGCACTGTGCTATCCAAAAGTCTATGCATAACTTGGCAGCACAAAGCCATTATATCTGCGATTGCTCAAACAGAGATTTGGATGGAGGAGATTTTTTGTTTTGTTTTTCACTTTGGGTTTACTTAACACTTTTGAGGATTGCTCTTCTACAAAGTGCTGCTTTTGGCCAAGTATTGTACACACTATGATTACAGGTTTGGTGTTTTTGATTCATTATGTGCAAGTTATGCTACTAACTTAAAGGGCTCATATAGCGTTATTTTCTGATCTATGTTATAATGTTGTTTCCTCATCCAAAAAAACACCTCAAGTTGTGTTTTGTTTCATTCACACAAGTTTAACACACAAAACCCTGCATATTTAGAGTTCTTCTTTCAAACAGAAAACACAGTTCCACCTTGTGATGTTGTGAGGTAATAAAGGGAGTGCTCCACTGTGTTTTTAAACTCCATTCACATTCACTAGAATCATGTGGATGATTTTAGCCCTTTTCAACCTCTTCTAAACAAAAGATGATATGTAACTGTTAACTTGAAAAGGTAGAACAGAGCATTTTGAGATTTGGTGATGAAGAGCAGTGTTTCCCATACTTATTTTTTCTGGGGACCCATATTTTAAAAGTCACAAACCTTCACGATAGACTTTTTATGCAATTAATGAAATAATATACAAATTTGAAGCTACAGGGCAACTATTTTTAGCTGCTATTCACATATTTTCATATATATTGGATTTATATTGTATATGGATTGCCATGTACTCACTGGAAAACATTTCCACTTAAATACCACTTAAACGCATAAGCCTGATTGAAGCCTTATCCAGCTGAGAGGTTTTAATCAAACTCCGACTGCTGTCCAAATGTGCTCTACACGTCATGTTCAAAACGTGGCATTTTCTTACAATCTGTTCCACTTTGTTGCTCTTAATTCTCAAACTAGCAGTGCTGAACTCTTTCATTCTCTCCCTTGAAAAAAGCCCCTCTTTACAGTTGTCCATTAATCTGCCAGAGTCTGCTCCCTACTCCACATGACTGACAGCTGTGACAATGACACATTCTCTACTGAACACCAAAGCCTTATTTCTTACCATCACGCGCTTGAATTTGAAGACAGGAGTTAGCAAAGGCAAAACGGGGCTCTTTGCTTCTTTCTTTCAGCCCGGGAGCACTTCTTTTTATTTTGTGTGACAGTTGTACGTTTCTCTTCCCCTCTCCCTCTCTCTCTCTCTTTTCTCTCTTCTTTCTCTCTCGGTTGTTTTGGGGTTTGTATACAGTTGGGGGTAAAGCCTAGCGGCAAATAGATCAGTAGCAGAATTCACACAGAGGCACCGACTAGTGATCTCCAGGAAGCCGCTTTAAAATGGTGGGGTTTTAATGTGTTTCCACGGATACGGGCAGGTGGGTACCGCAGCCTCCTCCCCAGAAGAGATGGGAGGGAATATATTAGCTGGCGCTGTGTTGATGCTCTGGGAGATAACCTAGGAAAGTGGAGATATTCTTCGGCAAATAGTTCCCCCGGGTGCTAGCTGTGTTAGCGATAGCAAACTATTCATCTCTGCGTGTTTAAGTGCGTCCAAGCCCCGGGCAGTGCTGTGGTGATTTATACTGCGCTTTAGGTTATTCCTCCCTGGACAATATGCTTTTTTTTTTTCTCACAGTAAATTTGAAAGGTGCGTTGTGTACATTTTGTGGTGCAGGGTTGTCCACCTTCTTTTCTCCATGGAGATATTAATGCTTTGTCTCAAATGTTTCACAGTTTGGCATTAAAATGTTCTATCATCATGGACACTAAACCAGGCCAAGTTACTGGTCAGATCTGTGGAAAAGCAACTCCGCTCACAGTCAAAATGCCTGTTTTTTTTAGGTAGATTTGAGGAATTATATCATGTTTCCAGATGTGTTGGTGGATTTCACTGTACATACACTTTACATCCAAACAGTTACTTGGTGTTAGATTTGAATTGTAGGTAGATAGATAGGTAGATATGGATTGCACAATAACTGCACGGTTATCAACTTGAACTTATGGTGCCCAATGCAGATACACATACAATAAAAAACGAGCATATATTTGTAAGCCTTTGTATTCACGATGTAGCTTTTGTGTCTTATATTTATTCAAAATTCCTTCACATAAAAGAAGGAATATATTTTTTTCATAACTCAAGGTAGCTGTTTTTATGCAATATAGAATACATTAGCGCATTTAGGCTTCTGAGTTCTTCTCTCAAACAGAAAACACTCTGTTCCAACTTGTGATGTCATGTGGTAATACAGGAAGTTCTCCACTGTGTTTTTAAACTTCATACACCTTCACTAAAATCATAATTTCATCCCTGCAGTTGCCAATCTCTTCTAAACTAAATTTAAAGTTAGCTGTTAACTACCACTTTATGACATCACAAGGTGAAACTGAACATTTTGAGCTTTGGAGACGTAGACAGGCTAATAATAAAACCACCTGTATTTGAATGTAAGTTAGAGCTGTTTAGTGTCATATTGTGTAACATTCGAAGCAGCACAATGACATATCCATAAAAATCAAGAAAGTGACGGACCTCCAAACGAAAAGTTACATAGTGCACCTTTAAAAATGAAACTGAAAACCCAAACGGGTCCTGGTCCTGCATCAATACAAAGTGAATAGACTCAAGACTGTGACACATCATCTATCACATGGAATATTAAAGCCCAAACGTCTCATTAAATGACAAGCAAAATGCAAATACCCCAGAGGTAGGAGGCCTTATCAATAATTCATGAAGAGTTCCCATAAGCAACAACAAATCAATATTCTGCAGTGTGATCTGGCTGAGTACCATTTCGACTCCGTGTAATTAAAACAAGAGCAAACTTCATTTTAGTATTGGGTAAATGGACGCAACTGAAGAACGTGCCCGCTGCAGTTTGCATGGATTCTCAGGAGTTCAAAAAGTCAACAGTAATGTGAGAGAAGGCAGATGTTAGGTTAAAGGGGCATTGTGGAACTTTTCTAGTGGAGGTTGTTAATGGTATTGAACTTACTTTATGTTGTATTTGTTCAATTACGAATGTTTTATTACTCAAAAATACCATAAAAAACAGGAATTCTTACTATGACCTAACCTGTAACGTGGACTGGTGCTTGTCTCCATGGAAATAAAATAGTTTTATGCCATACTGTGGAACATTCTAGGTCAAACCCTTGATATTCTGGTATGCAGTCATTTCCACTGTTCCACGCTGTTTGATTTAATTTAATAAAAAAAAAAAATCCATATTTTTGACCCCAAAAAGTGTCTGTTTTTGAGCACAATTCCACCAGGGAGCTTGAACAAAAAGAAATGAGTGAGATGTGAGACAGTTCATTGAAGACACAGATAAACTATAGATGATGCAGAGGAAGAAGATTGAGAGGCTGAGGAAGCTACATGTGGTACTGCTTTGGTGTGGAGGGAGATTGCAACACAATATAGCTGAAATTATATGATGCCAGAAAGGAGAAACTGTGTTTATATTAATTATTTGAGAAGTTATTGATTGAAAGGTAAGCCGATGTCCTGGTTGGGCCTTTAACTGGATGTACTAAGAATATTTACAGGCTGATTTTGACCCAGAACATCTCATAATGTCTGAACTTTTACTCATACAAAGCTGTTCAGCAATGGCGTGAAGGATAAAGAACAGTTATTGGATTTCTTAGTTAACAGTGTTTTAAAGAAATAAGTGCCATCCGCAGTCCCTACAGAAGTTAAAGTAATAATATCGGTATTGGAACTGAAAAAAATGAATTGCATCCCTAATTGTAATTATAAAAAGAAATGTGATGATTAAAGCTTTGCTAAATATATTACCAACAGCCTCATTTACCTGTTGTGCTGCCGCTGTGAAAACCATATGGAGCAGCCGTCTCACCTGGAGCTGTGCAGGTGTTTGGTATTCATGACAGTCAATAGACATCTGCCCGGGGCCCTTCTCCTCTGTATCCCTCTCTTCCCCAGTGATTCACTCAGGACCAAATCCTCTAGTCATACCATCCCAATGCAAACTATGGATAGCATTATTAAAAATATTAAGGCACAGCTCATTCTCATGTCTCTTAAGGCCATTGGTGGAATTGGTGCAGTTTTTTAGTTCATTAACTTGCTGTAAAATAATCCTATGGTGCTTATATTCAGTTGATATGATATTGGAAAATGAGTCTAAGCTGTCAATCTTCACCCCATTTCACATTATGTCGCCCTGTCAAATAAAGCTAACAGCTGAAAGAACTGATGAAATATATATTTTAGGGGTGTAACGATATCCAAGTCTCACGATACGATATTGTCACGGTATGAACCTCACGGTACGATATTTATTGCGATATCGTGGGAAAGCTCATGATATGGTGGGGAGGCTCACAATTAGGAATGTAACAATATCCAAATCTCTTACGATAGTTATGCAATATTTTCACGATGTACATCTCACGGTACGATATTTATTGCGATATTTTGTGGAAGCTAAGAAAACTGTGAATATCCTACTTTTTCCTCTTAAAATCCCTTGACAAGAGTTAATCCAAAGAACTAAGACTTAAAAGTGCTTAGAACTGTTATTTCTTCATGTAGTCTGCACTGAAATGGAGCAAAGGACCATGGTCTATGTAGTATGTAGTGGTACTATGCAGTTCCCTCTTTTTTTTTTTTTTAGCTATAGCTGCACCATAAGTCTTATTTTAAGCAAAAAGACTAATTCAATATATTGTGATGGTCCACGATATTATTGTGAGAACTTTGACGATACGATATCATGATATTTCAGTTATTGTTACACGCCTGTCCAGAGATCCAGTCGCCTAATATATATATTTATACATATTTATATTTAATCAATTACAGGAGTTTTTATTACTAAAAAATATGTTGAAAGGTCTGATCTGTAACTTGGCATGGTCACCTGCTTGTGTATATTAAACATTCTAAAAGTATACTGCCATACTGTGCAACATAACAACAAAACAATAAATTCCTGTTCTCAATATGAAGTCTGGCTCCAAATTCACCCCTGTAACTAACGGTGAGGTCACACTCCCCCAGTCCACTTCTTTATGCAGCCTTTGGAGATGAATGACATTGGGGATAGGGGATGTCTGGCTTGCTTCCTGCTATTGGAGTATTCCCACATATCGCATAGACATATTTATTCACCGCCCCAAGTGAGCGCCCTTCATCATTGTCACCATACACAACATAATTTACAGCCACTTAGCCTGGAGTGATGAGAGTGAATACAAGTATGCATTACTTATATTACTGCTGCTGATGTGACATATGAAACACATAATGCTCTTAGTTACTCCTAGTATGTTACTGTCTGATGTAACTAATGGAGCTACAGGAATATGTCTGTTTAAAAAATGCAGAAGCAATTGTTCAGGTCAGAACTGGTGAGAGGTAAGCCTGCTCACTGTAAGAAAGCATGTTTTTCAAGGTATTCTTTGTATAGAAAACATGTTGTTTTCTGATCTATATTATTTTTTCCTCATCACAAACTTATCTGGAGTTGTGTTTTGTTTGATTCACGCATATTTAACACACAAATCCTGCATATTTAGTTCTTCTCTCAAACTGAAAACACTCTGTTCCACTTGTGATGTTATGTTTACTACTATATTTTTAAGCACACCTTCACTAGAATTATTTGGATGATTTCAGCCCTGGAATTGCTCATCTCTTCTGAACAAAAGGTAAAAGGTAGCTGTTAACTTGAAAACTACCACTTCATGACATCACAAGGTGGAAGAAAGCATTTTGAGCTTTGAACATGTAGACAAACTAATAATGCAGGATAACTCAAAACACAACTCCGGGTATATTTCTGATGAGATAACAACTTTATAACATGACTTAAAGCTCACAAGAATACCATAATGTGGAACATTAGAGCATCCATCAGAAGGGCTGTGCTCATGTAGGTCCTGAATTCTCATGAGACATTGCAGGTTGAATAAACGTTAAAACTGTTCTATTAATATTTGTGTTTCTTTGCACTCAATCACTCACCATTTACCCAAACAAATAAACTCACTATTGGTTATAAATCAAATTGATTAAAAAGCTATTGTTTGACATTTGGGACATTTTTGTATTGTTGCTGCCGGGACTTGAAAAGGTAATTTGACTTTGAGCACTTGTTTCATTGAAGACCTGTCAGAACGGTGACTCATTCATTCAAGCACAAACTGCAAATGGCATTGTGCAGTTGTGTGCTGAGAGCCGAAGAGTGTTTTTATTAAAAGTCAGTTCAATAACAGAAGGAAAAGAAAGCTGTATCTCACTGTCAGCGCTCATATTCTCGCATATAAAAACAGTCAGTGAACGCCTCATGTCTATATCAACTTTTACAGGACAGTAAAAAAATATAGGCATACATTGTCAGCTACCACTTTTAAAATATTGTTCTTGCACTGCACCGGATAGACCAATATACTGTAATGACAGAATAAGATCGCAATAACCCTAGTGAAATTGTTATCACCCAAAATCAGCTTGTAAGTGCAGAAAAGTAAAAAGCCCTGACAAAGCAAACCTTATGGGGCCATATACTCAGTGTTGCAGTATTAGAGCCTTGTTTCAGCCACATTGCATCATACGTGTTATATATCACACAGACTGCATTTGTGTACTGTAGAACCCTGAGATGTAGGAAATACTGGAGAGGAAACTACTAACTTGCTAACTGCTAACATCCAACAATGAGGAAGCAGATTTGGTCACCAGCAAAACAAGAAGATGTTCCAGTTTTAAAGATCCTATATTACAGAAAAATGACTCTTATGAGATTTAAGCTGTGTTGTATTGCTGCTGCCTCCTCAAAACCATACCTGTAGTTGTGTTTTGTTTCATTCACACCTTTGTGTAATTCTGTATTATTAGTCTGTCTACATTTTCACAGCTCAAAATGCTCTGTTCCACCTTGTGATGTCATGTGATGGTAGTTTTCAAGTTACCAACTACCATTTACCTTTACGTCAGTACAGACTGGCAATTCCAGGACTGAAATAATCCAAGTCTGGAGTCTGGAGAAGATGTATGGAGTTTAAAAACACAGTGGAGCATTTACTATTACACATGATGTCACAGGTGAATGGAAAAAAAAACAAATACATGTAATTTGTAATGTTTTTGAAAATCCTGCTGCTTTTGTAGGATTCTAGAGACAGAAATGAGACAGAGTTAGAGGAGGGACCTACATTGTTCAGTACGAAAGACTTAGGTCAACTGGACAAAAAAATAAGGGAAGACGTAACATCAGCATAAGACATACAGAAATTGATTTGCAATTTACGTTTTAATAGTTGGATTCTGTCAAAGATAAATTTTTAAACATGTCCTGAATAATAGACATTTGAGAGAATACTGAAATATGAACTACTAAACCACTACAGGAATCATTGCATGTCAGAACCTGTTTGTGAAGGTCTAAACTACAGAGGTAACAATTTTTAGAATGTTTTGTTTTTGTAAAGGACTTAAACAGTGTCAGTCTTTAAGATTTGTTAATTTCAGCTGTTCAAACTGCAATTTCAATTTGATTTTGTATCTAGCAGCCCTGCCCTAGGTGTTTACAGTAAGGAGTATCTGTTATTAACCACTTTAGACAAATATAACCTTTGACCCCTCTTTCAAACCACCTCTACATTGTTCATTAAATTTGGTGACACGGTCAAGAACTGTAAATCACAAATGTTTTATCCTAATTAATAAGCACCAGGATGGAGTCACCTTTTTGGGTACTTTCATAGTTTTGAACCAAAGAACATCATAACTTATCCGAGCAGCTGGGTCTGTGAGAAAGCACCTGGCAACAATTTCTCTACATATGCGAACAATATGGTGGCATAACCTGGATAGTGATTCAGAGTCTTCGTAATAAACAAAAACTAACTTTTTTTTCCTTGTTTTCTTGGGGCTACAATAATACCAAACAATGTGTTGGCCATTTCATCTTTTTGTGTTTATCCCAAAACAGATCTTCGAAAGTCAAGACAGACAAACCTAAACAACTACCAAACCACTTGCAAATTTTTTGGCCATGGCGGAAATTCCATCAAAATGAGAGCGACCATTTTGTTTTCGCTGTTACCGATTAGCTCGGCTCCTGTAATGTATTACTGCAAATGAATTGAAGTCGTATGGACTTTGATAATATTGGCACTGCTCAGATGGATGAGATCAGAGTAAGTATCGGGAAAAGGTTTTATGCTGGGCTGGAAGACTTCCTGATTGGACATATGCTCCATGTTTAGTCCATAAGTTAACAATGTATTTACACTGGCAATACAGCACAGGCTTTGATTTAGCCATTGGAAAAATGTGTTTCCTGGACACATTATTAAATACAGTTGTGCATTTTTACCTTGTTTTCCCAGCTATGCTCCTTTCAATTTTACATTTCCAGCAATGTGTTTATTTATTTGGATGCCCATATCTAACCAAATACCACCATTTATTCATTTAATTTTAGGGGGAAAAAAATATGAATACTTTGCAGCTGATGTCATGCCGTGAAGCTAACTGAAAGCACTACTCTGTTAGAAAATCTGCTACTCAATTAAACTTATTCTGGACTGTATTTTAACACAATCTGACCAGAAAGAGCTGACTTGGTTGAACTACAACAGGTGAGCTAGTTTTCTCATTTATTGTTGAAAATCAAACGCCTAAACAGGACCCTGAATGCTCATATTGATCACAGGCTCCTGAAAATGGGCTGTTTAAATCCATTTAGTGTTTCAGACAATCTGAAAACCTTTTTGACAGCATTTGCTAATGTGTGGATTATGTCACCATGGTAACGTTTGAACACTCCGCCACAGAAATACAGTATCAATAGGGAATACAGTTAGTATTTTTGTTACATATATTTAGTTACTTCCCAACTCTGGCTATAACAGATTGAATTTATCTTGTACTGCCGGTGCTAAGGTTGAAGTTGTTTCCTTTTTGTGTGGGCTGTGTGTGTGTGTGTGTGAGTGTGTGTGTGTGACCCCATCAGCTCAGGGGTCAGTGCAGAGAAGAGACAGAGCCAAAGCAGCTCTGTGCTCAGCTCCCAGCAGGACCCTGACACCGCTCCAACTATGAGCTCAGCATCAGGGCTCCATTTGACACGTGTTTAGCCCGGACAGGACAGTCACAGCGGAGAGTCTGCAGGTTCTGTCTCGAAAGCTCACTGTGGAAAGCTACAGTTTTAGACAACATCAGATCTGAAAATAAAACCAAGTGAGGGATTACTGTGTAGTAGACTAACTCAAATATTATGTTGTGTCTTGGTTATCTGCACATGTTTTTGCTATACATTTTTATTGATTGTTCAGTATGAAATAATAATAAATACATTCCTTTTTGAAAACACATAAATATAACTTTGAATTCTAATTACTTTTTGTTTGTGTGAAATTTTTATGTCTCATGGTGCACTTTTGAGCTTTATGCACGTGTTTTTCCAACATGGTTTCCAACTCCAACTACCTCACTTAACTAATTCTAATTCACTAAAGACTGGCTTTTATTAAGTACCATTTAACACAAAAATAGTCACATTTCTTCCTCCAAGGCTTAAACTCTGTTCCAAACCACATGGAGACCTCCTTATTAAAATGTTGATCATTGACAGTTTGAAATAATTGGATCTCATTAAGGTTGTAAACTGCAAAGACGCGCCACATTCATACACAGCTTGAGCAATGTGAGTGTCTTGCCCAAGAACACAACACGAGTTTGCCATCAGACTGTTGTGTGTTGACAGAATTGACAGCTAACCAAGCATTCGACGAGAATTATTTACAATTTGCTACACTGACTAGATTTCTGCATATCTTAGTTATTACACATGTGTTTGAGTTACAATTGCATTTCTTTCTTCAATCAACTACACAACATTTTTGTTTAATCCCCATTTGTGAATGAAAATCCAAGTATACAAATTAGCCTGGTTCACATCAACAGTTTTGACAGCCCACGTTTTTGTCTTGAACATGCACAGATCTGTGTGTTAAACTGCATAAAACGTTACTATTATGAGTAAACATTTCCATGCATGTTTTTTTTTTTTTTTTTTCTACATGATTTGGTCTCATTTCAGCATTCATATTTGCTCGATAAATATGTTACAGTCTTTAATCCCTGTAGTTTTGACAGCTCGATTCCTTTCTTCTTAGTTTTCAAAGTGATGCAACATCCACCAACAACAAGCGTTGCTCTTTGTTATGCTGAGCAGCCTGGCCTCCTTTCTGCATGTATTCTCCCTCTCTGTCACTCCGCCACTATCTTCCCTTGACACAGTTTGGTACATTAGCATGGCTGTGCACCCGTTCACCAAAAATATGCACACATTGTTTGCCAGTTCTCCCCATTGCCCAAAAGGTGATGTGGTGGTGATGTGAGGTGATGAGGGGGGCAAAGGTTTGACATATCTGACAGGAGGTGGAATACATGGCAGGGTAATTGTACTGACAGGATAATTTGACAAGCGCTTGGTTTTGATAGCTTTCAATTTTCTCATTCTTGACAAATCTGTATTTTTCCCATGCTCTTTATGAATTAAGTTTGTAATCAAAAAGTCTGCAGAGTGTTTTTCTTCTGATCCTACGCACGTGGAGGAATCAGCCATAATATTATGACCACGTGATTAATGTTGTTTTCCATTATGTCGGTATCTTTCTAATACATCACACATTTTTAATTGAACTATTTTAGGTTCAGTTTTAACCTCATAATATTTCCTTTAGCTTATTTACCTTTAATTGTCCAACGAACAACTACGAAATTGTTAGCTTTTAGATTGGATTAAAATATGGCAGCAATAAAACAACAAAAAAAATCTAATATTTTGTTTCTTTTCCATTCTAAATTTTTGCTTTGTCTGAAAAGTTACACAGTATGGCATTAGACTGATCTAACAGAAAACTTGCACCTCTCCTCTCCACAGATCTGACGACTCCAGGTGTCATCTAATTGGCTCAATGGAGATAGCAATGTTTAATGCTACATAGTGGAATATCCCAGGCAAAGGAAACATCTCCATGGAGACAAAAGTGGCGGACCCTCCAGCAGAAAAGTTATAAAATTTGTTTTGAACTTTGTGTTGAATCAAAAAGGTGGCAGGTTAGAAGAACATTAGAGTTAGAGGTTCTTTGAATATTTTGAACACTGCTAAATTTAAGAAAGCACAATTTATAGTTTGGAAACACATTTAAAACATGTGCATTTAACAAAAAGATTGAAAAAACATTTATTAAAAAACATTCAGTGTTTAAAAATGATATATAAAGAAGATAAGAAGAAGGATATCTTATTTAATCCTATTTTCTTTTTTCATCTACATGATATTCTTTCATCTCACCTCTCCTAATTGTATACTGTTTTTATATCTTTGGGTAAGACAATTAAACCACCTCTAGTATTTTTGTAAGCAATTGTATAAATATGTTATATAGTATTATTGTTGTATACATCTGTACAAAAGTCCTGACAGAAATCCTTTGTGCCACTGTAAGAAAGACTTCAATTGTCATATTATGTTCCTTGTATCTGTTGCTTTCTCCGCTCTAGGAATGCGCTCTTTTACTATACCTCCACCGCACCGTTGCTCAAGGACCAAAACAATAGAGCCGCCACATACAAAGCAGAGCCCCTGTGTCCTGTGTTGACTCTGCCCTTGACAAAATGATTACATCCGACTGGAGCTTCTGTCTGCTTGGCTCAAGGACATGGGGCGGTATAGACGTTACTGGCACGCTGTCATTTCAGAGAGGATGGCTTCAGAGCGCAGAGGGAGATAGGAAATTCTCACCTCTGTCTGTTTATCATATGTGAGTGAATATATGAAGGTGACTGGTGTGTACTGTGTGACGGGGGCTTCAAGTCTGCCAAACTTTTAGATATAGTAACAAAAACATGAGAATGTACCACTTGTGTTATGGGGGTGTACCCACTGTAGACTGTATAAAGAAGTGGACTAAGGAATCATGTCGTCACCTGTAGTGTTCGGCTCCAGTCAAATGAAACTAACCAACACATGCAGTTATAGGAGCGAATTTGGGGCCAAGTCCCAGATTTGGAATAGGAATTGATTTGTAGATAAAATAGCAAAATAAAAACACCAGGATCACATAGAGCAGTATTTCTCAATTATTTTCTGTCACGTTGCCCCTCGTCTTTAAAGATGATGTCTGTGTTATAGTTTGGCAGTATCTGCTCCTAGCATTCACAAAGTGGGATGATTGTTGGCAATATTCGGCACGTTTTTGCCTTAAAAACTCAAGCGTGATTGGGGCATGGATCTATTAAAATAACTGGATAGGGTATTGCTGCATGTAGCTGCCTCCAATTGACGTAGTAGCCACTCACTGGTATTTCAGTGAAAAAATCCCATGGGCTGAGAGAGGATTTTTCTCATAGAGCACAATGTAATCACAAACTGCTCGTGTCTGGCAGTTGACCTTTCAAAAATGTCGCATGTTGTGGTGATTTTTACCTATTTTTAGATCATAAACTTTTTCTCAGCTCAAAATCCTTCAGTTGTCTAAAAAAACACTTTGTTTTAGCTCCTCTCGCTCTGATTGGTCAAAGCAATCACGTGATACATGATACATTCGCGTGTGCCCGTGGGAGAAAAGAGCACTACTGTACATGCTCGGTCGGCCCACAGCCACCGGAAGTACCTAGGCGGGCTAGGCTAATCTGGAATCATGCGCCATTGAGCTCGGCCCATTAACTTGAATGGGCACCCATTTTGAAACCCCAGGGCTTGGATTGGGGTGTAATGTCTTTAAGCAACACTGTAATTTATTCATCTTCATGCTGTCCGCTGCCAACATTTTTAGACACAGTAAACACAACGGTCTTTTCTTTGTTTCCCACCGTAGTCACAGTGAAGCCGAGCGCTACATGCGCTTTATATACAGTTTGTTCTCTGCACTTCATGTCTCCTGCTCTGTGCAAAAAAACCCGACACTATAGCGATAATACTTCCTGTGCATACCCTGATGAAGGACTGACGTAAAGCAACATTTTATCACATTTGTAGAGTTAAAAAGTGCAAATTCAAAGGGTAATCAAGTAACTTACATACGCTTTTATATCATAGCAGGATTACAGTATTGTTTTAATCTTATTGGCACACTCACAGTGTGGAGTAACGCCAATAAATCGGAAATACAAAGGTTTCAAGTATGTTCAACAGTGATAGTCAAATACTGCAAACTCAAAATTTTCAGAAGCATTAATAATCACCTGATTCATCTCAAATTGGTTGTAAAAATATCCTTGGATGATTGTGCCAAGTGGTCTGTCTTATCTAAGCTAATAGTACTTGTCTGTGTAATCGCACTGTAAGCTGTCTGATCCTAATCCATCTAACGCTCATCTCTTGTTAATGGTTATCTCAGCTTCACCTAACGTCCTCCCTGCTCTCCTCCTCCCACTGTCCCTCTGTTTCTTACTTGTCTCTTCTCCCTAGTCTCTCTCTCTTCTCTCTCTCTCTCTAGTCTCTCTTTGTCCACCTCTCCACCCTTCCCTCATCCATACCACCCATCCCTCACCACCCTCCTGGTGAAGCCGTGTGATGCATGACTTTGTACAAGGCCCCATAGCCTGGGTCACACACACAGTCACCTCCAGTATTGACCTGGAAGGACACAGTCAGTCCCATACAAGCACTGTACTGTTACTGTACTGTACTGAAATGATCCAAATAGTTCTAATGAGGGTGTATGGAGTTTAAAAACACAGTAGCGCACTTCCTGTATTACCGCATCACATCACGAGGTATAACAGAGTGCTTTCCTGAGAAGAGCTCAACCTAAATATGCAGGGTTTGTGTTTTAAACATGTGTGAATGAAACAAGACACAAATCCAGGTCTGTGTTTGATGAGGGAACAACATTTTAAAGATCAGAAAATATCACAATATGGGTCCTTTAAACTGTGGTATACGGAGACAAAAATTCTTCCACATTGCATAATATATTAATCATATACTACGCTTAAATACAGAAAACATGCCATTATTCACGCACATTAGAATTCCCCTCCATAGTTTTCCCAGCTAACGGAAATCTGTATCCTGCTGGTTTTCTAATTGCTCCGCTTGAAGAGATCCTTGTAAGATCAGCACGTGCGTGGACGGTTAGAGCAGGAAGCCAAGAACTCATAGTCTCAGGGAAAGGGGTGGGATGTGTAAAGGATTGGGGAAAAGATATAAATACTGGATCTAATAAATACTGGATCTAATAAAATTTCAACTAGACACAGAAATGAGTGAGGTGCAATGAAACGTTTATTGAATATATAAACTGTGGCGCCTTAAGGCAAGCAGGAGAAAGTATGGGAGAGAGTTGATTTTTAAAAGGAGATATAAATGCAAAATTTACTTTTAAGAGCTTTTAACCATGTGATAATTGTTTTACTTCCTCATTCAGCCATAAGTTGTAAGTTGTAAAAAATCTTGTTTCACTGATAGACTGTGGTGAAGAGGAGAGGCTGAAGAGGCTGATGGTTCTGCTGCTGCTTATGATTGGTTAAGAGGCAAGTGAATTTAAGCATACAGATTCAATTCTCTATCTCACGGTACAATATTTATTGCAATATTTTGGAGTGGCTAATATGAATTGTAGATGGGGCACTTTTTTGCTTTTAAAATACCATTACAAAATTTTGGTGTGAATCATTTCCATTATAATCCCAAGAATTCAAGTAAAAAAACTTATCTCTTCATGTTGTTTGCACTGAAATGTATCATGGGATATGTAGTTCCCATGTTTATAAGCTGTTGCTACTATAAAACCATGCATTTAAGCAAAGAAACTTGTGATCCGATATCTTGTGACAACCCACAATATTATTGTGAGACTTTTGACGATACGATATCATGATATTTCGGTTATTGTTACATCCGTAACAGGTAGCAAACCTTTTTTTTAAACATTAAATTTAAAAGTCTGGCAAAACAGATGTGAATCCCACGAATACAGGTGTTTGTTCAGTTAAAGAGGGAGTAATATGCACTATTGACTTTTTGTATCTTAATACCATGTTATAACACTGTTCCTTCATCAAAACATGCCTGAAGAGGTTTTATCTGTTGACCATGCATGTTTTGGTAATCTAGAGATCTCTCCTATAGGCCTTATTCGAACCCTCCTTACAGCTGGCAGTACAAACCTATCCAAAGTTCAGCTCACAAGCCTACATCACCCATGCTCCCATATGACAATTTGTTATAAATATACAAAATCATGATACAGAACAATGTAGTACAAGTTCACACACCTGATGCCATGTGCAGTACTTTCATTACTGGGATGCACACAAATTGTAATGTGATAGTGCTGTGAAGTGGGAGTGACGTAGCACAGGAAGCAAATGAGGGGGAACTCAGAGCACTGAAAACAAAAGTGAAACTTATTAAACATGTTAATACATTTTCAGTGAATCTAGCATTTTCAAAACAATAAAAGGTAACATGGTGGTCTAAATATGTGTTATGTGTTATAAGTACAGTGCATGTTTTGTGTTAGCAGTTAGTATCCATAGAAGTACAATACCCCCTCTTTAAGGACAGTGTCTTCTTTTTGTGTAATATGTTCTTGTCTTCTTCTAGTGGCCGTATATTTTGATGGGAGAAAATGATGGTCCAATTTGATGTAAAAATAGTGAAAATCTTGTGACAGACTCTGGAGGATTCTGATCTGAATATGATGTGTCCCGGAGGCTTCGCTGATTAAGTGGTAATGATTTATTTTTGTCACCACCTGAAATTGAATTATTCATGTTTCTCCCACACACTGGGCTGGAGTGAGCTGTTCTCTCTGCTCTTACATCAAGCTCCAGTTTCACACTACACCACATGTGCTGTCTCTAACTGAAGGATTTACATACTTTAATAATGCTCAAGAGGAATTAAATATACAGTGTTTTTCTATAGTTGAATGTTATTACGAAGTGTCAAAAGCACCATCCACAGCAGATATTATATAGTGATTTTCATATTTAATCGTAGTACAAGTAATGCCAATGTGTAATATGCATAAGTAGTAGTGTAACAGCCCTTGTACATTAAAGGTCTTATATTCCTTCAGATAGACTCTTGATCTTTAAGCCATGTTATAATGTTGTTACCTCATCAAAAATACCTGGATTTGTGCTTTGTTTTATCACACATGTTTGAGTAACCCTGCATTATTAGTCTGTCTACATCTCCAAAACTCAAAATGCTCTGTTCCACCTTGTGATGTCATGAAGCAGTAGCTTTCAAGTCAATATTCACCTTTTACCTTTTGTTTAGGGCTGAAATCATCCAAATGATTCAAATGAAGGTGTATGGATTTTAAAAACACAGTGGAGCACTTCCTGTGTTACCACAAGGCATCACAAAGTGGATCAGAGTGTTTCAACATTATAACATAGATCAATAAACAGCATAAAATGGACCCTTTAAACACTTTTGGCAGTAATTCATTTCACCCTGACCTTTCTGTGTGGAGTTTGCATGTTCTTTTCATGTCTGGGTCAGTACTTTTTCCCCATCCACAGTCCTGACCAAGTCTAGCTCAAGATCAGAAGCTGGGTCTGCTCTTTACAGTTTGTTCAAGCAGCACTGAAAGTTTCTACAAAATTCCTACAGTGACAATATAGTGTGCCTTAGTGTTTCTACTTACTTACCTCAGGGAAAAAATCACTATATGTTTTGTGGTGTTGTTAAAACTTGACACTTATTCAGAATCATTCAGAAGATGTTTTACCTTGAACATATCTGAAAATGTCTGGAGCTGGAGTTACTTGGTGTAGAGTTTGTTATGGCTGTTGGCAGTTCCCTCAGCTCTTCAGCAACACTCTGTAGTTTCATTCATTTTTAATGACTTGTCTTTACCAATGTTACGATAAAAATCATGTGTGGACACCAAACTGAGTGAACTGTGGTCCATGTAACATTTGCTGTACACAAAGTTTAACATTAGGTTGATGTAGCAGTCGTTTGTATGTGTGGTGAGTTCTCCCTGGTAGAGTCAGCTGAGGACACTGCTGCTGGAGCTCTTCTCATTATGAAGTCTTAAATGACTGTCTGTCTCTGTCTCTGGTACTCTGCACAACTGTCTGTACAGGTCAAATGTACTGATTGTAACATAAGCCAGTACATGTGGGCTGGAGCACTGGATGGTTCTATTCCCTGATGTCAATGATGTCTAGGGGTGTGCAAAAATATTGAAATTTCGCAATGGCTGGAGTTGCTTTTGGTAGACTAAAAACTGAATCACCATCACTCTATTTTCAGCCCATTCAATTGTTTATTCAGTCATTCAGAATATTATGCCAGGTGCTCGTCTACACTAGCTAGGTTGGCGCCACCTAGTACCTTTGCTCAGTTTTATTTCTTTCCAGCAACTAGGTCAGGAATTGGAGTACACTAGACGGTTTGCAAGAACCCCGGAAGTTGCAGACCGCTTACCGGCCAGTCAGCGAAGAGCTGTAAAGCTATGACTGGGTCCCTTTTGTGGTACAGCACAACAGTAAACAAAGTGGTCGAGATTGATGTAGACGAAGCTATACATTCTGTGTTGGCAACGATTCCCGAGATCGAGGATTTAAAGCTGGAACAAAGAGAACGTTTGGTGAATTTTATCAAGGGGAAAGATGTTATTGCCCTTTTTCCTACAGGATTTGGGAAAATCTTAATATACTTGTTAGCCCCATTAGCGGTGCATTACATAAGTCACAATTAAATAGCATCAATTGGTTAAATAAAAATAAAATATCCGCCTACCATCGAGAGAACAAATCCTAATGCTGCGAGGTCAGATGGTTTCCACGAAGTGAAACCGGCTGGTGAATCAAGCTACTTCTGCACTTAGCCAGTGACACACCTTGCTGTTACTGATTTTATGGCAATACCTGGTGCTAGATCCAAACATATATGTCTGTCTGAAAGCACATCAAATTAACACAATCTATCTAAGTTTACTGGACTTACTTGGATCTTCTGCATGATTCCATGGAAAGAGTTAATACTCTACATTCTCCATGGAGATGGATAGGTTTTATGTCATACAAAGGAACAACATTTCTATGGGAACAAGCAAGAAATTGTCCTTCCTGCAGGCCACATAGTTATATATATAGTCAATATAGATGCAAGCCTGCTCACAGTCAAGACACAAGTTTAAATGTTTTTCAGGACAATAAACTCAATCAAAATAAAAACAAAACCAAAAAGTTGGCTTTTTTGTCATTTCCTTGGCTGAAAAGTTGCATACTGTAGCTTTAAGACTAATCATGCTAGCAGTGAATAGATTCTTGTTGCTCTTCCTCTTGACTCATATTATCCATATCCCCAAGAACAATAGCCTCTGTGTTATCAAGACGAGTTTCTCCATTTTGAAACAATAAAGGCTCGTCTTATCTTATCAAAATATGAACCAGGAGAAGTACAGCCTCTATCCCGCTGCGTCTCTCATCATTATTGTTTGACCATTCTTTTATCTGTGTTTGTCTTTCCCTGTTTATAGGCGTCTAATGAAACACACGTTACACAGCACAGCCCAGTCACCCCGGGGTCCCAGTGATGTCGCCCGCCGTCTGGGTAATGGACTGCTCCTGTAAGGTGGCCACAAAATTAACAACCTTAGAATGAGCCATCTCCTGTAAAATCAAGCAGGCCAGTCAAAGCAGAAATATGTGAATCAAATGGATTTGCTATTCTTACCACAAGGAAATGGACTGTGCTTGTTTGTTTTGCTAGTGCATGTTGTTTTTAAATTGTATTAGATTGAATTTGTGGTTGGTTCATGCAGGAGCTGTGTCTGCTTTTGTCTGTTTCCTGGTCTCGGTCTAATTGTAAAAAAGTGACAATACTGGTAAAAGAGAAGCTTCATTTCAGTGTAATCTTGGTGTTTTGTAGTCCAAATAGTACATTTTCAGATTATGAAAATGATGAAAACATAGGGGCAAATGTACAAACCTAAGAGAAGATGACAAGCATAATTAATTAGAGGTGCAACAGTTAAAAATGCACTTGTATCTTTTTGGTTGTCTGCCACCTGCTTGTTTCTGTAAGCCATTGCTCTGCTTACAGTGTTCCACAGTTTGACATTAAACAGGTTTACTTTACATTTATTCAGTTATAAGTGGTTTTATTGCTCAAAAATACTTGTAATTTTGACTGTGAAGATAGAAAAGTTTGATGCCATACTGTGAAATATTCCAGACAAAGCAATAACATGTCCATGAAGAAAAACATGTGATGGACCGTCCACCAGAAAAGTTACACAATGCACCTTTAAAGCAGCAGTAGTAATATTTACATGTCAGTTCAAGTTGTAATAGCCGTCTTTATATTTCCTTACTGGCATTCAAATTACTGTTTTGTTGTAGATTACCATCACCACAATAAACTTAATGCAACTTCTTTCCTTGTCATTTTGTTCATTTCTACTATACAAAATTACACAGTGTTTGGATGCCATTTTGACATTATTTGCACAGGGTGACAAGATGATGGAAAATTATAGTTCTTTCCATAATTGAAAGAAGGAAAATAACAGCTTAAGTGCTTCTGTATACTCACTGAAGAATACACAAAGAAAATGAACTCTCGTCAGAGCAGAGAACTTGTAGCAAAGGTCATCCTCGGCATCTCAATGAAGACCTGGAGAACAGTTTCAAACTTTACTATTCAAATGATGAGGGTGAAAAAAGGGTTTGCACACTGACTTGAAAACTGACAAAACTTGCTTTTGTAGCATAACTCAAGTTGTCATGAAACCACCAGTCAAATTTCAGGACATTTAAGTGAAGAACATACAAATATATTGACTCTTTATTTATTCTAAATAAATCAATAGCCCCTTGGCTTGGCTTTGCAGTGTTGTATCATTCGACTATAAAATCATCTGCATGGTTAATGAAGTCCTTTGTAGCTCATCTTCAACAATCAAAGCGATGCAGTAATATTATGTGTGTAATTTAATTAAATGTATGCACAATAATGAGTGTGTATAAACTTAAGATTTATCAATTATCAGACATTATTACAGCAAAGTGGGGTCTGAACGTTTTTCACCGTGAGCTGCATCTTGAAACATATTTGGAGTGGAGGTGGTCAGTACAATGGATTATTCAGATGGGTGGATTTTACATAGTTTTGACCAAGCTGCCATACCTTTAATAAGACTTGGAACATTGGTTTTAGGTCTGTATCAGGATGAGGTTGAAGTGATAGAA
The DNA here is from genome assembly GCF_026225935.1 of Boleophthalmus pectinirostris. Classification (NCBI taxonomy): domain Eukaryota; kingdom Metazoa; phylum Chordata; class Actinopteri; order Gobiiformes; family Gobiidae; genus Boleophthalmus; species Boleophthalmus pectinirostris. Next base: position 18,334,445 of record NW_026571018.1, on the reverse strand, counting down.
ATTCTAACATTTTCTGTAAAAATTGGTTGGTTTTGGACACATAAAAATTTTACATTATAATTTATCATCCACAATTTTCTTCTATCAAAGACCTCAGCTGCATTATTCCCAACAAGACATCATGTACAACTTCGTGCACCGTTACCATATACTAGGGGTTTAATGATATCCAAGTCTCACGATACGATATCATCATGTTACGAGCCTCAGTACAATATTTATTGCGATATCGTGGGAAAGCTCATGATATGGTGGGAGGCTCAGCATTAGAGATGTAACAATATCCAAATCTTTGTACGATATTTTCATGATATACATCTCATGGTACGATATTTATTGTGATATTTTATGGGGGCTAACAAAACTGATAAAACTGATATACTACTTTTTCCTCTTAAAAAGCCTTGACAAGACTTAATCCAAAAAACTAAGACATTTAAGTGCTTAGAACTGTTATTTCTTCATGTAGTCTAAGCTGAAATGGAGCAAAGGATCATGGTCTATGTAGTTCCCTCTGTCTTTTTTTAGTTATTGCTGCACCATAACTCTTAATTTAAGCAAAGAGACTTTTAATTTGATATATTGTGATGGTCCACGATAATATTGTGAGAACTTTGACAATACAATATCATGATATTTCAGTTATTGTTACATCCCTACCGTACACCATTATTTGTAATAGGTCAATAGATTTCAAACATGGGTCACATAAATATATACATATGAGTGTGTATGGGAGAGCATTAACCCCATATGGTCCTTCTAAACATTGTTGTATTGATTAATAATAAATGTAGTGAACACTTAACATGGGACCCCAAAGTCAATTGTGCCCCTTCATGTTCAGTAATGACTATAGCTTAATGATACCCCTTTAGGAGCAGTGACAGTGGGGGGATGGGTCTATATTGTTCTGCTCTCACTGTGCAAATAATAAAAGCTGTTATGTGAAACCTATAGGGAGAAGACAATGTTCATATAGTTTCACGTTGAGGAGATAATTAAATATGCAGTTTATGAATCATTTGTCTGATATACTGGTAAAATGTCATTATACAGTTTATATACATTTATTAAATTACAAAACAATACATTTCATATTCAAGAGAAAATGTATTTTTAGCACAACTGCCTAGAGACAGTTAAATGTGAAATTTTCTAATTGCAAGTATGAGTATATGAACAGATGTTTCAGATTATATAGGCCTAAAAATGATGATAATTTGCCTAAAAATGCATCAACAAAAGTGTGGAAACTTGTAAATATTACAGAATACTGCTTCCCGGAAAAATAAACCTCACCAAAACCATGTTGAAATTATAGCACATTGAAATAAATGAATAAAGCTCATCTGTCTAATTTTCAAATCCCTGAATGGACTTTACCACATAAAAACATGAATCTGCCATTTTCAAAGAGTTTGTGCGAAGAAAGGTGTACTGACTCGGGAGTTCAGTTCTCCGCTGCTTTGAAGCTCCTCTCATCAGAGTCAAACTGACTGCTACATTAAAGGTGCATTGTGTAACTTTTCTGGAGGAGAGTTCGTCAGGCGTTTTTCTCCATGGATTGAACCACCACTAAACCAGAGACCGGGACCAGACTGGGATCAGACCTGGACTGAGACCGGGACTGCTATATTCATGGAGACTAGTTAAACTAGTTAAAGTTCAAATTGAGATCTGTCGAGAGGCCACCCCGCTCACATTAGTTTTTCTAGGTCACCAACCAAAAAGTGACATAGTGCATAGTCCACTGTGATAATCCATGTGGTTGTGTGGACGCCAAATTATACAAAAAGTGCTACACTTTAAATTCAAAAGGGGAACTGTGAAAAAAGTTGGCACACTTCTCAAGGTAACACATGTGTAGTATGATTGACTGCTCCCCAGGGCTTCATACTATTAGAACTCCTTTGTTTAACTTCTTGGTATGTGGAAAATGTCTGCTCTGTAACAAGAGACTGTCATGATTAAAGACACATACTGTATGTTTGAAGGGTTTGGGAATACAATGATGAACAAACTCCATCTTTTCTTTGCAACCTGACCTTTTTTGCTACCGTCTTGTGCAGTGTTTGACCTTTGACCATGACGCAGATGAGGAGAATTAGTTTGGAAAAGCTACATTTGGAAAGGATTATCTTCTAAACTTCCTGATCTCGGATTTTTTTTTTTTTTAACCAACAAACACAATTCTGTTACAGGTCTAGACGATGTATAAACTGTCCATACTAGAGCTTGAACTTACTTTGAACTTCTTAAAGAGAAATCGCAGATTGAATGCAGTTAGCAATTTGCAAATTATTATTATTTTCTCAAACAAAAACCACTGTGATGTCTTGTGATAGTAATACAGGAAGTGCTCTGTTGTGTTTTTAAACTCCACACGTTCCCTTGGATACTGTCCTTTGGATACTGTCTCCACTTAACTAAAGGTAAAAGAGGTAAAGACTAAAGGTAAGAAGTTGCCGATACGATACATACCTCAATACATAGGCCACAATATGATATGAATTTCGATACAGTGAGCTTTCGATTCAGTACTTGATTTGACATATTTCACATCGATTCGATATGGTTCAGTGAAAAAAAGGCTAAATCATGGGTGTGATACTAAAAGTTTACTAAGTCCACTAAGTTTGTGTCAAGTTAATATGAAAAACACAAATTTGACTCATCAAAACATTAAAATATCAAGACATTTGTGGCTCTTACACAAAATAATTTTGTAAAATATACCAAAAGTCACTCTGGGTGATATACCGATACAACATCCCACAATATCAATACTGTATCATCAAATTAAATGATACGATATATTGATATTTAAATTTTCACACACCCCTAATGACATCACAAGGTTGAATGGAGCATTTTGAGCTTTGGAGATGTAGACAACCTGATAATAAAGGATAGGTGAAACATGTGTGAATGAAACAAAACACAACTCCAGGAATCTTTTTGATTAAATAAGAACATTATAACACAGTTTAAAGCTCCCAAGAGTCAATTTTGCGTAATATAGGATCTGAATATATATATATGTTTTAAGTTTGACGTTTTACCATTTATTCACAATCCATATACGACTACGTACGTGGCAATAATGACTAACAACGTGGAGGCAAAGGTGTAATTAAAGTTGATTATGGCGAGGCAGAGGGGAAGCCAGAACAGAACATTTGTCTCCTCTAATGACTACAGGCTGGAAAGAGCTGAATTCGCCTCCTTTCTGTCACCCCCTCCTTTCCTCTAGGGCACTTTGCAACAAGGGCACTTCCTCTTCGAGTTGGGCTAGGGTCAAGTGCGTGTCCGTCGTGTAGCGCTGCTCTTATGGGTCGTGGGTTTCTGGTTTTGGCAGGAGACGGGAGTTGAAGCACTCTGGTGAGCCGGGAGCCACACCACCAGCTCTCTGCATCATTAAACCAGGCTAAAAATACACTGGCCACCCATGGTCCTCTGTCAGCAGCACCAGTGCACTGCCAAAACAGCGGAAACAACTGCGGCCTGCTGGTTCAACAGAGCTACCGTGTTTGACAAGCTCTTCAAACGGAGAATTGTTCTGGTTCAATGTAAAAGGCAAATCTGTGGCAGAACACTGAAGTGAGATCCAATTGTATTTCCATGTAGTGTGAAAGTAAATTAATGGCACTGAGGTAGAACAATATACTTAAAGGTGCACTGTAACTTTTCTGGTGGAGGGTCCGCCACCTGCTTATCTCCATGGAAATGTTATTGCTTCCAACGCGTCACAAGGGAGACAAGCAGGTTACAGCACTACACTGCATTATAATTGAGGTCTGGGGAGAGTCGCTCCTATTCACAGAAGGAATTATTGTATTTTTGAGCAATAGAAACACACCTAATTAATAAATGCTGCATCATACATGAAACATTCCTGGGATAGCAATAACATCTCCATGAAGACAAGCAGGGAGCGGACTCTCCACCAGAATGGTTGCTCAGTTTGTTTGCTAACTGTATGGATATATTTATGACATACCAGCTTGTCAGTGCTCGATCTTGTCTGATCTCAGAAGCTAAGTTAGATTGAACCTGGGATGGGAGATCGCTGCTGAGAACACCATGTGCCGTTATGGTCCACAGTGGCTCTGCGTACTGTTGTTGTGTGCTTAAACAAAACATTTTACCCAGTAGAAATGTAGTGTGTGAGTGACTGACGGCATGCTCACTTCATACAGCACCACCAAGAGAATGGAGTTAAAGAAAAATGCAATGTTAAGTGCTTTGGTTCTATTGCAAGACACTGTATGAATCGAATGTATGATTATTGTTATCACTAGTACTATTTGATTCTGAACGAATGCTGAATTAACTCAATACTACAACTGAAACATAACTCATTTATACAGATACTACACAGGTAATATTTATGTACTGGAATTGGGCAAAGTCTTGAGTACCAAGAGGAAGCCTTTTACTTTTAGTGCTACACAGCCTCAAATATTACTTCTGCCATACTATCACTGCTTCCATTGAGTTCTATGTAAATTATGACTGCACTATTTTGCATGTTTGACTGATAGTTGCAGGCATCCCTATCAGTTTTACCTGAATAATGATAATAATCACAAAGACATAAATATTTACACAATGTGACAGCGTTTTGAAAGGTTCCATATTACACTATTTTGTTTAGTTTGTTGTTACGCTCTTGTCTCCTCATCACAAACAGACCTGGAATTAATTGTGTGTTGCATCATTCACACAGGTTTAACACACAAACCCTGCCCTATTAAGGCTTAGTTCGTCACTCTGTTCCACCTTGTGATTTCATGTGGTAATTCGTTGAAGTGCTCCACTGTGTATTTAAACTCCATACAGCTTCACTGGAATCACTTGGATAATTTCAGCCCTGGAACCGCCAATCTCAACTGATCTAAAGTAAATAAAGGTAGCTACTAATCGGGAAAACTACCACTGCATTACATCATAAGTTGGAACTCAGCATTTTGAGCTTTGAGGTTGTAGACAGACTAATAATAAAGCATTACTCTGATGTGTGAATGAAACAAAACACAATTTCAGGTATGTTTTTGAGAAGATATCAACATTATAACATGGCTTAAAGCTCACAAGAGTAAATTTTGCATAATATAACATACCTTTAAATAAACATCTTGATTTTTTAGGAATTTAAACTGAATCGCGTCCTTGTCACAAGAAGGTGTGAATGTTGTTTCCCCCAGCAAACAAAGCATTCTTCTATGGATTTAGAATAAGTGTTTACCTAATCCGCCTGCTCTCTCTCAAGGGCAAGACAAAATCAAAACAATAAATCACACGGCAGTAATAGATCATTTACAAGCCAGCCACTTTTTACACATTTGCTCAGACTTGATGTCTTTTCAGGCTGACACCTTGAGCAAAAGCACAAGCTCATTTAATATTAATTTAAATGTGAGCAAGCTTAAACGGGTACAGGCTAATTTTGACGACAGAAGAAGAAGAAGAAGAAGAAACTCTCTTTTAGCAACATTTTTGTAACCTAGGCTATTTTTGATCTTTTCTGAAGCAGACCTTTGGGTTTATTAGAGTGTGTTAGTCAGAGGTATTCTAAAAAGCCAGACGGCATTGTCAGTGGTAGTGAACGAATAGCTGAGTAAGGTTTGCCCTTGTAAGTCTAGTGCTTTTTAGAAAGTAGGCAGATGATGTGGTATAGGCAAAAGCAGAGTTTGTTTGATTCTGTGTGAATAGTTAAAACTGAAGGACTGTTGGTAATGCTGATAATGCAGTTGCAATAATAGGGCTAATGAAGTAGGCCTTATGAATGCATGAATAATGAACAGATCCTTCATCTTGGTTCCTCTTCTAGTTAGGCATCATTAATCACATTTGACCACATGAACGCAAATGAAACTCAAGGCAACTATGTTTGGAAATAAAAGATGAACTTGGGCAAAATATTCAATTCAAAGCCAATTTATCACTTAAAATAAGGAAATAAAGAGAAAATTCTTCTAATTATTTATAGATCCACCCACCCTTTACTGCGATTTAGGCTATGGTCTACTGTAAAGGGATTATATATAGTTTTGGATAAGGCAGCAACTTAAGGAAGATGCGACTCGAACACCTATCTTATAACCGCGTTATTACGCACGAGAAACAAAGCGATATGTTTTCATGGAAAAATTGCAAACCAGGCGTTGTCTATAGTGAGTGCTTTTGGTTTTGGATAAACAGCACTGATCCAGCCTGTGCCATGCGTCCAGACTCAGAGACACAGCACTTCTTTGCGCCGAGGAGGAAGCACGCAGCCTGTAAAGCGGCACTGCGGCATCGCTGTATCACTGCGCCCCGGTCCCTTCTCCGGGATCCTGACGCTCGGGTCTGGAGAGAGAGAGGAGGAGAGAGCCCATGGTTTCCTTTGCGGGATTTATTTTGTCAGCTCCCAACCTTGTGCTGTTTAAGCTTTTTTAGTCAGCGAAGGCCTGCAACTTGTCCGGACGGTTCCTCCTCACTCGCAAGGGTTTGCATTTCTTGGTTTTGCATGACGTGTCTTGGAGCGAAAGAGGAGGCTTGCTTTTGTTGTGTGTCTTTTAGTGGAAAATGAAGCTTGGAGAGTCGGGGAAGGAGGCAGTGCCAGTCCGCTGCTGCCGTTGTAGGCTGGACTGGATTACAGAGCCTGAGAGATACTGACAGCACGGCCAGACAAAAAGGGACGCGAAGACAAGAGAAAGAGTGGTTTTTCAGCGCCAGGGCAGCCAGGGCGAGCGCTACAGTACAGTTCCCCCACTGAGTCGGATTTGGGGGGTATTTGAGATGTACAATTGTGTCATTAAATGAGTGCTGGCATGGGGCATCAGGTTAAAGCCATAGGTGCGAGAATACATGTTAGACTCATTATGAGAGGAAGAGGGAGACTTGCCTTTGGGATTGTTTGAAAGCATCTGCATGGTAGGAATAATTCTGAATGGTGCTGCATAGTTATAGACTGGCATGCTGGCTTCACTTGTCATGTCTGTATGTGAAAGCTTATTCTGTTTCATGGTTCAAATTGTGCACGGTTAACACGCTTGCATGATGTTACTCAAGTGCCAAAAAGAGCATTTAAATCTACTTAAAAACTATTACCAAGGTATAAAGTTATAGATGATTTCACTGATAGGTGCAGTGAAGCAGAGGAGATTATCTTGCATGACCAGTATTAAAATCAATGTTTACTTGTGAAGGCCTGCAGTTGACTCAGTTTAAGTGAATGCAGCCACCACTTGTATGATGTCATGGATTACAATTGGTATTCTAGACACACAGGGAAAGCTGGCGTGTTTTTCGGCAGCAGTGGTTTAGTTAAATAGTGTTACACACAGCTCTAAAAGATGCCAGACCAATGTAAAATTATGTGTTCATGTTATTGTCATGGTATTGCAGAAAGCCACATGCCTTTAGTGCCACTAGGAAATCTGTGTTACTGTTAAGTGCGCTTTCATCTTGATACTTTTTTATATAATAACTTCAAAGCGTCCCCTGCAGTTATTCAAAGAGAAAATGTGATGCTTTTATGGAGAAATGTGCAGAAGAAATTGCACTTATAACAGCAGTATCTAAAGCACTTTCACGATGCGTATTATGAGTTTTATAATGATTAGCAGAGGTCAATTATAGCTGCTGTGCCCCGCTAAACTGTTCATTACACTTAATTTAGGCATAACTTTTGATTTATTTTGGTGTCAATAGGCAAAACAACACAGTAGGAATTAGAGAGGCAATGATGTAATGTTGTGACAGAAACCCTCGAAGTATGTGCTAGCTATCTTATGACATATTTGGACTAATGAATCAGGCCAAAACACAACTTAATTAAGTTAATTAAACTGATTCAGAACTTATTCTGAGTCCCAGAAGTAGAAGTTGACGTATGAATGGTTCTTGTGGAAGAGTTTGGGAACTACTTTTAAAGGCACTTGTTTAGACTGAAGAAGACAAGAAATCTATATCATATTTTACTGTGTTGCTACACTGTGAGTGGATGCACTGATTAAAGGTGCACTACGTAACTTTTCTGGAGGGTCTGTGTTAGGTTTATCTGCTTGCCTGATAGTTTCCACAGTACGACATTAAATTTGTCTATCTCTATGGAAACAGCAGGAGATAAATAAGTTAGGCCAAGTTAAAGGTCAAATCTGGGGAGATGCAACCCCGTTCATTATAATAATGTAAGATCAATATTTTAATGCAGTACAGCGGAACATTTCAGGCAAAGCATAGAGACAACAGGTGGCAGAAAAGTTCCATAGTGCACCTTTAACTTGGTGAGTGTTTCAAATATACTTTTTCTGCTTTTTTCCAGTGGAAGGGTTTGCAGACCTGGGTCACGAAGGCCAGCCGTCTGGAGAGGAAAGATGTGGTCCCGTGGGCTCAGCGAGCTGTGGCTGGATCTAGTCACCCAGAAGACTTTGGCTTTAACTTGAAATTCTCCTCTCTGTGGTGGAATTTGGGCGTCCTTTTCATAACTTGTTGAATAGACCCTTTTACAAGTCTGTCATTGGATTTTATGGCCCTCTTTTGGGGATTTACTCAGTTTGGAATGTAACTTGGTTCTGTGATCCAATGCAGTTTCGGAGTTCCTCTAAAATCCTGGATATTACATGGTTGCCTTGGATCCAATACTTTGATTGTATTCACTTGGATTTTTCCCTCTTTCCACACTAGAGGAGGTCAGGCCTTACCACTTCCATTACCTGTCAGTCCAGTGGATTTAACCAGGATGTATTCTGTGAAGAACATGGAAGGCCCTCGATCCAGCGGACTACGCAAGAAGAGGAAGTCCAGGTCTGAGCGCGACCGGGAGACCAGGAGACCAAATGGCATCAGGAACAACAACCACGTGAAGGGCCCACCATTCCGCTTCTCCTCGGATTCAGAGAGGGAGGGGAGCAGGGAGCCCTCGTCATCTCGCCCCAGACCCCCGAGAAGGAAGAGGAAGGAGTCCACATCTGCCGAGGAAGACATCATCGACGGCTTTTCCATCACAGGCTTTGTAACACTGGAAGCGCTGGAGGTGAGTGAGGGAGTTTGACACTTTCCACCTGGTTGTGAGATGTCGAATGAAGAAATCCACTCAAAACGCAGCTAATGGGGTGTAAATATGTGTTTATCTAGTGCGGCTCAGTGGAGTGTTGTCTGGCTGGTTCTGTGTTTTGTTATGTGGGCTCAGCAGTTGTAGCATTAAATGTAGTGTTGGAGATCACTATCTGTGGCACTGACATACTACAGTAGAAGTCCCATTTTGTTTTTACAAGCCTTTGTGAGCTAAGTCTTATATCAGATGAAGGATAGGCGGCCATGTCTAGAGTGGCTGTTGTGCCTTACTGCAATTTGGAGTGAAAAAGCAATTGGATCCATGTTACAACAGTTTATTCAGAGAGCGAGTAATTTATTGCACGCTGGCTATCCATTTTCCTTGGAATGCAAACCAGGCACAGGCTGCCTTCCAGTGATGTACTTCTGAAATTATGACTTGCAAATGATTCAAATATACAACTCTGCCACAGTTGATCAATGTCAACTATAAATTTGTAGTAAAACACGCTATTTAATCAGTTAATTTACTATGAAAAATATTTATGCAAAAGAACAAAAATTTTAATTGAGGACCACAAAGATGATTTTGTTTTTTACAAAGTTGGGGAGTGTACCTGGACCAGTGAATGTTGCTTTTGAGTTCTTGTCCAACTTTGCCTGTTTATAAATGTGATGTATATCTGGTGATAGTCAGAAGCTTGAAAAAACGGTGTCTATTAGGGATGCACCAATCCAGCTTTTTCATTTCTGATACCGATTTTGACTCTATAACTGTAAGTATCTGCCTATGCCTGATATCAACCAATACAGACTGAAAATAGCAATTATTGTCTTTATACAGAAATAAAATAAGGCAAAGCTGATGCAAATTAATTATCTCTGAAGTAACTTTAGAACAACTTTGTTTAAATAAAAAGTTCAAACATTATGAGACTTTCTCGGCTGATTATGACCAGTAAACTGTCTTATTAGATCAATTTATATGACAAACCAGGATATCACCTGAACCGATATGTGGAAGCTGGTGTCCAACCCACCAAATTTGCAGTATTGGTGCTGATATCACATACAAATATCTGATAGGTGCATCCCTAATGGCTATAGTGTAGAGCTTGTAAAGTTTGTATTCCGTGTTTACTCGTACTTAGATTCAACCAAACCCAATCCCACTGGTTTACATTTATTTTGCCAGCTTATAAATTGCATGTTTCTGGATGTCTTTACTTGGGTACTGTGAGAGTGTGTCTGCACAGGGTCAGTTTGCGGGGTCTCCTCTAATAGTCCACTCGCTCTCATACAGTCTAATGTAGTCAGTGTGGGAAGTGCCTGCACCGCTCATGTGATCTGTACTGTGGCAATCAAGCTTTATTATACTGTACAAGTGGAACTGTCAGGGCAGTTTATGTTGTGCATAACGGAGGCTGGTGTCACACAAAACTAAAGACTGAGTGTGTGTAACCTGGGGACATCAAACAATTAGTGGTTGTTACTTAATCTGTTGTTTAGATCATTAGCTTCAATTGCCTGGACTATAATCTCCCTCAGGTCTACTGTGAAACTGATTTAGCATTAAAACATGTCAGCCATAATTAACCTATACTGTAATATATATATCCTACTGAATATAGTATTTTTTTCTGTATTTGTGTTCACTGAGAATTTGTGTTTGTGGTTCTTATTAGCATGCGGTTTAAAACAAAACTTGAGACAGCGCTGATACAGAGTCTAAGTGAAGGTTACAAAGCTTTTGAAAGTGCACTGGTGCTGTGTTGCCTGAGGGTTTAAAATAAAAATCTGAAGAATGAGATCTATTGTGGTGTTGTTGAGAGAAGTTTAGTAATGGCTTCATCTGATCGTAGGTCTATGGACTGTGGGATCAGATACACATTTTCTTTTCTGAATGTATTTGTATTTGAATAGTATTTTAAGGATTTGTGTGTTTTTCTGTTGCTGAAGAAACACAAATCTCTAAAGCATACATTACACTCCAAATGTGTATTATTATTATTATAGCTTTAATGTAGTGAAACTTATATCTGTTGAAGCCTGGTGGTAGCTAAACATTGCAAGCTTGTTCTGTATGGCAACGGCTCTTAAACTTTTCACACCAAGTACAACCAGAGAAAATATTTTGAGTACCACTAGATCGAAATCAGATAAATAACTATTGCGCTATTCCAGGTCTAATCTAGGGCTAAACCAGGTCCAGAAGTGGACTACATCATTTCCACTGTATTTCTAAACAAGGCATTATCCAAAAGAGGACAAAATGTGAATAAAATGAACACTAAATTAGGCAAACTGACTTACTGAAGAGCTGTCCAAGTGCCACTGAAGGAGCTGAGATTTTGTAGCACAAGATCTTTTATTTTCTTGTCTTGGGTTAAATGATGTTTTTACAAATGAAGAAATAGATTTTTGTAGCTCTAAATATAACCTCAACTTGGAAAATGATATTGCACTAATTAATTCAGAAGATTTTTATGCCCCTACATCCTACTGAATAGATGGAAAATAGATTGAAATCGATTCAGTTTTCGATAAATGGAACACTTATTTATTGCATACCTTTTCTTTGCATTATTGGGATTTTTTTTTATTTTTTTTTGACTATACGATAAGATTTAGACATAAAAGGTTGATTTAATAACTTTTACTATTACTCATTACAGATGCAAATTCAGTAAGATGGAAAGTGTTTCATTCTGCTGTTTAGTTATTGCAGCTCGTAATTTTTAAACGTGCACTATGTATTTTTTTGGTTGGGGGTCCCTCACCTGCCTGGAATGTTCCACAGTATGGCATTAAACAGCTCTACCTTACATTTATTCAATTACAGGTGGTTTTATTTCTCAAAAATACCTACAAAAATAGACATTCTGACTGTGAGTGGGGTTGCCTCTCCACAAATCTGACCTGTAATTTAGCCTGGTTTGGTCTCCATGGTGATAGAAAGGTTTAATACCATACTGTGAAACATCCAGAAAAGCATTAGATGGACCCTTTACCAGAAAAGTTACACAATGTACCTTTAACAATACTGTACATTGAGAATATATTTTTTTTTATTGTGTTGTGTTTATTGTGTGGCATAAATTAGTTGCAATATTATTGTTTATTGTCTGTATTTACTGAAGTAATACATTACACTTCAAAGTAGTTACAGGCCCAACCCTAGCTATGGCCCATGGTAGCGTGTCTAAGCGTCACCTGCACCTACAAGCAGCAGGTGACTTGTTTGGTGCTGCAGACCATAGTGCCCTCTGTGTGCCCAGTAAGTGTAGTAGTGCGTTGTATCATGTACATCACAGCAGTAGACTCCCTCTCTGCGTGTGTGCGTGGTGATACAGTGAAATAGTGATGAGGTCAGAGCCCAGAGGTATAAGCCCGTGCGCTCCATCTGTCAGCGCGCCGCTCCAGCTTCACTTTCATCTCTGCTTCCCTCTCCTCACCTGAAGCTCCTGCGACAGGGCTCCCCAGGCCTTCCACTGCAGGAGAGAGGAGATACTGAGCAGACCGTTGTGGTGCTGGTGGCTGTTGTTGTTGTGGTGGTGAAGTTCTCAAGTCTTGGTTCTTAGAATGCAATGCAATAGTTTCATTCCAATAGTTTCAACCATCAAGCATAAATTTAAAGGTACATTATGTAACTTTTTGATTGGGGGTCGGTTACCTGCTTGTTTTTATGAATATGTCAGTGCTCTGCCTGAAATGTTCCACAGTATGACAACAACTCTACCTTAAATTTATTCAATTACAGGTGGGTTTATAGTTCAAAAATACAGAGAGAAACAGGCATTCTGACTGTGAGCGGAGCTGCCTCTCCACAGATCTGACCTGTACCTTGGTCTAGTTTGGTCTCCATGAAGATAGAAAGGTTTAACATCATACTGTGAAATATTCCAAGCAGCTCAATAATGTCTCCATGGAGAAAAGTAGGTGTTGGACGGTCTACTAGAAAAGTTAAACAATGCACCTTTAATTTTCAGTACGGTTTTTGTGTCTTTTGGTGAGCTATATAGCCCTTCTAATCCAAAAGTCTGATTTAGCTGTTGTACAGATGTGTATATTTAACAATGTGTAGCATAGAGTAGATATTAGAATGCAGCTACAGAACTCCATGGTCCTAAGACAAGATAAAAAATGTCAAAAAGTTCATGCTGGTGAATGAACACACATTTGGTTGCAATATACTGTATACATAAGATACAATTGTCACTTATAAAGATTGTGAGAGCTGTCAGTTGTCTGTTGGGTGAATCTAAAATGTACCAGGCAACTGATATTTATGAAATCATCATTAACATTCTCATGCTCTAACAAGAATGATGTGAAGGACTGTATAACTTGTCTGCTGGAGGGTCTGTCACATGTTTGCCTCCATGTAAAAATCATGTTTTTAAATATAGTTTTGAGCAATAAATAACTGTAGCTGAATAAATACAAGTAAACAAATACAGATTTAATACCATACTGTGAACATTTTAAACCAAAACGTTAACATTTCCATCGAGACAAACGGATTGCGGACCCCTGTCTAGAAAAGTTACACAGCGCACCTTTAACAAAATACCTCCTTTCTGTCCTAATAATACATTATCATACATTCACATAAGCATAACTGGAATAGTGCAGTAGTCAGCATAAAGTACCCTCTTTCCATCACTGACAAAGACTGAAAGCTCCTTCCACTTCACCATTGTTCTACTTATAGTTCACCTAAATCTGTCACACATCGTGATCTATAGAGCCAACCCCAAGAACTCGTATTTCTGTGCCACAAGTCTACTACAACCATAAACATTTTCCTCGCCGTGTTTACTCTTTCTGTGGATTCCTTTTTTTCAAGTGGTCACGCCAAGTCAAACACTGCTACATTACCACAGCAGCCGCCTCTGGTTTCCATGGTGCGCTGATGCCAACAACACTGAAAACTTGGGCAACCACTTGTGTCTTGCTAAATGGGATTTATTTTAGACACAAAACATTTCGCATATCTGTAACTTTATGAAATAACATCCCATACAAGCAAGACAGCTGTATAACAAAAAGCTGCTGTAACTCTATTAAGCCTCTAAGAAGTTGAATAGATCTAGCATATTATATCTAGGGGAGTGGTTCTCAAACTGTGGTATGTGTAATAGGCTGTTTATTGTGTTCAAATTACAGTGATTGAAAGTGTATTGTTTATGTTCATAAAATTAATATTGAAAACATTTTAGAGATATAGTTTTTGTTATCGTCCAGCCCCAGTCTTCTTCTTCAGACAGTACACAGATTTCTTTACAGGGCAGTGGTTACTTAATTTAGANCAACTTTTTCATGGATTGAACGTGTTTTGGACCAACAGAACCGACTCAAAGGTAAGAAATGCGTATTTTATTCTTTGATTATGATGTGAATTTTTAAGTTATAGCGTTTTGGGCTCGTTGTATGGCATAAAATGAATGATATGGTTGTTTTATTGATAAATTAAGCTTTCAAATGATGTATGGCATGCCAGTAGTGAAAACAATAATGAAGGTGAAAATACAGAGTGAAAATTTTTTTGTGGAAAATCACCCGCCGGCGGGCGGGTGGATGGTAAGTGGTTTTAAAGTCCTGTGTGGTTTATTTGTGAAAAAAGTTCGAAAATAGACCATTCTATAACATTGCGCCTTAAAATCCAGAGTGCCTAATAGCCCGGAAAATACGGTATTGTGTTAAATGATATTACAGTAATCTAAAATGGGAAGAATTAGTTGAGTGATCATCTTTTTCTTCACAGAAAATCTAAAACAATTGATGGACTGGTAAAGTCATTTTAAGAGGTACTGAGGTAAAACACCTTTTGCTCAAATACATGGTCAAAAAAAATCTGATACAGGCTCTTTAACTGCTAATAAACCTGAATAAACAGATCAGTATTAGTCCCTTCGAGGTTAATCGACTTTATGGTAATATTTCATGTATTTGGAGATTCGGGCAGGTGTGATGTTTTGAATCTCTTTCTTAAAATGAACTTTGTGAAACTTTCTTCGTAAACTTTGACTCAAATAAAGGGCAAACTAAGGCTACAGCTGACAGATAATATTTGTAATCATTTCTGGTGAATGAAATTATGAAATATAATAAAGCTGACAGTAAACATGACTGACACAAATTGGGTAAACAACTCACACTGGGGAATGACAGGCTTCAATCAGTCCACTATAACAGACATGAGATTCAATGTAGATAGAACCTTTTCACAATGGCCGGCAGTGCCCTGTTATAGTTTTGAGGTTAGTGTTTTTCTGTGGCAAAATGTGTGTGTAAATGTGTGTCGTATTCTCCAGCAGCTTCATAAATCTGCCCCATCACCAAATCTAAAACCAACAAGCTCCACAAAGGATAAACATTCTTCCACGAAAAATGTATCCACAACTATCAAGGGAAGAAAGACAAAAACTTGTGGCCCTGTCACACTTTGACAATTTAGCCAGTGTATGCCGACATATGAAAAATTGGGCAAATACGCTGGAGTATGCCGGCATAGATTTTGTCCTCTGCAAATAATAACATCCAGTCCACAAAACCATGCTATTAATCCCACTTGAGTTGTTCTTTGAAAGTAAAAAAGGTGAGAGTAGCACGTGTGTTTGTTTACATCCAGCGCATGTGTGAAGCTGTAGATTAGAGATAGTGACTTTAATTCCAGTGGACTTTATCTCCAATCTTTTGTGCTTTAAAACAGTTTCCTGACGCGATCTTGCTCACAACTTTATATCCTGTGGTTCGTAGAGATATCTCACTGCTCTATACCGACCTACCAATCTACCAGTTGATCTGCTGCATTCAGCACCATGGACAGCGAGAGACATAAAATATGAGGTGTCAGAATAGTGATCCTTAAAAGTGTTGGAAAATTTGCATGTCTAAATAGAGACATGTCGTAATACCGAGTTGTCTAAAGGTTGGGATGTCGGAATAGATGGCAAAAACCCACTGTACCAGTTGTGTGCCAATAAGAGCCAGACGTTTTCTTCTGCATGACGCTGATTATAATGTTGCTACTGCGATGTGTGGGTTATGATTTAAATCGAGTGGCAGCCTCACAACACGTGATTGTCAGCGATATGCTACTGTGCGCTATCATAAATTAGACTGTTTTTTGGGCATGAGTTGTGGACACTGGCAACACACTAAGCATTAGTTAGTATAAAATTATATATCAGTTATTAAACCATTAAAACATTATCTATAAGTTATTAATATGTTATATATATATATGTCCAACTCGTAATGGATACGCTGTGTATACGCCCAAATTTGAAAAAAATAAAATAAATGTATAGTTCAGCGTGTGTCAGCGTTTTAGGGAAATTCTGGCATATGCTGGCTAAATCATCAAGGTGTGACAGGGTCATTAAATGCAAACAATGACTAGAATTAGTGAATTACTGAGCAAAACTAATGTTAAGGTTGTCACTCAGACTGATTCTACAGTTAAAATTAAAAATCAATTACATGATATTGATATTAGTATAGATAGATAGATAGATAGATAGACAGACTTGTGCAGTTCGAATGCATAAAACACCTCTAGGACCAAAACGTTAGTTCAGATACAGGTCACATAGGGGCGAAAAAATCAGATCTGGGTCACTTCAGGCTGCAGTCTGAACATAGCCTTAGTTTATAAAACCCATGCAGAAGGAAGTGCTTTGTACATTTGTGGACAGGGAAGTTGTCTGTGTTTTTCTCAGCTGGATGAGTTTGACTTTTGGGCTTGTTCTGCTGTTGTGATAGTCTGATCCATCAGCCGGTTTCACTTTGTGGAAACAGTCTGACCTCACAGCATTAGGATTCGTTCACTCGACAGTTGGCAGATACTTTTTTTTATTTAACCAATCGCTGGTCATGACTTATGTAATGTGCTGGAATGCTCAGTGGTGTTCAAGTAATTACTGGCACAACAGTAAACAAAACAGAGAGTGAACATGTCTGTCAACGATCATTGTTTGTATCATCTACATCCATCTCGATGCTTTGTTTACTGTTTTGCTGTTCCACAAAAGGGACCCAGACAGATGAGACGAGTTTGGCGTCATGGCTTCACAGCTCACAGCTGATTGGTCAGTGCTCGATCTTGTCTGATCTCAGAAGCTAAGTTAGATTGAACCTGGGATGGGAGATCGCTGCTGAGAACACCATGTGCCGTTATGGTCCACAGTGGCTCTGCGTACTGTTGTTGTGTGCTTAAACAAAACATTTTACCCAGTAGAAATGTAGTGTGTGAGTGACTGACGGCATGCTCACTTCATACAGCACCACCAAGAGAATGGAGTTAAAGAAAAATGCAATGTTAAGTGCTTTGGTTCTATTGCAAGACACTGTATGAATCGAATGTATGATTATTGTTATCACTAGTACTATTTGATTCTGAACGAATGCTGAATTAACTCAATACTACAACTGAAACATAACTCATTTATACAGATACTACACAGGTAATATTTATGTACTGGAATTGGGCAAAGTCTTGAGTACCAAGAGGAAGCCTTTTACTTTTAGTGCTACACAGCCTCAAATATTACTTCTGCCATACTATCACTGCTTCCATTGAGTTCTATGTAAATTATGACTGCACTATTTTTGCATGTTTGACTGATAGTTGCAGGCATCCCTATCAGTTTTACCTGGATAATGATAATAATCACAAAGACATAAATATTTACACAATGTGACAGCGTTTTGAAAGGTTCCATATTACACTATTTTGTTTAGTTTGTTGTTACGCTCTTGTCTCCTCATCACAAACAGACCTGGAATTGTGTGTTGCATCATTCACACAGGTTTAACACACAAACCCTGCCCTATTAAGGCTTAGTTCGTCACTCTGTTCCACCTTGTGATTTCATGTGGTAATTCGTTGAAGTGCTCCACTGTGTATTTAAACTCCATACAGCTTCACTGGAATCACTTGGATAATTTCAGCCCTGGAACCGCCAATCTCAACTGAACTAAAGTAAATAAAGGTAGCTACTAATCGGGAAAACTACCACTGCATTACATCATAAGTTGGAACTCAGCATTTTGAGCTTTGAGGTTGTAGACAGACTAATAATAAAGCATTACTCTGATGTGTGAATGAAACAAAACACAATTTCAGGTATGTTTTTGAGAAGATATCAACATTATAACATGGCTTAAAGCTCACAAGAGTAAATTTTGCATAATATAACATACCTTTAAATAAACATCTTGATTTTTTAGGAATTTAAACTGAATCGCGTCCTTGTCACAAGAAGGTGTGAATGTTGTTTCCCCCAGCAAACAAAGCATTCTTCTATGGATTTAGAATAAGTGTTTACCTAATCCGCCTGCTCTCTCTCAAGGGCAAGACAAAATCAAAACAATAAATCACACGGCAGTAATAGATCATTTACAAGCCAGCCACTTTTTACACATTTGCTCAGACTTGATGTCTTTTCAGGCTGACACCTTGAGCAAAAGCACAAGCTCATTTAATATTAATTTAAATGTGAGCAAGCTTAAACGGGTACAGGCTAATTTTGACGACAGAAGAAGAAGAAGAAGAAGAAGAAACTCTCTTTTAGCAACATTTTTGTAACCTAGGCTATTTTTGATCTTTTCTGAGCAGACCTTTGGGTTTATTAGAGTGTGTTAGTCAGAGGTATTCTAAAAAGCCAGACGGCATTGTCAGTGGTAGTGAACGAATAGCTGAGTAAGGTTTGCCCTTGTAAGTCTAGTGCTTTTTAGAAAGTAGGCAGATGATGTGGTATAGGCAAAAGCAGAGTTTGTGTGATTCTGTGTGAATAGTTAAAACTGAAGGACTGTTGGTAATGCTGATAATGCAGTTGCAATAATAGGGCTAATGAAGTAGGCCTTATGAATGCATGAATAATGAACAGATCCTTCATCTTGGTTCCTCTTCTAGTTAGGCATCATTAATCACATTTGACCACATGAACGCAAATGAAACTCAAGGCAACTATGTTTGGAAATAAAAAGATGAACTTGGGCAAAATATTCAATTCAAAGCCAATTTATCACTTAAAATAAGGAAATAAAGAGAAAATTCTTCTAATTATTTATAGATCCACACACCCTTTACTGCGATTTAGGCTATGGTCTACTGTAAAGGGATTATATATAGTTTTGGATAAGGCAGCAACTTAGGGAAGATGACGACTCGAACACCTATCTTATAACCGCGTTATTACGCACGAGAAACAAAGCGATATGTTTTCATGGAAAAAATTGCAAACCAGGCGTTGTCTATAGTGAGTGCTTTTGGTTTTGGATAAACAGCACTGATCCAGCCTGTGCCATGCGTCCAGACTCAGAGACACAGCACTTCTTTGCGCCGAGGAGGAAGCACGCAGCCTGTAAAGCGGCACTGCGGCATCGCTGTATCACTGCGCCCCGGTCCCTTCTCCGGGATCCTGACGCTCGGGTCTGGAGAGAGAGAGGAGGAGAGAGCCCATGGTTTCCTTTGCGGGATTTATTTTGTCAGCTCCCAACCTTGTGCTGTTTAAGCTTTTTTAGTCAGCGAAGGCCTGCAACTTGTCCGGACGGTTCCTCCTCACTCGCAAGGGTTTGCATTTCTTGGTTTTGCATGACGTGTCTTGGAGCGAAAGAGGAGGCTTGCTTTTGTTGTGTGTCTTTTAGTGGAAAATGAAGCTTGGAGAGTCGGGGAAGGAGGCAGTGCCAGTCCGCTGCTGCCGTTGTAGGCTGGACTGGATTACAGAGCCTGAGAGATACTGACAGCACGGCCAGACAAAAAGGGACGCGAAGACAAGAGAAAGAGTGGTTTTTCAGCGCCAGGGCAGCCAGGGCGAGCGCTACAGTACAGTTCCCCCACTGAGTCGGATTTGGGGGGTATTTGAGATGTACAATTGTGTCATTAAATGAGTGCTGGCATGGGGCATCAGGTTAAAGCCATAGGTGCGAGAATACATGTTAGACTCATTATGAGAGGAAGAGGGAGACTTGCCTTTGGGATTGTTTGAAAGCATCTGCATGGTAGGAATAATTCTGAATGGTGCTGCATAGTTATAGACTGGCATGCTGGCTTCACTTGTCATGTCTGTATGTGAAAGCTTATTCTGTTTCATGGTTCAAATTGTGCACGGTTAACACGCTTGCATGATGTTACTCAAGTGCCAAAAAGAGCATTTAAATCTACTTAAAAACTATTACCAAGGTATAAAGTTATAGATGATTTCACTGATAGGTGCAGTGAAGCAGAGGAGATTATCTTGCATGACCAGTATTAAAATCAATGTTTACTTGTGAAGGCCTGCAGTTGACTCAGTTTAAGTGAATGCAGCCACCACTTGTATGATGTCATGGATTACAATTGGTATTCTAGACACACAGGGAAAGCTGGCGTGTTTTTCGGCAGCAGTGGTTTAGTTAAATAGTGTTACACACAGCTCTAAAAGATGCCAGACCAATGTAAAATTATGTGTTCATGTTATTGTCATGGTATTGCAGAAAGCCACATGCCTTTAGTGCCACTAGGAAATCTGTGTTACTGTTAAGTGCGCTTTCATCTTGATACTTTTTTTATAATAACTTCAAAGCGTCCCCTGCAGTTATTCAAAGAGAAAATGTGATGCTTTTATGGAGAAATGTGCAGAAGAAATTGCACTTATAACAGCAGTATCTAAAGCACTTTCACGATGCGTATTATGAGTTTTATAATGATTAGCAGAGGTCAATTATAGCTGCTGTGCCCCGCTAAACTGTTCATTACACTTAATTTAGGCATAACTTTTGATTTATTTTGGTGTCAATAGGCAAAACAACACAGTAGGAATTAGAGAGGCAATGATGTAATGTTGTGACAGAAACCCTCGAAGTATGTGCTAGCTATCTTATGACATATTTGGACTAATGAATCAGGCCAAAACACAACTTAATTAAGTTAATTAAACTGATTCAGAACTTATTCTGAGTCCCAGAAGTAGAAGTTGACGTATGAATGGTTCTTGTGGAAGAGTTTGGGAACTACTTTTAAAGGCACTTGTTTAGACTGAAGAAGACAAGAAATCTATATCATATTTTACTGTGTTGCTACACTGTGAGTGGATGCACTGATTAAAGGTGCACTACGTAACTTTTCTGGAGGGTCTGTGTTAGGTTTATCTGCTTGCCTGATAGTTTCCACAGTACGACATTAAATTTGTCTATCTCTATGGAAACAGCAGGAGATAAATAAGTTAGGCCAAGTTAAAGGTCAAATCTGGGGAGATGCAACCCCGTTCATTATAATAATGTAAGATCAATATTTTAATGCAGTACAGCGGAACATTTCAGGCAAAGCATAGAGACAACAGGTGGCAGACCCGCCATCAGAAAAGTTCCATAGTGCACCTTTAACTTGGTGAGTGTTTCAAATATACTTTTTCTGCTTTTTTCCAGTGGAAGGGTTTGCAGACCTGGGTCACGAAGGCCAGCCGTCTGGAGAGGAAAGATGTGGTCCCGTGGGCTCAGCGAGCTGTGGCTGGATCTAGTCACCCAGAAGACTTTGGCTTTAACTTGAAATTCTCCTCTCTGTGGTGGAATTTGGGCGTCCTTTTCATAACTTGTTGAATAGACCCTTTTTACAAGTCTGTCATTGGATTTTATGGCCCTCTTTTGGGGATTTACTCAGTTTGGAATGTAACTTGGTTCTGTGATCCAATGCAGTTTCGGAGTTCCTCTAAAATCCTGGATATTACATGGTTGCCTTGGATCCAATACTTTGATTGTATTCACTTGGATTTTTCCCTCTTTCCACACTAGAGGAGGTCAGGCCTTACCACTTCCATTACCTGTCAGTCCAGTGGATTTAACCAGGATGTATTCTGTGAAGAACATGGAAGGCCCTCGATCCAGCGGACTACGCAAGAAGAGGAAGTCCAGGTCTGAGCGCGACCGGGAGACCAGGAGACCAAATGGCATCAGGAACAACAACCACGTGAAGGGCCCACCATTCCGCTTCTCCTCGGATTCAGAGAGGGAGGGGAGCAGGGAGCCCTCGTCATCTCGCCCCAGACCCCCGAGAAGGAAGAGGAAGGAGTCCACATCTGCCGAGGAAGACATCATCGACGGCTTTTCCATCACAGGCTTTGTAACACTGGAAGCGCTGGAGGTGAGTGAGGGAGTTTGACACTTTCCACCTGGTTGTGAGATGTCGAATGAAGAAATCCACTCAAAACGCAGCTAATGGGGTGTAAATATGTGTTTATCTAGTGCGGCTCAGTGGAGTGTTGTCTGGCTGGTTCTGTGTTTTGTTATGTGGGCTCAGCAGTTGTAGCATTAAATGTAGTGTTGGAGATCACTATCTGTGGCACTGACATACTACAGTAGAAGTCCCATTTTGTTTTTACAAGCCTTTGTGAGCTAAGTCTTATATCAGATGAAGGATAGGCGGCCATGTCTAGAGTGGCTGTTGTGCCTTACTGCAATTTGGAGTGAAAAAGCAATTGGATCCATGTTACAACAGTTTATTCAGAGAGCGAGTAATTTATTGCACGCTGGCTATCCATTTTCCTTGGAATGCAAACCAGGCACAGGCTGCCTTCCAGTGATGTACTTCTGAAATTATGACTTGCAAATGATTCAAATATACAACTCTGCCACAGTTGATCAATGTCAACTATAAATTTGTAGTAAAACACGCTATTTAATCAGTTAATTTACTATGAAAAATATTTATGCAAAAGAACAAAAATTTAATTGAGGACCACAAAGATGATTTTGTTTTTACAAAGTTGGGGAGTGTACCTGGACCAGTGAATGTTGCTTTTGAGTTCTTGTCCAACTTTGCCTGTTTATAAATGTGATGTATATCTGGTGATAGTCAGAAGCTTGAAAAAACGGTGTCTATTAGGGATGCACCAATCCAGCTTTTTCATTTCTGATACCGATTTTGACTCTATAGCTGTAAGTATCTGCCTATGCCTGATATCAACCAATACAGACTGAAAATAGCAATTATTGTCTTTATACAGAAATAAAATAAGGCAAAGCTGATGCAAATTAATTATCTCTGAAGTAACTTTAGAACAACTTTGTTTAAATAAAAAGTTCAAACATTATGAGACTTTCTCGGCTGATTATGACCAGTAAACTGTCTTATTAGATCAATTTATATGACAAACCAGGACATCACCTGAACCCATATGTGGAAGCTGGTGTCCAACCCACCAAATTTGCAGTATTGGTGCTGATATCACATACAAATATCTGATAGGTGCATCCCTAATGGCTATAGTGTAGAGCTTGTAAAGTTTGTATTCCGTGTTTACTTGTACTTACTTAGATTCAACCAAACCCAATCCCACTGGTTTACATTTATTTTGCCAGCTTATAAATTGCATGTTTCTGGATGTCTTTACTTGGGTACTGTGAGAGTGTGTCTGCACAGGGTCAGTTTGCGGGGTCTCCTCTAATAGTCCACTCGCTCTCATACAGTCTAATGTAGTCAGTGTGGGAAGTGCCTGCACCGCTCATGTGATCTGTACTGTGGCAATCAAGCTTTATTATACTGTACAAGTGGAACTGTCAGGGCAGTTTATGTTGTGCATAACGGAGGCTGGTGTCACACAAAACTAAAGACTGAGTGTGTGTAACCTGGGGACATCAAACAATTAGTGGTTGTTACTTAATCTGTTGTTTAGATCATTAGCTTCAATTGCCTGGACTATAATCTCCCTCAGGTCTACTGTGAAACTGATTTAGCATTAAAACATGTCAGCCATAATTAACCTATACTGTAATATATATCCTACTGAATATAGTATTTTTTTCTGTATTTGTGTTCACTGAGAATTTGTGTTTGTGGTTCTTATTAGCATGCGGTTTAAACAAAACTTGAGACAGCGCTGATACAGAGTCTAAGTGAAGGTTACAAAGCTTTTGAAAGTGCACTGGTGCTGTGTTGCCTGAGGGTTTAAAATAAAAATCTGAAGAATGAGATCTATTGTGGTGTTGTTGAGAGAAGTTTAGTAATGGCTTCATCTGATCGTAGGTCTATGGACTGTGGGATCAGATACACATTTTCTTTTCTGAATGTATTTGTATTTGAATAGTATTTTAAGGATTTGTGTGTTTTTCTGTTGCTGAAGAAACACAAATCTCTAAAGCATACATTACACTCCAAATGTGTATTATTATTATTATAGCTTTAATGTAGTGAAACTTATATCTGTTGAAGCCTGGTGGTAGCTAAACATTGCAAGCTTGTTCTGTATGGCAACGGCTCTTAAACTTTTCACACCAAGTACAACCAGAGAAAATATTTTGAGTACCACTAGATCGAAATCAGATAAATAACTATTGCGCTATTCCAGGTCTAATCTAGGGCTAAACCAGGTCCAGAAGTGGACTACATCATTTCCACTGTATTTCTAAACAAGGCATTATCCAAAAGAGGACAAAATGTGAATAAAATGAACACTAAATTAGGCAAACTGACTTACTGAAGAGCTGTCCAAGTGCCACTGAAGGAGCTGAGATTTTGTAGCACAAGATCTTTTATTTTCTTGTCTTGGGTTAAATGATGTTTTTACAAATGAAGAAATTGATTTTTGTAGCTCTAAATATAACCTCAACTTGGAAAATGATATTGCACTAATTAATTCAGAAGATTTTTATGCCCCTACATCCTACTGAATAGATGGAAAATAGATTGAAATCGATTCAGTTTTCGATAAATGGAACACTTATTTATTGCATACCTTTTCTTTGCATTATTGGGAATTTATGTATTTATTTTTTTTTGACTATACGATAAGATTTAGACATAAAAGGTTGATTTAATAACTTTTACTATTACTCATTACAGATGCAAATTCAGTAAGATGGAAAGTGTTTCATTCTGCTGTTTAGTTATTGCAGCTCGTAATTTTTAAACGTGCACTATGTATTTTTTTTGGTTGGGGGTCCCTCACCTGCCTGGAATGTTCCACAGTATGGCATTAAACAGCTCTACCTTACATTTATTCAATTACAGGTGGTTTTATTTCTCAAAAATACCTACAAAAATAGACATTCTGACTGTGAGTGGGGTTGCCTCTCCACAAATCTGACCTGTAATTTAGCCTGGTTTGGTCTCCATGGTGATAGAAAGGTTTAATACCATTACTGTGAAACATCCAGAAAAGCATTAGATGGACCCTTTACCAGAAAAGTTACACAATGTACCTTTAACAATACTGTACATTGAGAATATTTTTTTTTATTGTGTTGTGTTTATTGTGTGGCATAAATTAGTTGCAATATTATTGTTTATTGTCTGTATTTACTGAAGTAATACATTACACTTCAAAGTAGTTACAGGCCCAACCCTACCTATGGCCCATGGTAGCGTGTCTAAGCGTCACCTGCACCTACAAGCAGCAGGTGACTTGTTTGGTGCTGCAGACCATAGTGCCCTCTGTGTGCCCAGTAAGTGTAGTAGTGCGTTGTATCATGTACATCACAGCAGTAGACTCCCTCTCTGCGTGTGTGCGTGGTGATACAGTGAAATAGTGATGAGGTCAGAGCCCAGAGGTATAAGCCCGTGCGCTCCATCTGTCAGCGCGCCGCTCCAGCTTCACTTTCATCTCTGCTTCTCCTCTCCTCACCTGAAGCTCCTGCGACAGGGCTCCCCAGGCCTTCCACTGCAGGAGAGAGGAGATACTGAGCAGACCGTTGTGGTGCTGGTGGCTGTTGTTGTTGTGGTGGTGAAGTTCTCAAGTCTTGGTTCTTAGAATGCAATGCAATAGTTTCATTCCAATAGTTTCAACCATCAAGCTTAAATTTAAAGGTACATTATGTAACTTTTTGATTGGGGGTCGGTTACCTGCTTGTTTTTATGAATATGTCAGTGCTCTGCCTGAAATGTTCCACAGTATGACAACAACTCTACCTTAAATTTATTCAATTACAGGTGGGTTTATAGTTCAAAAATACAGAGAGAAACAGGCATTCTGACTGTGAGCGGAGCTGCCTCTCCACAGATCTGACCTGTACCTTGGTCTAGTTTGGTCTCCATGAAGATAGAAAGGTTTAACATCATACTGTGAAATATTCCAAGCAGCTCAATAATGTCTCCATGGAGAAAAGTAGGTGTTGGACGGTCTACTAGAAAAGTTAAACAATGCACCTTTAATTTTCAGTACGGTTTTTGTGTCTTTTGGTGAGCTATATAGCCCTTCTAATCCAAAAGTCTGATTTAGCTGTTGTACAGATGTGTATATTTAACAATGTGTAGCATAGAGTAGATATTAGAATGCAGCTACAGAACTCCATGGTCCTAAGACAAGATAAAAAATGTCAAAAAGTTCATGCTGGTGAATGAACACACATTTGGTTGCAATATACTGTATACATAAGATACAATTGTCACTTATAAAAGACTTGTGAGAGCTGTCAGTTGTCTGTTGGGTGAATCTAAAATGTACCAGGCAACTGATATTTATGAAATCATCATTAACATTCTCATGCTCTAACAAGAATGATGTGAAGGACTTAAAGGTGCACTGTATAACTTGTCTGCTGGAGGGTCTGTCACATGTTTGCCTCCATGTAAAAATCATGTTTTTAAATATAGTTTTGAGCAATAAATAACTGTAGCTGAATAAATACAAGTAAACAAATACAGATTTAATACCATACTGTGAACATTTTAAACCAAAACGTTAACATTTCCATCGAGACAAACGGATTGCGGACCCCTGTCTAGAAAAGTTACACAGCGCACCTTTAACAAAATACCTCCTTTCTGTCCTAATAATACATTATCATACATTCACATAAGCATAACTGGAATAGTGCAGTAGTCAGCATAAAGTACCCTCTTTCCATCACTGACAAAGACTGAAAGCTCCTTCCACTTCACCATTGTTCTACTTATAGTTCACCTAAATCTGTCACACATCGTGATCTATAGAGCCAACCCCAAGAACTCGTATTTCTGTGCCACAAGTCTACTACAACCATAAACATTTTCCTCGCCGTGTTTACTCTTTCTGTGGATTCTTTTTTTCAAGTGGTCACGCCAAGTCAAACACTGCTACATTACCACAGCAGCCGCCTCTGGTTTCCATGGTGCGCTGATGCCAACAACACTGAAAACTTGGGCAACCACTTGTGTCTTGCTAAATGGGATTTATTTTAGACACAAAACATTTCGCATATCTGTAACTTTATGAAATAACATCCCATACAAGCAAGACAGCTGTATAACAAAAAGCTGCTGTAACTCTATTAAGCCTCTAAGAAGTTGAATAGATCTAGCATATTATATCTAGGGGAGTGGTTCTCAAACTGTGGTATGTGTAATAGGCTGTTTATTGTGTTCAAATTACAGTGATTGAAAGTGTATTGTTTATGTTCATAAAATTAATATTGAAAACATTTTAGAGATATAGTTTTTGTTATCGTCCAGCCCCAGTCTTCTTCTTCAGACAGTACACAGATTTCTTTACAGGGCAGTGGTTACTTAATTTAGACAAAAATCCCATATTTTTGTCTTCTTTTGTGATTGTGCTGCTTTAGAAATACTGTGGCAATGGTGTAGTCTTACTTTAGTCCTATTCCCATATCTAGAAGACTGATGTCAATGCTGCGTCCTTGCTAAATCCTTCACAAAAAAACCTTATGAATCTGTCCATACAGTCAGGTCATTAAGGGTGCAACTATTATTTTAGTAGTTAACTATTCAGCAATTAATTTTACAATTAGTTGACTAGTCACAGATATCGTTTAGACTTTTTAAATACATTATCAATCAAAGAAAGGTAGAAATATGGTGACTGAGGCTTCTAAGTAGAGAATATTAGAGATCGACCAATGTGTTTTTTTCATTGCCAATACAGATGCTGATTGTTTAGAATACAGTATTTCTGAGCCTATATGTCAGGCCGATTTAGATTATTCTATAGATAATGTAAATTTACCACAAAGCCCTTTTTTTTACCACAAACGTATGTAGTCATGTGTGTAATTCTCTCTTCACATTAAAGTGTTAAAATAAAGCTTTGCGTGTAGTAGAGATGTAACAATATCCAAATCTCTCGGTACGATATTATCAGGATATGCTTCTCACGGTATGATATTTATTGTGACATTTTGGAGAGGCTTATATAATTGTAGATGGGACACTTTTTTGCTTTTAAAATACCTTGACAACATTTTGGTGTGAATTAGCTCCGTCATAATCCCAAGAATTCAAGCCAAAAACATATTTCTTCATGTTGTCTGCACTGAAATGAATCATGGGATATGTAGTTCCCGATGGTTATAAGATGTTGCATCTTTAAAACCATGCATTTAAGCAAAAGAACTTGTAATTCGATATATTGTGACAGCCCACAATATTATTGTGCGACTTTTGACAATACAATATCACAATATTATAATATTATTGTTACATCCCTAGTGTGTAGTTTTTAAGCAGTAGATCTTTAGAGAATATACAAATAAAGTATATTATTAATGAAAATCACAATCAAAATGACATTTTTGTTTTCAAGTCTCTATAGTCCAAATGACGATTATGACAAGCTAAATACAACCACGATGTTGTTATAGTCGATCAGTCACATTTGGCCAATTAACTGCGGTTGCCCTGCAAGTGTCCGTCCAAACATTTGCTGAACAAATAGAAGGTTCTAGCCAATAAAATACTGGTCAATTTAAATCCTCACTTGCTTAGATTTGAATATCCTACGAAGCCAGGAAATTGTGACCTGTTTGTTATCACTGCACTGATTCACAAACAAAACCTGGTCTTTTCAAATTAAAATCCCTGTTTATTTGGGAATTCTGCTGTGCCCATCAGATGTTTGTTTGGGAGCCATCTGTCAGAGCAGCCCTGGCTTTGGAGCAGAGACGTGCTCCTGCTGGGTCAATCCGGAGCCCCACACCACTCACATTAGTCTAGTCATTGTGCCCATTATAACCTCTTCAGATGAATTTGAGATAAAATAAGTAGCCATAATTACAGATCTAGTGCTTTTTTAAGTCGACTGGGAGCCAAATAAGAGATCATGCCGTTTTAAAGTCAAGGTTAGGTGTTCCTCTACAGGGTAATAAAAATTATAAATTGTACTTTAACAGTTTAAGATTTTGCTGAAAGTAAGGCTTGCCAAAGTTCAAACACAATTGATTTTTGGCACCTCTCCAGCTAAGAGAAGGACCTTAAAAGACTGTTGAGTGGTGATTTTTTTATTTAGTTTTCCTGTAGCTGTCGAGCGTTTGAGTATTTTAGAGCGAAATTGGTGTCAGGAGAATAATTTCACTTCCTAACCTTTTAAATTACCACTCTGTACACAGTTATCTTTAAGCCTATTGGCAGTAATAAGGACATCACTCACATTTGGGGTAGTAGTTGGTCACTGCATTAACCCATATGATTTTTATTGTTCAGGCTGTCGAAAGTATTGAAAATCAGATACTAATCAATTCTAAAGCTACTATCTAAACTAGATACTCATGTGAGCAGGTGTCTATACTAAAAAAGTCACATTTACAGGACAAAAATGTATCTTTCTTGAATAGCTGGAATGATCTTTAGGTGTATCAGAATAAGTAACTACACAGCTTAGTATGTGCCCCTGGACCACTATGGAACATCCCTGGACGAATGAGGGACCTCATGGTAATATAAAAGAAAGTACTACTATTTAATTTTGAAAAAAAATGACATTCTACTGTTGAGTATCGAAATCTGAAATTTTGGATTGTAACGACACTAATTCAGTTAGCACATCCTTGCATTATTAACAGTTTATCAATTCTTATCGTCAACTTTACAATTTAATTAGCTTTTAAAATGTAATGCTTTCAGTTCTTCACATTTAGACTTAGTCTTTCACAGTTTCCAATTATTCTGGCCCCCGCTCAAAAAGATAAGGCTTGCCTCTTGCTTATTGTGCTTCCTATCTATTTCATATTATATTTTTCTATTATATTTGAATATTCTTCTCCCGTTGTGGGATGCTAGCCTCAAAGCCAATGTTGTTTTCCTGTACTGTGATACTGGGCCAGTCTTCTGCTTGTTTCCTGGGCTAGTGATTGAAACCAGACATCTTATTGAAGTCTTGAGAGAGGTTTTGTGTCTCTACCTGTCGAATCGTTGCCTTAAGCTATCTCAGTATGATGTAGGCTGGTTAAAGTTACCCCAAACCATGAGGAACGATTTTGTCTTTATGCTTTAGGGACCAAAAATGCCTACAGCTACATATAATAACCTCCACTGTATTTTTTTTCATACGATATTTAGCTAAAAGCTAATGTTAGATAGTAATATAATGTAGTGTAAAGTGTATAAGCCAGAGTTACATATGGTTTATTCTGGCTCTGAAAATGAGTGCGCTCCAAAGAGACAGATGGATGTGAACACTGAACCAAATGAAAACATGGCCCAGTGTGAGTTCAGCCAGTGCTCCTCACTTCATACGCTTCATACGCCGTCTGTTAGATACAAAAACACATGACTTCACTTTTCACAATCTTACCAAAAGTTATCTGAAATTTGAAACCATAATAATACATTTTCTACAATATTGAGTGTTTGAGAGTGAATCCAGCTGCAGTGAATAGCTTTATAATGGTTTACTTTTAGAGGCTTTGCCGTAGAGCAGAGAGAGAGCAGTTGTCAGGTCAAAGATGTTAAACCTGAATTAATGTATGTTAAACATTTGGCATTTAGAAGGCACATGTTAAACATGTCTATGTAACCCCATGTTCTATGGTGAGTGGAAAGTGGCGGCTCCTGCCCCAGAGGCACTTGACATTAGATAAGACAGCTGGCTCTGCTCCACATGCGCTCACAGTGATTTAGTGCTGCCTCTGCACTCTGTAAAACTCTCAGAGCTGGCCTTGTATTGGTCTCAATGTTTTACACTTTTATTCTCACATGAGAATAAAGGCTCAGTGTGGAGCACAGACTCTAATGAGCTCCTCGCTCCTGTTTGTCGAAAGCATCAAAAGTCCTCCAGAATGACATTTATAAAAAGACAGGAAGGTGAGTCTAATATTTCAACGTCTTAAACACATTTATTTCAAATGACACCTACTTGGACTGACTTGGAAATGGTATAATTTGTGTCTTGAGTTTTAGCAGGAAAAGTGCAGGGACTGTCTGTAATCTCACAGTTTCCTCTCTCAGCTTCTCTCTGCCCTGGCTCTGCACTGACTGCAGGTCTGAGAGGAGCTTTAAGTGTAGTTCTGGATGTAGTTCTGAGTGTTGTTTTGGGTGTAGTTCTGATTGTAGTGACTGACTGGTGTTTTGGTGTTTTTGAGCCTCAACTAAGAAAAAATGTAAAGCCCATATTCTCTGGCAAAGAGCTAACTGTTATTTAAAATAAGACAGAAAATAAGAGGGGCAATTTCTACTGATTTCTGATAATAGGAGATAAATAACAAGTGAAAAAATGTGTACAATCAAAGTGTGGTCTTGCAGGGTAGTTCTGGCTACTGAAGAGTGAATCACTTGGGGAAAAGAGTTTAGTATTTGAGCTTCGGGTTGTGGCTTCATTAGTGTAAGTTAATAAATACATTTCTTAAAACATTCCCAACATAGCCAGATCACTTGATTGCAAATACTAGTAAAGCAAAGTAGAAAAATACTTTTTATTTAATTTAGTATATTTTCCACCTCTGTCTGTTTTAATTGTGTTCACTTCTTCAGATCCCCTCCTCTGCTTTGTGTGGTCCGTGTGATTACCGTTACCATGGTTAAACTTCTTTTCTTGGCTTCGTTCACTACTATTGTCTTCCCTCAACTGAACTCGGAGTGAGCAGGATCACACTTAAATAAACTCACTTTGTTTCTGAAAATAAACAGCTGATTGCTTGGGTCTGATTATGGTAATGAGCTCAGGCTTCTCTTGTTTTTGGCCCTGAGCCTTTATTTATAGAAACCATACTTGGACTGGCAGTGTGGTTGGCACGGGGGATTGCCAGGCATGTTTGTAGCAGGTCACTTGAGGTCGTATTGCAGTCCATATATGACAGCTCTTGTGATGAATGTGACTGTGATAATGGGCTCACAACAGATGGTGAGGGGAAACTTAACATGTGATGTGCCACAATCTAAAATACCAAATTTCTTCTTGGAGTGGAGTAGCTCTTTAGCTGAGATTGTTAAAATATAGACTTGAGACAGATACACCCCATGTATTTAAAAGCTAATACTGTAATTTAAGTGGTACATACTGTAGGACTGAACAAAAATAGGCAAGGCAAGTTCATTTGTATAGCACAATTCGTACAAAAGCAATTGAAAGTGCTTTACAGAAAAAGAAAGGCATTAAAATCACATTACAAACAAATCAAAACATAAATAATCATCATAAAATTACATTAAAAGAGAAAGAGAAAAGGGTGTGGAATAAAAACCTTTCAGCCATATGCACAGGTAAACAGATCCAGTTTGAGCCTGGATTTAAACACAAGTAGAGGCCTGTCTCATATGTCAATAGCTCTTTGATCTGAGTATTGCTATTGGGATTAGATTTGCAGTTATTATTATTTATTCCATTTGTATGTGAAGATCATTTGAGGTTTGAGGCTGAGTCCTTGTCCGCTAAATATGCCCAATAAAAAAAGGCTCTATGAACTTGTTTTGATCTGACAGATTAGACTGAATCTCTTCAAGATACAAACAGGACATTTAACCATTTATGGGAGCAGGGAGGAGGATGAGGAGTGGGGACCCTCCATTTCCTCAGAATCGTCCTCATGACCATCATCATGCCAAACATTCCACATTTTTTTTGATGATATCAGAAAAGACCAGGAAGATGAACTGCTATTTCAGAACATGTTTGTGATAGTCTAACCCAGGGGAAACTGTTCCGAGGAGCTGCGATCATTCTCCACAGTGGCATCACATAAAATAAATAAATTCAAACCATGTCTACAACTAAACATGGATGAAAGATTTAGTTCTCATCATCTTTATTTGATTGGATTAGTTGTTTCCATTGTATGTTTGGGATTGTGTCATAGGCTGCATAAAGAAGAGGACTAAGCGAGTGTGTCACCCCCGTTCAGCTCCAGTCAAATGAAGCTCACTGAGGCTTCCAGTTATTGGGCGAATTAGGAGCCGAGTTCCAGTTTCCATTGTAGTAGAATATTCAAGTAAAATCCAGTGTCATCACAGTTTTTGGGGGCATATGATTTCACTTTTAATTTTCATTTCAAATTGTAATTTAATTCAGTTATTTTTGTCGCCTTAACCATGTTGAGATGCAAGTATAAGGTCTGCATGAGCTAATCTTAACATCTCTACTACACTCAGTACATGTATTTCTATTGAGCCATAGTGAATGTCAAATGTAGCGACGCTGGATCCCTCTCGGGTGACTCTGAACGTGCGTCTTGTCATACCACAGGCTTTCATCTGTAAGTGTCAAGAAAGAGCTGCTTTGCAATGGAGATGGGCCTTTGGCAGACAGATCTGTAAAATATAATCAGAGATGCTTGAGTTGGAAGTAGTTAGTGCACACAGGCTGCCAGCTCACATTCGGTACACTGTCACCAACATAAATATTTATCGCTTTTCTCTCACTTTAAGTAAGCTGTAACAACACAACCCCAGCCCTTTGTTGCCCCTGGAGCAGTACAGTTGTTAATCTTTTTGACAGATTAGCATAACACGGACACTTTCTTAAATATCAAATAGAGACTTGTGGTTAATTTAGCCAGAAACATAAAATACATCGTGTGTTATGGACGATTTTTGTTGGCTTTTTAGCGAGATGACTGGTAATACAGGTAATGTGGTTTAAAGGTCAGTCAGGTAAAAATATTATTTTTGTGGAGAGTAAAATGAGTTGAGTTTAGAAATGTAAGCGCTTTTGGATTCAATTAATAAAACTGCAACTTCCTTCTCTTACTTCCTGGTTTCAGCCTTATATTCAGCCTTACTGTTAGACAACTAACACTTAAACTTGAATTCATCTTGTTAAATTCACAGGATTGCAATATTTCCTGTTTTACCAAAAACAAAAAAATAAATAAATGCACAAAATTGCAAAAGCTACTTAGTTCACTTGTGTAACTTAATGCATCTTTCCTGGTGGAGCGTCTGCCACCTGGTTGTCTCCATGGAGATTATTTTTACCTTATATATTATAATTTTTCCCCCAGCATGGCATTAAACTGTGGGTCTCAGTTATCAATCCAGACACTAAACTGTGAACTGAAAAATAGGGTGTGCATTTTGTGGCTGTGTTGCGTGTGATTTAACAATGTGAAATGTGATACACAAAGTGATATGCAAATAAGAGTGTGCCACTGCTCCTGTGGGATACTGAACTGTGGAAGTGTTGTTGCAAATTAACGTTTTCCCCTACTTCAGGACATTTTCACATTTGGATCGAGGATCGTCTGGCGGTGAGACTCTTTGAACAGCAAGTTAACCAACATTAAAGACTATAGGGATTCAGGGCCAAAATGTCGCAGGCAGGTGAATAGTTTGTGTTTTATTAAAGCTGTCATTGCTGGTCATTTTAAAGCACCAAAATCACTTTCAAATCCCCTATCGCCGCAGCTATCCTGTGTAAAAAGTTTGCACCTGTCTCTCCAATGTACTATATTATCACACATTTTAGCTCTCATAGTTGTAATAAATCAGACAACACTCGATATACAACTCTTTTTGCATTTCCTCTGCCTCAGATTTTGTGCATGCTGGAAAAAACATTCATTTGTATATAGTATATTCATTTGCTCATAGCGTCATCTTTAGTGTTTCTGTGAAAAATGGCATCGGGTTTACACTTCATAAATAAGGCCTTATGTTCTCAGAGACAAGCAGTTGAGACCGCTGAACCTAGTGGAAGGTCAGATCTGTGGAGAGGAGACTTCGTGCACAGGAACAGTTTGTTTACTTGCTATTTCAACTATGGAAAACAAAAAAAATTAATGATAAATGCAAAGTATATAACTTTAAAGTTCCTTTATTACACTAAATTGACTGTGAATTCTATAAAAACCTCATTATTGAATTGTGATTGAGAATTGTGTTTTCTTTCATTATAACATTGATCAAAAATAGTGTAATATGAGCCCTTTAATGTCATACTGTGCAGCATTCCTGGAAAAGCAGTAACCTCATGCATGTGACAGATCCACCAGTAGAAAAGTTCCATACTTTGTTGCTGTTCTAATCTCATCTGTCTCTAAGTAGCGCACATTTATTCATCTGAGCTGAGCAGCAGAGCGAAGTGGCACACTGTCACCTACTCTTGTAAAAGCAGCCCTTCCTCTCTGCTTGTGTAATTAGATCACTCCAATGCCAGTCTCACAAACTATCCTGCAAATATTTCCTTGCTTCTCTAAATACATCTTTTAGGCCGAGTAATTGATATTGATGTGAGGTAACGGCACTCTTAAATCACAGAGTAGCGGCTGTGGACTTAGCGGACCCGAGCGCGGTGAGTTATGTGTGAATAAGTAGCTGGCTTCTTTAATGATGTGTACGGGCCCAGTGACAGAGCTGATGGATGCAGCGGTCCACGTGTGCTGCTATCACCTTTGTGTCCCAGTCAATAGTTCATTACACATTCTCATCGCCCCCGAGCAGCAGACACATCCGAGATCGTAACACCGGCTTCTGGGGGTTAGGGATTGTTGTTAGTTTAAGAGCTGATCAAGAATAACATTATAGCTACAGGGCTATAACTGACATTTTTGTAGTACATTACTCAGTGTTTATTTTGACGTGTCCAAGAATTGCTTCTATTATATTTTGAGATTTGTCAAATATATTTTAAACCAAATAAAGGTTGAAATATTGTGACTGAAAGCTTTTAGACAGAGAATAGAGGGATTTGTTTTACAATCTGTACAGTCCAGATGATGATAACTACTATCAAAATATGATTTGAATGATTTAAACAGTAGACTAATCACAATTATTCTGATTAATCGTCACAGCTTTAAAGGTGCACTGCATAACATTTCTAGTGGAGGGTCCGCCACCTGCTTGTCTCCATAGAAATGTTCCACAGTAGAGATAAAACATTACAATTCAATACAATCAGATTCTAATTCAGATCTGTGGAGAATCACATCTATTCACAGATGGAATTTTTGTATTTTGAGCAAGAAACACTCACAATGAATAAATGCTAGATGGATATGTTAAATGTCAAATGTCACCACGGAACAGTCTTAGCCTGGCTGGCACCACCTAGTGCCTCCGCTCAATTGCATTTCTCTCGAGTGACTAGGTCAGAAATCGGAATACAGTAGACGGTTCGCAAAAATCCCTGAAGTGCGAGTTCGGGCACTAGCCAATCAGCGAAAAGCCGTAGATTCTGTGTTGGCAACGATTCCTGAGATCGAGGATTTAAAGCCGGAACAAAGAGAATGTTTGGTGAATTTTATCCAGGGGACAGACTTTATTGCCCTTCTTCCTACAGGATTTGGGAAAAGCTTAATATACTCATTAGCCCCATTAGCGGCACATTACATACATCACGATCAAATAGCAGTGATTGGTTAAATAAAAAAAGTACCCGCCTACCGTCAAGTGAACAAATTCTAATGCTGCGAGGGCAGACGGTTTCTATGAAGTGAAACCAGCTCATGAATCAGTCCAGGACATTCAGTCATTTTTTGAATCCATAGATCTGTTAGCCAGTATTGTGTCGTTTGTGGTTTGGAGTATGTCTTGTTTTTGTTCATAAAATTAATACAGTATTTAAAGGTGCTGTGGGCTATCTGGTTTTTACTGTCTTAAAATGTGTATTACAGAACTAGTTCATTTAAAATGATTTGCTGTGAACAACTCCCTGTATGCAGCCCTTAAGCACTGCACTACTCTGTTCTTCCTAAGCCTTGCTATCAGAACAATAACTGTTTAGAAGCCCCTTGTGTTGCAGAAAATCCCCTATTCTCATGCCACAATGAATATATTCTCATTGTTTTGTATGGGTTGCCTGATTTGTATGAGTAAATAATCTTTCACATTAACTTTTGACACAAAAGGTAATTATTCATAGTAAATCTGTCTTACGCCTTGAGGTAATGCTAAATATTTAATTTCCTGAGCCCTTGTGGAGGGGGCGTCAAGTGTGCTTTGTTGTTATGCTATTTTTCACAGGTTGTTTGGATGTGTTAATCAAAGCTGTAAAGCCGTTTCACATTCATTGACCTGACAAAGTTAAATGAAAATTGAAATTTCATTAATAAGAGTTGTTGTTTTAATTGTTTGGAGTGTGGCACCAATTATCAGCTGTTAACTTGATAATGATTGATAGTGCAGTTGTTTCCGCTGTACAAAGTGTTGTTTTGTCTTTAACTGAGCGTAGAATTTGTAATGAGTTTTGACAGATTACAATGAATGAGTACAGCAGTGAAAGTAAATATTAAGCTTTTACTTAAACAGTGACCCTTTCCTGGCCCTTTTTGACAGGAATACTGGATTTAATGTCTTTCTTAAAAGTCCTATGTTACACAAAATTGACTTTGATCCATGTTGTTGTTACCTCATGAAAAACAAACACAGGGTTGTGTTTTGTGTCATCCACACATGTTTGAGTAATCCTGGTTTATTAGTCTGTCTACAGCTCTTAAGATCAAAATGCTCTGTTTCACAAGGTGGAACAGATCATGTACTGGTAGTTCTCAAGTTAACAGCTCCTTTTTCCTTTAAGTCACTAGAGATCAGCAATTCTAGAGCTGAAATTGTCCAAATTATTCTAGTAAAGGTGCATGGTGTTTAAAAACACAGTGGAGCACTTGCTGTATTACTACATGACAGTACAAGGTTCTGTTTGAGAGAACTCAGCATAAATATGCAGAATTTGTGTGTTAAACCTGTGTGCATGAAACAACACAAGACTGGGTATGTTTTTGATGAGGAAACAACATCATAACATCAGAAAACAGTTTAATATGGGCCCTTAAAAACTGATCTGTATCCCGTGATTTCTGGAGAAAAATGTTATACCAAAAATTAGGACTTTGCAATTGATCAAACTTTAAATTCAGATTCAGTCATTTTTAATTGTCAGTGATTAGCTTGGAACTTTTTAATTAGGAAGTCCACAGCCAATGCTTTGTTAGTAAAAGCTGTGGTTTGGGGCAGAGTAAAAAAAAAAGTATTTTTTGAGCTAATTGGCAATGATCAGTGCATATTATTTTTGGGAAATTAATACTGTAAGCCAATATAATTTGGTTTTACTAAGACAAAAAATGAATAAATCAGAAAAATGTTGATACATTTTTGTCTATAAATTCTTCAAGCTCTTTCAGTTTAATCCATTTCAATCATCCTGTGTTACAGATCCTAACCAGCTACATTTCCTTGGCCATAATTTAAAAGTAATAACACTGAAGTAACTCCCCTTTGTCATTCCAATCAGTAGAATTAAATACATTTTAAAGGACAAAGATTGAATACTGTTAAATATAAATGAAACATAAAGCCCTGGATGTTATCAGTTACATAGTGAGAAGTAGTTGTATTCTGTCTAGTTGAGTAAGTCTGGAACAATACCAGTGTTCTCCGCTAATAGGCCGGGTTAATTAAATCGCCTTTTGTAAGCCCTCAGGTGCTAATCTGTTCCTAATTGAATGGATTGTCGTAAATCAGGGGAAACGCAGCTCTTGAGTCATGAATTACACAATCGTCTCTAATTGAGGTTGAATTTAACACAAAAATATCTCTGTGTGTTTTTGGGTCTTAACTGTAGCATATGTACCGTACAAAGATTGGCTATTGCAGTTAATTTGTTTGTGAGACCAGATGTTCCCTAGTACAACAGAAAGTAGCACAAATATGATTAAATTAACAAAAAATGCAGTCATAAAAATAGACTCATTAATCTTGTAACCATATTATAACATTATCCCTCATCAAAAACATACCAGGAGTTGTATTTAGTTTCATTCACGCTTGTTTCATTCGTCCTGTTTATAAAGTCGTCTTGCTCTAAGCCTCTGAAATCACGCTGTTTCAATTTTCCCCAAATTATGACATCATAGTTAGTAATCCTGCACGTTTTAAATTCATAAATCATCACCAGACTCTTTTGTAAAAATGTGTGTACAACTGCATTCTTAGATCAGCATGCATGGTTATGTTGTTTCAAGAGCTAGTTTTGTTGTTTTTTCCATGGTTCATACACACTGTTGCCAGTAGATGATGCTAAAACCCGAAGAAGAGCAGCTGATGCAAATGTATGTTTTCAGTGTTCTAATCTTAAACAGTTAATGCCAAAGAAAAAAAGCACAATATATTGTTCTTTAAAGGTCTTATACCAAAATTGACTCTTGACTCTTACGCTTTTCCAACTTGTGATGTCATGAATTCATAGTTTTCAAGTTAACAGCTTTCTTTCCCTCTAGAGATCGGCAATTTTAGAGATGAAATCGTCCAAATTATTCTAGTAAAGGTGCATGGTGTTTAAAAACACAGTAGAGTACTTCCTGTTTTGCCACATGACATCACAAGGTTCTGTTTGAGAGAAGAATTCAGCGTAAATATGCACAAATTGTATGTTAAACATGTGAGTGAAACAACACAAAACTGGGTATGTTTTTGATGAGGAAACAACATCATAACATGAGAAAACAGTTTAATATGGGCCCTGAAAAACTGTGATCTGTACTCCCATGATTTCTGGAGAAAAATGTTGCACCATAAATTAGGACTTTGCAGTTGATCAAATTGAAATTTTACCTTTAGTACAGTAAAGATGGGCAATTCCATACCTGAAATGATCAAACTGATTCTAGTGAAGGTGTATGAAGGTTTAAAAACACAGTGAAGCACTTCCTGTATTACCTCATGACATCACAAGGTGGATCAGAAGAACACAGCCTAAATATCCAGGGTTTGTGTGTTAAAACAGTCTGAATTAACCAAAACATAACTCCAGGTGTGTTTGTGATGAGGGAACAACATTATAACAGATCAGAAAATAGTGTAATATAGGCCCTTTAATGTATACACCTCTACAATGATGCTGCAAATGTAATGACTACATTTTATTCTTCTTCATCTGTGTAGTAATGTGCTCCTGGGCATACACTGGTCTAAAAGGTGCAAAACGGCAATAGTAGCCTCACCTGGTTCCCCTGCGGGTTCTCTGCTGTGGAGGCATGCAGCGCTGAGCCTGTAGCCTGCACTCCACAGGACACAGTGGCAGAGGAGGAGGAGGAGGAGGAGGAGGAGGGGAGGAGGAGGTGTAGGAGGGGGAGGGGGCTGGGGGTGGTAGTAGCACATGACATTATATTTGCTTTGTGAAGGAGGCTCCCAGGGAAACACAAAGGCAGGCAGGAGGAAAAGACTGCTGTTAGTTTTCCTAAGAGGCAGTTCTCCTCGGTGTGTGGCAGATAAGAGCACACATACACACATACACACATACACACCTACACACATACACACATACACACATACACACATACACACATACACACATACACACATACACACATACACACATACACACATACACACATACACACATACACACACACACATACACACATACACACATACACACATACACACATACACACATACACACATACACACATACACACATACACACATACACACATACACACACACACATACACACATACACACATACACACATACACACATACACACATACACACATACACACATACACACATACACACATACACACATACACACATACACACATACACACATACACACATACACACATACACACATACACACATACACACATACACACATACACACATACACACATACACACACACACACACATACACACATACACACATACACACATACACACATACACACATACACACATACACACATACACACATACACACATACACACATACACACATACACACATACACACATACACACATACACACATACACACATACACACATACACACATACACACATACACGCATACACGCATACACACCTACACACACACACATACACACACACACATACACACATACACACATACACACACACACATACACACACACACATACACACATACACACATACACACATACACACATACACACATACATACACACACACATACACACCACACACATACACACTACACACCTACACACATACACACATACACACATACACACATACACACCTTCACACAT
Organism: Boleophthalmus pectinirostris; assembly: GCF_026225935.1. Taxonomy (NCBI): domain Eukaryota; kingdom Metazoa; phylum Chordata; class Actinopteri; order Gobiiformes; family Gobiidae; genus Boleophthalmus; species Boleophthalmus pectinirostris. The sequence continues at coordinate 18,293,267 of NW_026571018.1, read as the reverse complement.
ACGCACACACACAAATGCACACATATGCATTTGTACAGACCAGGTAACAGAGCACAGACCACAGTGTTGGAGAAGTACTCAATTTTGTTTTTGAAGTGAAAGTACACATACTGGAGCAAAAAATACTCAAAAAAGCGACTTAAGTATAAATATTAAAATACCTGTTTAAAAATATACTTGTCTCCATGGAGATGTTATTGCTTTGTCTAGAATATTAGCAGTAGAGATTAAACCTATCTACCTCAATGGAGGCAACTATAGGCTACATTACAGGTCAGATCTGTGGAGAGTTGCATTCACAAAGAGAATGAATGTATTTTTAAGCCAGAGAAACTCCCGTAATGAAAAAATCCTAGATAAATGTGTTATTATCAGACCGTCGAACATTCCAACCAAAGCAATAACATCTCCATGGAGACCAGAAGGTGACGGACCCTCCACCAGAAAAGTTGCGCAATGCACCTTTAAGTAAAGTACAGATAACTCATATTTATACTTAAGTACAGCACTTTTCTATGTTCCACTACTGATAGACTGACAGGGTAACATGCAACACACACAAATACACACACACAACTTTACTGACAGTGAATCACTCATATAGACAGCTCATTCCCACACCGCAGCAAGGAAATGGATCAGCGCTGGAGATTATCGATAAGATGTGATCTCGACAACAGCAAAAACACAAGCTATCAGGCCAAGGCGAAGAGTTTCAACAGGAAATATCTTTATAGAAAGTGCATTGATTTTGAAGTGCACTGCAGGAATGTTCAACTGAGATATATGAATAAAGTCTGTGTGTGTTCTACAACTTGATGTCATTGGTATCCTCTATTTAGTTTTCTATCTGTTTTTTCAAAGCATTTTACTGTAAACTGCTATAGTTAAGACTCCTGCATTAAAGGGCCCATATTACTCTGTTTTCTGATCTATGTTATAATGTTGTTTCTTCGTCACAAACATACCCGGAGTTTGTTTCATTCACACATGTTTACACGGGAATTCTGCGTATTTGAATTCTTCTCTCAAACAGAAAACACTCGGAACCACCTTGTGATGTCATGTGGTATTACAGAAAGTGCTCCACTGTTTTTATAGATTTTCAGTAGAATTATTTGTATTTGTATTATTTATATATAATTTCAGCCCCAGAATTGCCAATCTCTACTGAAGAAAAGGCAAAAGGTAGCTGTTAAATTGAAAACTACCGCTTCATAACTTCACAAGGTGGAATACAGCATTTTGAACTTTGGAAATGTCGACAGACTAATATTAAAGGTTTACTCAAACGTGCAAATGAAACAAAACCCAAATCCAGGTATGTTTTTAGGAGGTAACATTGTAACATGTCTTGAATCAATTTTTCGTAATATAGGACCTTAAAGAATAATTCAGACTTGATAACTACTTAAAAGGGGTTAGAATTAGGAGTTGGGGTATTAAATAAATTGCTATTACTTAACCTGAGTCATTCTTAAAATATGTATTCACATTTTTCCACTTGCATCCCAGGGTATTTGTATTATTGTCCTTTTCCTTGTCCTTTGCCACTGAGCCATTAAGACCAGGCATTAATACAGCCTTAAGTACTAATCCAAAGACTTCCGTAGACCTGGTGAGGCTGTTTCCTCGTCCTGTAGGCTTGTATGCATGAGAGCCCTGCAGTCACACCGTGCAGACTCCAGGTCTCTGGGTAATTGCAGTATCAGTTACAGACAATTTGTGAGCCCCGTGAATCCTGTATGTGCGTGTGTGTGTGAGCAGAGAGATCATGAGCTGAAGACATAGCTAGAAGCATGGGCAGTGCTCTAGTTGCCCTGTGGAGTTTTCATTATAAACTTAAAGGGCCCATGCTACATTATTTTCTGATTCATGTTAAAATGTTGTTTCCTCATCACAAACATACCTGGAGTCGTGTTTTGTTTCATTTACACATATTTAACACACAAACCTTGTATATTTAGGCTGAGTCTCCTCTCAAACTGAAAACACTCTGTTCCACCTTGTGATGTCATGTGGTAATACAGGGAGTGCTCCATACACCTTCACCAGAATCATTTAGATTATTTCAGCCCTGGATTTAACCATCTCTACTGAACTAAAGGTAATAAGATAGCTATTAACTACCACTATTCACTTTGAATAAACTCTGTCTGTCTTACATTATCTACAAAACCCCATCCGGATAATCAGAAAGAAATCTGATTACTCACATTTATATCAGTATCTATCTATATCTGTATCTATCTATACCAGGGACCATACATATTAATGAACATTACTGTAAATATGACACAATTAGCCAAGAAGACTGTTTTTCATCCAGAGTCCTGTGACAGATGTTAATGTGAGGCTAGATCTAAATCAGATAATGATATGTTTTTGTGTGTATATGTGTAACATATCCATGTATGACCCAAAAAGAGAGACATTATTGGACGTAAACAAGTACAAGTATAATATTTTGGGTATTAAATATGAATTAGCCCACATATGGCTTTATAGTAATGCAGTGTGTTGTGGCAGCAGATGGCTTATAATGTATTTAATAGTAGCATATGTTTGAAGTCATTTCTGCTTTAGCTAGACAGCTCTTTATATGAAGCTCCCCACCGGGAATATCTGATTTCTCTAAATGTAAACCAGGCTAATGTTGTGCTATAAGTAATCATTTACACAATTGCACAATATCTTTGCCTTAAGGACAGCAAATTACACTTCAATTTATTTGTTTATGAAGAAATTAAGGTCTGAGAGCTGCTGTCTTTGAAAATCCAAAAACTCTGATCTCAATTTTGACAGTGTAGTACAGCAAGACAGTTTTCTTTTTATCATTGGGCAGTGTCATTAATCACATTTAAACTAATTGTGATCTAATATGTTGCATGTTGACTTAGAAATATAATGTATGTTTGGCTTTGTTTATTTGTTTTTAATAAGAAATAATACATGATATCTAATATAAATAAATTATATGAGATAAACCATAATAACAGGGCTGCAACTAATGATTATTGTAGTAGTCAACTAGTCAAACGATTATTTCTCTTTTAAATAGACTTTTTAAATACATCTTCTAACAATATTCTAGAAATAGAATATATGGGTAAAGTGTATATTGAAGAAAATCTGAAATTCTTCATTCTTTTGATTTAGTAATGCTGTTTTGTTTTTAAAAGGTCTCTTTGTATGTGTTTCAGAGCTTGTATAGAGCACATAACAATTATAAAAATTCTACTATGATAACATTTTTCCATATCTCCCAGCTGTATTTCTCCTTAGACGTTAGTCATTATGATTTTCTGGGGAACATTCAGGGGACATTGATAATCAGGTTATTCAAATGTTTTGCCATTACTTTACAGTCTTTACACTCACAACATAACAATGGGCTATCTATAACCCTGTCTGTTCTTACACTAATTGACTGTGTAAAAAAAAAAAGTATTTGCAGTGTCTTGTCTTTTTATGTTTTCCTTGCCCCCCCCCCCCCCCCCTTTTCATTCTCTCTCTCCCTCTCTCTTTCTCTCTCTATCTCTCGATCTATCTTTCTCTCTATCTGTCTCACTCTCTCATTCTCTGCTGGCAGTGTGAACAAGGCACTGTAGTTTTATAGCATACACTGGCAGAGCTGTGATCATTAACAGCACATAATCCCTGAGTAACTATTGCTTTGATGGTGCACATTTGGTCGCCTTATTACACTATACAATAAAATTCTATAAGTGGGTGCCTGGTGGAGACCGCTAACTACAGTTTAATTATATCTCTGTAATTTCATCTAATTTCTTATCTCAAAGTCTCTTGGTGCCAGTTGTTATTAATGTTAGCCCAGTGTTTAGACAAGTTTACTTTAAGAGCAGCTGACAGCACACATTTAGTCAGATGATTTATTGTACCAGCTGGCTGTTTGCATCCTGCCTACTTATTACTGTGTAAATGGAGGGATTTCAGTAAATATAAGCACTTTGTCTTCAGAATTGATCACCTCTGTCAGTTCATGTATATGTGTTTTCACTGGCATTGATTGGTTACCACAAGGATTTGTGATTATGTGATCAGTAATTGCTCTACTGACCATCTAGACAGGACCTCTTGGACTTAATGTGGTTTGGACCTTCCTTAAACAAGTCAGTAATAGTTTGTAAAATATAATCTACATTGATATATATTTATTGAAACTATATTCAAATCAAATTAGAATTTGAATTGGCAGATTTTTGGGGGGTAATTGAATGTACACTATAAAAACAAATGATCCTGTCTAGAAAGAATGTGGATGATTGCAACTGAAGTTCTAATCAGTGAAACTTGACTATGATAACTCAGAGGATACTCTTGAAAAACAAGGATCAAACTCCAAAGCCACCACCAGTCTTCATGATTTTATCTAAGCCCTGATGAAGACTGGTGCAGGTGAAAATATCCCATCTATTTGGTGAGAAAATTTTATTTTTTTCTGAAGTTAAAACCTTTGCAAACTGTTTTGAAAAGCAGAGAGTTCCTGTAACTTTATCAGTTCATATTTAATTAATTTTCTGCAAACTGCACAACTAAGTCTCACTTGTAAAACTTATATAATTTACACATCTAATCACAATCACAATAGTATCTTGCTGCCTCTCAGTAATTGTAGTTTTTCTTAGCTGAACTGATACTAATTCCCAGCACTAATAGCCTATAGGAATTCCTTTGGTCAGTTAACTGATTTAGTGGAATATTTGCCTCTAAAAACTCTGACGTGTGTTTTTACAGTTTAATATGAGTACACTGGTAAAACCTTGATAAAACACAAACATAATTATAATAGTAGTTTGCTCCAGCTCCAGTTCACATGCTGTTACACAGATTTCCCCAGTCTTTGAACAGTGGCCCTGTGCTGCTTGCCTCCCTCATGTACTCTTTGTAGCAGCAGTGTTCCAGTGTGCTGTGACATGGGGTCATCCTGTTTCAGATGAAAACAGTTCAGCAGTGCCTCCTCCTCTCCTCCTTTCCTCCTCTCCTCCTGTCCTCCTCTCCTCTCTCCCCTCTCATTCTCTCCCCTCTCCTCTCCTCGTCTCCTCATCTTCTCTTCTCCTCTCCTCTCCCCTCTCCTCCTCTCCCTCTCTTTCTCTCTGCCTTTTCTTCTCTCCTGCTTTCCTTCTCTTCTCCTTTCTGTTCTCCTTCTCTCCTTTCTCCTCCTCTCCTTCTCCCCCCCTCTCCTTCTCTGAAGCTTTTTAAAGACACAAACAGATCTGCGCCTCACGGGAACATTTTAATGGCTGCAAACCCCACATCCGTCTCCGGCTCCGTGTCACCTTCAGAGAGGAGATCGCACGGACAGTTTCTTCTGAGTGTTTTCATGAACTTCGGTGTAACGCTGCACGCTATTGGAAAATGTTACTATATTATAAATGTGGAAAAACAGAACTAGTTCATTTTAAATGGCTTGTATTACAGATTCTGATTTATGTTATAATGTTGTTTCCTCATCAGAACATACCTGAATTCTGTTTAGTTTCATTCACACTGGTTTAACACACAAATCCTGCATATTTAGGATGAATTCTTCCCTCAAACTGAAAACACTCTGTTCCACCTTATGTGAAAAGCACTTTATAAATAAAGACTTACTTACTTACTTATATTTAGTTTGTTGCGATATTGATTGCTACATTAGCCAATATTGCAATATTGATACTTTTACACATGTTGTTGTGGAGCCCTCCTTTGGTGCACTCGGCTCTGTGTAGAAAATCATAACCTGCCTGTCTAGATTTTCACAGTGTGAACCCTTCACTCAGTTTCATCTTCCTCTTCATTCATCCTGAACACAAAGCCACAAAGAGCAGGAGGGTTTAAATAATGCACTTTAGAGCAGTCTCACAGAGCACATGGGCTGAAGTTAAACCATAGACTGTATATATACAAATGGATGTAGCTATGCTCTAGCCGCCGCGTTCCAACTAGGAAGTTTGCATGTGGGCTCATCCCTATTGATCCAGGCTCCCATTCACTTACATTGGAATATTGTGGCCCCTCTGTCTGCAACTGCTGCTACAGCCTCGTCATTTTGGTCTTAAAATGTTCGCTTTAACCCTCTCTACATGATCCTGATGGGGTTTTTTTTCCGCTATTTTGTCCTCCAAAAAAATCCTAATCATAACATGGAGCTTCTGTAACTGTTAGCATTGTGAGTATCAGTTGAGTGGCGCTGAAAGCTGTGGGTGACGTCACACTCACTTAGTCCACTTTTTACACAGCCTATGAGTTAAACAATCTGTCTGTATGGTCTGGGGCTGATGCTGTTTGACCAGTACACAAAGCCCTGCCTCTTCATTAATTGTCCTGTTGTCATTTGGCAGAGTGTTCTTTTTCTAATTGTTGTTCGAATCCCAGATTGTTGTGTCCTTGGGCAAGACACTTAACCCACCTCACCTCCAATGTCTGCATACACTGGTGTGAGTGGATGGGTGAGTGGTTCCTTCCTGTATAGAGCTTAGAAAAGTGATATGTAAGTACTTTAAATAAATAAATACATGTCCAAGTAATTTCCCTTGTGGATCAATGTTTAAGTCTAAGTCAGATAAATCTCATGTTTAATTATTTCTTTTTTTTCCCCTTTTCATCTACTCTTATTTATTCAAAACCAACAGAAAGTGTCAGTAACCAGTGATGTAGACATCTTTGAAATGTGATTGTTTAATTCTTTTTATTAAGTGCTTTTTAATTTTAATTTATTTAGATCACATATGTTTTTAGGATCCCTTTTTTTTGTTTTTATTTTGTTTGTTGAATGTGACATTGGTTTTGTCAACTACATGGGCAAGATCTTTTGACATTTTGAAAATATATTCATTTTCTAATCTAGTATCTTTGAATTACCCATTACGCTTTCTACAGACTTGATCTTCACCAGTAGAAAAAGCTGAGGACGTATTTCCTTTACCTGCCTTTTGTTTGGTATTTAGATATTTGAAACCTGACCTTATGGACTCCTGTTCTTTGGCATTTACTTGCTGGTTTGTGCATAATACAGGAGTGTAAACATACCGGCCCTGTACTAAGGGTCTGTGCACTGCTCTGTTGGCTCTGCCTGTGCTAACCGTCTGAGAGCTAGTGTGCACGGAGCTAATGTGCGCGCGGACCACTTCCCATTAAACCATCCTCCTCCTGTTTGCTCCTGTGGACTCCCCCAGCTCAACCCTTCTTACCGGGGCTCAAGCTATTTCACAGGCCTGGCTGCATGTAAATTGCATTCAGTTCCAAGACAAACACAGGTAATGAAGCATATCCAGTGGACAGTGGGGGCATGGTTCCCTCTCCTCCCTCCTTCTTTATGTCTGCAGCCTTGCTCTGAGTGGCTGCTAATGTCTGCATGGCTACAGCTGATAGGGCTGCAAAATGAATCGAAATTGAATTGTAATTTTAGTAGACGGAATTAGCAAATCGCAAAGGCTGCAGTAAGTACAATCATTTCCTCCACTAACAATTCTAAATCCTGTCTAACTCTGCAATAATTGTCTATAGTTTAAATCTGTACAGTTCTCTTTGTAATGTAATTGACAGTTTATATTTATTTTTGTCAGTTTTGGATGATTTTAAAATAGGGTTGTCAAAAGTATAAAAAAAATCACATACTAATCAATATTAAAACTAGTTTTGAAACTGTTTATAATGTTGATTACTCATCATAGACGTGGAGTTGCGTTTTGTTTCATTTACACATGTTTGAGTAATCCTTTATTATTAGGCCCCATCCACGTATTTGAGTTGTTTTCCGTTGCGGATGCAGTGTTCGTCCACACTAATCCGATGGAAAACGGCTCCAGAGACGGAACGATCTGGTGCCGCCAGCTCCCATAAATTCATCAGAGTATGGATCTGATCCGGCACTGTGTGGATGCCTGAAAACGTTGATATGCTGACATAGGAGCTCTAGTTGCCGTCCTTATTGGACCGAGTCACTGTAACTTGCGTCTCTAAACAAAACAGTTTAAACAAAACATATACAAATGGGAAACAGTGTAGCTAGAACTACTTACTACTTTCTCGCTTGCCATCTTCCTTGGCTCGAAATCGGCTGCTGCATCTTCAGACACTGTGCTCTACTTCTTTGTTTTTACTGCACACGTGATGTTGTGATGAGGTGACGGCATTCTTGTCATGTGAGTAGCGTTTCAAGCAGTTTTGCGTTACTGTGTGGATAGGTAATGGACACAGAAATGATGTGTCTAGACGCAAATCGTTTCTGATACGGTGATACTGTGATTCGTTTCAGTGTAAACGTAACCTCCAAAGCTCAAAATGCTCAGTTCCACCTATGTGGTAGTTTTCAAGTTACAGTTATGTTTTACATTTAGTTCAGTAGTAGTAGTAGTAGTATGAGGTGTATGGAGTGTGGAACAGAGTGTTTTCAGTTCATGAGAAGAACCTAAATATGCAGGGTTTGTGTGTTAAACATGTGTGAATGAAACAAAACACAACTCCAGGTGTATGCTTGTGATGAGGAAACAACATTATAACATAGATCAGAAAATAAAGTAATTCAAAACATAAATTGCACATCTAATTGAAATATCAGTAAAATCTAATTTCCATTTTTTTCCCAAAGCCCTATTAGCTAAAAGGTTGTTATGCTAGTTATTCCACCCCACCTCCTCCATATCGATCAGTATCTCAGGGGCCAAAGGGGAAATGCTTACATATGAAAATGACTCTAGGGTACAAGACTCCTTTTATTCAGTTGGTAATACATTTTTTCTCCCTGGCTGCCTTCGTCAATCAGTCGTGCATTGTTGAGCAGCACCTTCCCAGATTGATTTCTCCCTCTGTCACCTAAGCTGCTCTCATCTGTGCCGCTGTGGATGTGCCAGTCTGGGTGAGCTAAGAGGCAATTTTCTTTTTCATGCATTTGGCAGCCAACTTTATTTAAATCCATCAGTACGTTTTCGACCTCATAGAGAAAACAGGACGCTATGAACACGCGGATGGAAAAACATTTTATTTAAAAAAGAAATTCTGGTCAGTAAACTTGCTGTGTAATTATGATAAGGAGACTTGGCTGGGATATATAGCTTTGCAAGGTCGGGTTGACTTTTGCAACAGTTAATAGAGTAATATGTGTTGTCCATTTAGTAGTTAATAGAATTGATGAATTTCAACTATAAAGATAAATTTTAACACAACAAAATAATGATGATGAACTTCTTTTAACACACAGACTATCAGATTTTTTTTTTTTAAATGTATTTTAACATTATTTATAACAAGTACATTGTGCATTCCAGTTCAAAATTTTGACCTCAGAGTGTTAAAGGACATATTACACTATTTTCTGATTATATTATAATGTTGTTTCCTCATCAAAAACATACCTGGAGTTGTGTTTTTTTTTTATTCATTCACATTCACGTTTTACGCTGAGCTCTTCTCTCAAACTGAAAACACTGTCTTCCACCTTATGATGTCATATAATACAGGAAATACTCCACTGTGTTTTAAACTCCATAGACCTTTACTAGAATTATTTGGAAGATTCAGCCCTGGATTTGCCTATTTCTACTGAACTAAAGATAAAAGGTATAGCGGTTAAGTTGAAAACTATCGCTTCATGACATCACAAGGTGGAACAGACTAATAATATAACTCAACTCCAGGTAAGTTTTTAGGAAGTAGCACCATTATAACATAGCTTAAAGGACACAAAAGTAAATTATTATTACATTCAATGATAATTTATACTGTCATGATGCTAGCATTTAGTTGTTAAGATGATGTTTTTATAATAGGTCAAGAGAGTATTACTTGAGCACAAAGGCCAGTGTCACATATTTCCCTTAACTACAGAACCAGACCACCTGAACGCATCATTAGCTCTGAGGACACAGCTCATCGCTTCTCTCTTATGCATAAAACTGCACAAAGTGAGAGTTCCAGCTGTGAGCAGTGAACACATATTTACATGATCTAACCATAGCGATAGGGGCGCCTGTGTGCGGCGTGTTAACTGCAGAGCTTAGCAGAGAGCTTAGCAGACAGCTGACACAGACTACGTGCTGTGTTGTCTCATACATACAGGGATAATGATTTGTCCTTTTCACGGAGCACTTGAGCGACTTGACTTTGAAATGCCTTGTGTTGTGGAACATGTTTGAGCCAGTGCACTGCTGCCTTCAGTCTCTTTGATCTCTACAAAACTGGTTTATGCCCTGAGTGTGAGAATGTGTCACTGCTGTCAAAACCTTAAAGGTGCATTGTGTAACTTTTCTTGTTGAGGGTATGTCTAATGCTTTTCTCCATGGAGATGTTTCTGCTTTTTCTAGAATGTTTCACAGTACGGTATTGAATCTTACTATCTCCATGGAGACAAAACCAGACCAAGTTACAGGTCAGATCTGTGGAGAGGTGACCCTGCTCACTGTCAGAATGCCTGTTTTTCTTCACAGTGCACCTTTAACAACTAGGGATAGGACAAGATCTCGTGAGACAAAAGTGCCTCAAGATTGTGCACACATGAGAAAAATGATCTCCTGAGATTTTTTTTCTAACTGTTTACATTTGGATTGGACAAAAAGGGTTATGTGTTGTTGAGCTGCATCTCTTGAAGCTCCAAAAAGCAGTACTAGAATGAAAACAAAAATATGAAATAAAAATTTGGAAACAGAATTGTGAAATTTATATATTAGAAATTATGTTCAAATCCCCCAAAAGTCCCATCCCTATTAACAACCACATAATTAGTGTTGATGCAAAATCTTGTGTCATGTTTGAAGTTTTAGACACACCAAATAGACAGCTTCTAAACAAAGGTTAATGCTGAAATGGTAGTATCATGACATATATAAGGCTGGTGCAGATTACTTGAGACTGATGGAGGAGGTCAGGGTGCTGTGCTGCCCCTGTCACTGGCCCTGTCTACCTGGGGACCCTCTGGATATCCACAAACACAAACACAGACACAAACACACACAGTTCTGCTTTAAGGCCCTTCACATGTGCCACAGACTGACAGCTCCACAAAGTGACTGTGAACGCAACTGCAGGCAGCGATGGATACTGATCAAAGCAGAAGAAATGTTTGTAGCTGATTGGTGCAAGAATATGTAAATAAATACACTAATAAATAAAGACATTAAAGAAGTGGATTAGGAGATTGGGCATGTCTAATCAGATGGCAAGTCATTCCACAGTTTTGGGTTTCAAAAGACCAAGCATCAGTTTGCATTAAGAGGGGGCTTGATTAAGAAATATCATAAATATCGACCTGTAAACTACACAAACAAATTTTGAAGCATGGTGCATTGGTGAAAGAAATATAGATGATAAATGATAATACTGAATGCCATTACATGAAACACTTAGAGAAGTCATTTATTCATCTCAAAGAAATTAAATAATCATCCCCAAAAATAATTGTTTTATCTCTATCCTATTGAACTTTAAGTCGATATATATATTTTTGTGACAGGATTATCCGCACTCTATATCCTGAGTCCTAAGAAACTGCAGGACTCTCATAAGTGTAAATGTGTGAGCTTTGTGAGTGTAAGAGCTGTAAGAGCTGTACATGTCAGTCTGCGGTTCATGTCTTTATGACTCAGAACAGAAGGCCAAACACCAGTGGCCCGATGAACTCCTCTTCAAACTGCAAAGCGTTATACAAATCCTTGGCAAGGATCTGCATGTTTGCAAATGCTCCCATAAATCATTTTGCGGACTGTCTGTGTCAATTTACATCGAGAAGAACTTATTGCTTTGCACTCAGCCAGCATATTTGCAAGATGTTTTATTTTGTCATCATCAGTAATGATTTGTACCTCTGAAATATATTAATCAAACCACTACCTATCCGATCACAACAAATTCCCACCTTGAGAAAGTGTAATTCAACACAAATTTTTCTTTAGCTGTAGATCATGCAGGAGAAATAAGTGTTAGCTAGTGGAGCAACAAGTCCTCAGACACATGACAAAAGGCTGAATGAGCATCCTCACAGTTTAATGATCTTTTTTCTGAACCAGTTGCTAAGCAACCAGCCCCTTCTGTCTGAAGCGGAGCGTCCCAAAAGCAGCGTCACATCATTGGTCTGGAGTGTGCGTGGTGGCAGGCTCTGCTCAGTCTTGGGCCATTGCCTGTGGACTGTTTTAAAAACACAAGCACTTCTGCAGAGCTCTGAGTTCAACTGTTCTTTTCCACACAAATGTTTAATAACAGCAGTGAGCGAAGGGGGGGCCTGGTGGAGACAGCCACTAGAGGTACTGTTTCATAGACAAGACTGGGAGCCCACTGTGCCGGCCTGCTGGGCTAATCCAAAAACCATCCCTCCACAGAGAGCCTGTGCAGTGGGGCTCTTCTGTGTAAAAGCTTTAAGCAAACTGCAGCACAGAGAGAAAAGAAGTTAAGCCAGCACCACCAAGTCCAGCACTGTGTACAGCTGCCCTGTGCGTCCATGTGCACTGAAACACTGTTGCAAAGGTGTTGTGCTTCTGCTGTTTGTGCAGCCTAGGAAAACTGCATACAGTCAGTAGAAACTCCAGAGAAACATGTATTTATCCATATGTATTTTAACACATCATTTGATTCAGCATAATTCAACTAGAGAGAGTGTAGTGGTTTTACATCTCTCCCATTAAAAGGCCACTCTGCCTCTTCTGCATACACAGTAATTAACATGAAAAACAGTGGCTGACTGGCGCGATCTGCTTCTCATGTTTATTTCATTGCCTTAAACACAGTCTGTCGTGGATCTGGTAGAGTGTTTGTTTTTCACTAAGTCACTGGACTGCTGGCAACAGGCCCATGAAAACATGCTCAAAATACATACACTGTAGTCTGTAATAGGCCAGAGTTGATGTGGCCTTATGACAACATTAAAGAGAAAATCTGAGATAACCGTATCATTGCCAAAACGTCAGGTGGCTTTTACATTATTTGTCCATACTTGTTTTAGGCCACTTAAGTTCTATAAGATCTGCTTCCACTCCTCACATGACAGCTGCGTAGTCACTCAAGTCACTTGTCAGTAGTTGTACATGGTAAAAGTAAAGAAACCACTATGATTTTCTCTTACATTACATTTCATTGTTTTGTGGTATTGAAATTGGCCCTAAGCCTTTGCTTAGTATTGAAATTGAGTTTGAAATTTAAGTGTTGTGACAAGACTAGTACTGCATTATGTGCTTAATGGCTTTGTGGTTAACTGAGGGCTGTTGCTTTTAAAACCATTCACCATTACTAGTTATAGGAAAAAACTCACATGAGATTCGTAATATTTCCAACCAATGTAAAATCTGTGACAACTTGCTAATGAAATAATATTGTAAAGATCAGATGGTGATGTCAGGACTCAGTGTTATTAGAAGAATATCTGGATTAGTTGTAGCCTATTCATAATTTCTTTCAGTAAATTTCTAAAACCAGGAACAATATAACCTCTCTCAAACCATCACAAATTTGTGTTGCATTATTTACGTCGGACTCAGTCAAGTGTGAGTGGAAAAGACAAACACGATTACTTGAAGCATGCTCTTGTTTTTTCAGTGTGAGATTTGAGTCCTTTAGAAGAGGGTTAGTGAGCCAGCACCAGGAGCACACCCGTCAGGCGTCTCCCCCTGACAGAAAGAGGACTGCGGGCAGGCTGAGGGGCTGCTCCGGGGTGGACTCTCATAGGTTCACATTTCTATTACTGTGGTTTCCTCATAGCTGGTGAGGAGCAGGTGATGAAGTCATTCTAGGCCCTTAAAAGTGGAGCATGCTTGTACTGTACAAATTAGTCTTGTCATGACACAAAAATTTCAATACTTGATAACGTTTATGATATCACAATAAGATACCATAAGTACATTTTAGTAACAGAATGTAATTTTCATATACAAAACAATAGTACTTTTGTTTATCATAGCATGTGGTCTTATATTCGTTGTGAGAAGCTCAAAATCATACTAAAACTTATCAGGAAAGCTCAAACTGTCCCATTAATGGGATTTTTTTTGCAGTATTGGTACTTGCTCAAATAAATATCTAGTTTCACTATTTACAAATTGTTTAAGTATTGATTAGTTTAAAAAAATTAACAACCTTTATAGATGGTTGAATTTATCTTGATTCATGTAACTTAGTAGTTTATATTGTCGTGAAAAGGAAACTAAAGTCATCTGATTTTCTGAAAGTTCACACTTTTGATTAAGTCCATTTGTCATTCATTGACATTCGTATTGCTGAGATTGACCAATAGGAGATGTGGGAGTGAGAAAATTTTATTTCATGCAAAAATGTATAAATTATGATAAAGCAATTTTAGCAAAAATTTCATATTGTCTAAGGCTCAACGATCTGTTGTTTTGGACAGAAAATCGCGATCTCAAACAACACGATTTTGGGGGTGTCAAAGCTGCGATCTTTTGCAGTGCTCCTAAAGCCCAATTTTAAGGGCGAAGTATAGTTCTGCGTCAACTCAGTGCACACTGCCACCGTCACCTTGACGCCGTCTGTTTTGATATGTGGGTCTGCGTTGAGGTCTATGGCCATTAAGTAATTCACCACCACAAAGCTAGGAGGCTATGATTTAAACCTGGCATTCATGTAAAGTTTAACATGAACCATCCATCCAACGCGATAGAAGCACAGAACAGACTCACCATCATCAGCACATCCTCTGTCACAGAAAGAACACACATATTCCACTGAGTCCTACAGAAGCTGACCACATCAGTGGCACAAGGAGTGAGCTGTTTTTTAGCGCTTATGTTTATGCAAATTAGTCATGCGTTTTTAAGTTTCGTTTTTGGAAAACATAAACAAATGTGCGCAAAAGGTCCAGTGTCAAATTGTCAGTACAGAACTCTGGTATGATGTTTGTAAATGTTCATGTGCACTAAAACTTGATTTGAAAAAAATCGTGGACGAAACCGAAATCGCAATATGTGCCAGAAAAATTGCAATAATTTTTTTTTTTTTTATCATTCAGCCCTAATATTGTCATCAAAATGAGATTACAATTAGATTTCATCACTATATTGCCCAGACCTGACTGTACATGTGAGAGCCATGCAGTTTTGCTACTGGGCAGACTGCATTATTTTCATCACAACAGGCAGATGGTAAATGGATTGTAGCAGCATGTTAACTGAAAAACATTTAGTCAACTTAGTAGACTTCTCAGAGCAGCTGCTATTTACTGTGAACTGTCACGAATCTTCATCTTTTTGGTGCAACGCCAAAGATTTTTCCCTCAATGTTTATTTGTTATTGACTCAAATTGCTCACGTAAACATTCAATGTGATGCTATATGTGAGTGCTTCATTAGATGATTTCGTATTATTTCTGAATTTTTTCGATACAGTTTTAGTAACTGCTGAGCGGCGAGACTAAGTAGAATAACTGGGTGAAAACACAGATTTTATCTTAAATTTTAGAAATGTGCAAAATGGCAAATCTTATTGTATGTGTAGGCAGGAAGTTGATCTACAAGATACAAGATGTTTTCTACACACATGAGCTATACAAAAATATATATGGCATGCTGTTCATTTCTGATTCTGTGACATTCAGTGCCGCCCTCAGTACATTTGTCAAATCTGTCTACACCATGCATTCCATACATCTATACAGACATGATGGCATTTTGTATTGAGTCAATATTTACCACAGCAGAGCCAATCCTCCATTATTACCATGACAGTGTAAGTGTCACTACAGTCACAGCCCAGAGAACAGGCTGAACATTGACATACCATTAGTACAGCTGTTCCACTCACTCACAAACTCAGCGTCTGCGGCCAGTCACAAATCCTGTAAATCAGCCTCTGCACTGATGTGTCACGACCCCGTCTCGAGCTAAACGTCTCCCCTGAGGTATTAGCAGCACAGCTCTCCATAGACAGTCCAGAAAAGCAGGGCACCCTTTCAAATCTGCAGAATGATTCGTCCCATACGTTTGATAGAGGATGTACTTCACTGTCTCAGAGGCAGATGAAGAGTTCTATTGATCAGCTCTGTCAAAGTCTCCAGCTCTGTGTTTGTTCATATCTGAAATGTGACTTGTTTTATTGGATTGGCTCACTGTGCTCTTTGCCTGGAAGAAACTATTCTGAAAGTGTGGTTGTCACACCTTTTTTGTGGCATGCTCTGTAGTAATAACATTTGGATTTAGCTTTTCTTTTTGGGCCATTGGTTTTATTGAACAGATGCAAATGTATAAGGGTTTGAAGAGTGCAGAGAGGCATTTAAAAAAAAAAAACAAAACTGTCAGACCTACTAAAGTGTCCAGATTTTGCTCAGTTATAAAAGGATGTGTGGATTTTACTAGTTTAAAGGTGCACAGTGTAACTTTTCTTGATGGAGGATCTGCTACTTGCTTGTCTCCAGGGATATGTTGTTACTTTCTGTAGAATGTTCCACAGAATCGCATTAAATAAGAGACAGACATCCAAGCTGCAAAACGTGTTCACTCTAAAACTTTTGTCCAGTTGACAGAATACAATTTTTAATTTTCATTTCGATGTAGAATGAAGTGCCCACTATTGCACTTGTGCCTGTGTGAGTTCTTGAAAACAACATTTTTTTCCTGTGTGTAATCATTGCTTTTGTCTGTACAGAAGAACATGACATCTCAGTGCAGAGGGAACAAAGGAGGACCGCTCCATAAGAAGAGGCCTGGCAGAGTCCCCAACGGTCTGAGGATCAACTCCAGTCAGAACAATCACCAACACGCGCCATCCGACCAGGAGAACAACCCGCAGCTCGCCCACACGCCGGGTAAAAGGAAGAAGAAGCATCTCAACAAGAAGCGCGCCATGGTAAGTCCTGCATATTATACTATTATATACTACTACTGTATATACTGCGCTACAAGGTGAAGTGTCCTATTTTAAATCAGATCTTTGCAGCCCAATTGAATAGTTTTATGGGCTTAAGAAGTGCTTGTTGAACTTAAATGAGGTCAAGTTGAGGTTGCGAAGTGTAAAACTGTGAAATAAGAAAAAAAAAAATCTATATGAAATCGTAGTTTAGACTTCTACAGACATTAGATGAGATTCTTGGACACATTTATCAGTTAAAGATGCACTGTGTAACATTTCTGGTGGAAGGTTTGCCACATGTTTGTCTCCATGGAAATGTTATTCCTTTGTCTAGAAGGTTCCACACTATACATTTATATATATATCATGAGGGAGACAAGCTGTAGGGAGCCATCCTTATTCACAACAATTAAGTATTGTGTTTTTGAGCAATACAAACACAATACATGCTAAATCAATGTGCTTAATGTCATACCATGGAACATTCTAGGCAAAGCAATAATATCTCCATGGAAATAAGTCTCCACCTGAACAGTTATGCAGTGCACCTGTTTCTGTCTTCTCTGTTATTGCTCCTGAAATGGTTTACAATGTGCACTCTGAGCAGAATCATATGTACTTTCTATCAGCAAACACAGTACTTGTCTTTTTTTTTTTTTTTTTTTTTTTTCAAAATTGTGCAGCCCTACTTGGCACATTACTACACTATAAGGTAAACTGTCCTATTTTACATCCATCCAAGCCACTTGAACCTTTCTGAATAATTATATTGACTTTTTTTTATAATTGTTGAACTTGAAGGACGTTAATATGAGGTTAACAAGTGTGTGATAGAGAAATAAAGGTACTAAGTACAGAGTAGTACATGACTTTATTCACAGCTCAACACTCACCTGCAGCAGATGTGGTTCATTTGGCCCCCCATGAGCAAATAACAGGTGAAACTCCCCACAGTTTTCAAGGTTGTTGTGGACTGCTGCTGTATCTACTTTGTATGTAGAGTAGACCATGTGTTGTCTGCAGACATATTTAGTCTTTGTGGTGCTTCAGTTGAGTGCACTGGTGTTGTAACTGTTTCTCTGCCTTATAAGCACTTTGTTTTCACTTCTATTTATTTTTTCTTCACCAGTTGAGATTGTAGCAAATGTTTTCAATCTCTGGCACAGCCCCAACATGCTGAACTATGAGGTATACAGGACTGGGAGAAGCAGAAAAATATTTCTAAGTGCTCTTGACATGGGTGCTTACAATAGGGACCGGGCAGAGAGAATGGCCCTCATGTTACTGTGCGAGAACAGTTGAAAATGCCCGGTGCTTTGCGTCTATGGAGTTTGTGTTAAATTGCCACTTGACACAACTATTGAGTCTCATTTAGAGATACATTTAGCATTAAAACCTTGACACCTGGCCCCTTAGTAGATTTCTGTCGATAGAAAATGGCTTTTTAGAGCGTGCAATGATTTGGGCAAGGATAAAAATACATCTGGTTATTAAGCTCATTGATTTTTGTGGCTGTCTAATGTTAATGCTGAAGAAGTGTTTGATGTTTTGCTTTTATATTGAAAAAATAACAAATGAAAAATTCCAAGTTGAATTTTTAAAACCGTTGCTTTTTTTATTTTTACTGTAAAACAAAACATTTTAATAGGTAATATCAATTAAGCATTTCTCTGCTGCTTAAACCTCTGTCAGAGTACTATTACAGACAGTGGTGGTTCTGACTTGAATGACTCCCTTGACAGACAGCTTCCCTGGTTCCCTATAGAGTGGATGAGAGAGGAGCATACACAGTGCAGCGGGCCTCAGGTGGACCCGCCCCTCTGAACCTCCACATGTCGGTCCCACCTCCTGCAGTGAGTCCCAGGCTCCGTCTGCCTCGCTGTCTGCTCAGCTCCATACGCCTCAGGCTGTGGCACATGCCTTTGTATCCAGGACAATCATAGTTTGTCAAAAGTATTCTGTGACCGACTGCATTAATATATTATAACTAAATAGTTGGCGCTAACTAATAATCACTAATAAATATAATATTACACTATAATATTGTGCGCCCACCTGGACACCTCTCTGGGTGGTGTTCTAGGCATGTCCCACCCAAAGGAGGCCCCAGGGAAGACCCAGGACACGCTGGAGGGTCTGCGTCTCTCTTTGGCTTAGGAAGGCCTCAGAAATCCCCCGGCAGAGCTGGAGCAAATGTGTGGGAAGAGAGAAGTCTGGAATACCTTTTTAAGCAGATTTCTTTGTGACCCAGCCTGGGGAAAGTAGAAGGAACTAAAAGAATAAACATTTTATTTTTCTGTTTACTTTTTGTGAGTCAATAACAACATCTGGATTCAAGGGAAATATTTCTAACTGAGTGTCAGTGTTACTTCATTTGTCTTATTTAATACTGTATCAGATAAAAGATAATAACCAAAGATGATAATGACAGAGATATAGGATTTCTGTGACTAAATGTTCCTGGCTCGGCTGATCAAAGTGCAAAATGGAAAAATATATTTAAATATCATAATTGTTGGCTTTAAAATAGTGAAGATGCATCTTGAGGCTATGGATATGCCAATCGTCTAAGCTATGGGATATATATGAAGTGTGTTTATCACAAGAGGAAGGCTTACAGACACATATAATGAGATTAAGCTAAAATCACAAAGTTTATACATTGTTAACCATTGAGACTGGAGACTGATGTAGTTGTGATGGGACAGGCTTATGTGGGTTTTAATCAGCGGTGAAAATGTAATGTTAAGTCTTGCTCTGTCAGCCTAGTGGGTCACCCTTAATAAGCTTATGTACTAAGCCAATAAGAGATTTGAAGAAAAGCTATGTCCCGATCGTCAGATAAGATAAACCCATTCTGCCGAGGCCTGATGCATGAAGATGGTAATTGTTGCTGTCACAGTTTATGGCAGTGGATCAAATCAAACGTGCTTTTTCTGTGTCTTCTTCATGGAATACCAAGCTCTAGTGTGTTCAGACTTTTGTGTTTATCATGTGCGGCTTTTTATGTTCCAGATGCTATAACTATAAATGTCCAAAGATAAAAGATGTAGTGATACATAACATCTATAACTATAGATTTGTGTTACTATCCTTATTATAAAATGTAACTTTACTTGTGGAGACAGTGCAGTAGAAATACCCTAGACAAATGGTTCATGCTGAAGTTTGCTCACTAGGCCTGTCATGTGCCACCACATTTTGAAGCGAGCTATATTGTTGATGTAAATATAGAAGATAAACAAAAATATTGAAACCAAGTCATAAAGCAGAACTATCCCCCAAAACGTATTCTAAATGTGCGATATTGTTAAAAAAAATATGTGAGATGCAGTTAATAAATAACAGAATGCAGCACTGATTTAGTCAATCTATATTCATAATGAGTCATTAAAAAGTTCGTCATTCAGGCATCTACAGCTAAAACCTCATTGCAGTACTGAAAAATAATTCAACATTTCCCACTAGAACAAAGAAAAAGTATCCATGATTAATACTGACCCCCCAAAAATGACTGGTCCATCTATAATGTATTGAACAATAAGTTGATATAGTAATTATCGTGACAGGCCTACTGCTCACTGTTCTAATGTGTGTGGTGTATTATTTATTAACCCAGAAAACGGCTTTATGGCAGTAGTACTTCTGTGTCTAAGCTTCTTCAAATCATATACCACACTAGTATTATTATTTGTAGGCTTAATTGTCTCTGTAGGGAAATTTGTTCTCCTTATTTGACCCATACATCAACCAGTGCCTTTGTGCGACTGCAAGATTTTAGGAAGCCAACATTTTGGTCAGGAGTAGCAAGTGTATTAGTCTGTTTTGCATTTCTTAGGAGTCATAGAGAAAACCTTCCATGACACAAGGATAACATGCAAACTTGTTTCGCAGAATAATGTCCTACTGTCCAAGAATCAAACCTGAGACTTTTTGGCTGTGAGGAAACCAGAGAATGTATTTTAACGATGAAGAATTGTGTTACATTGCCTCTTGGAACATTTACACAGGTGGAATTTGGATTGAGTCTTCACTTATTCCTTTCATTCATTTATGTTTTTATTATTGTTCAACAAAGATATAGGCATGTTTTAGGTTGATGGACATTATGTTCTATTTTAGTCATAGTTAATCTTTATGATAGCTTTTATTTAACTTTATTCAGTTAAACTCTGTTTAAAGTTCAAAACTTTGGTACACATGGGATCTTCTGTTCTATACTAAAAGTATTGAAAATCAAGACTAATTGGTCTTAAAACTATCAATATTGATACTAAAAAAGTCACAGAAAAGACAGAAATGAACCCTTTCCTGAATACCTTTAGAATGATTTTGAGCTGTAACAAGTGTCAGACTAGCCACCTAGTTCTTCTGCTCAATTTTATTTCTTTCCAGCAACTAGGTCAGGAATCGGAATACACTAGACGGTTTGCAAGAACCCCAGAAGTGTGAATCTGGGCACCACCCAATCAGTGAAGAGCCATACATTCTGCGTTGGCAATGATTTTCGAGATCGAGGATTTAAAGCCAGAACAAAGAGAATGTTTGGTGAATTTTATCAGGAGGAAAGACGTTATTGTCCTTCTTCCTATGAGATTTGGCGCATTACATACGTCACAACCAAATAGCAGCGATAGGTTAAATAAAAAAGTACCCGCCTACCATTGAGCTAACGAATCCTAATGCTGCGAGGTCAGATGGTTTCCACAAAGTGAAACCGGATGATGAATCAGACTAGTGTAAGACTACATAGACTTGTAAACGCCATGGACCATTTAATGTTGAAATTACATTCTCTTGTGTAAATAAGTGTTTTAATTATCATTGTGGTATCAACATTGGTAGTAAGTATTGAGTCGAATCTATTCCTTAGAATTGAAAAGGAGTTTGACATTTTAGTATCATGACAGCACTGTTGCATACTGTGTTTTCATTGCACTTTTACCCCAAACTGTGTCTACGCATGTCGCACAGTGAAGAAAAAGACAGCGTCCATCTGCTCCTCGCTCCCCGCCTGGCCCTCCCCGCTCCCCGCCTGGCCCTCCTGTTCCCACACTTGACAAACCCTTGCAGTCAATTTGTGAAAATGAAGTGGCAGCTCTTTAAACCAAAGTGTTGGCCACTTAAGCAGAGGCCCATCTCAACTGTCACTCACATCTGGACTGTGGGCAGGAGGTGTGGGAGACCTCTTTTATCACCACCACCCAGAGACACACTGTTGGGTCTCATCCAATCTGAGTGTTTACAGCACTGCACTTCTGGGATGATTGTGCCAGATAGTACAAGTCCATCTAGATTTGGAAATACTTTTGTTTGTCTTCACATGGCGGAGGGGCAGTGTAAAACAACAGCTTTGTTTGTGTCACCACTGTAAATAGGAAATAAGACGTGTTTGCTTTGGGGAGTAAAAAATAAAGCCACAGGAACGTAGAAAAATCCAAATATAATGACCATTTCAGTAAAAGCAACATAGATTTGTATGAATATCCTTATTATAAAATCTATCATTCTTTGTGGAGACAATGCAGTAGAACTACTCTGGACTACTGGTTTATGTCCAAGTCACTAGGCTTGTCATGATAACACATTTTGAAGTATGATATTTTGTTGAAGTAAATATAGAAGATAAACAATGTTGAAACCAAGTCATAAAGTAGAATTATCCCCAAATTTATTCTAAATGTACACTATTTTTAAAAGAGGATGCAAAACTTAAGTGGTTAGTGTCTGTAATGAGCAAAAGAAGGTCATAATTCAACCTTCTACAACTCAAATCTCATCATAGTACAGAGAAATAGCCAACATTTTTCTGCTAGTGCAAAGAAAAAGTACTCACGATAAATATTGATCACCAAAAATTACAGTTCCATCTATCATGTATTGAACAAGTGTGTATTGTAGTTATCGTGACAGGCCCTACTGCTCATTTGTCAAATGTTTGTTGTTTATTAACCCAGAGGACTGCTTTATGTGTGTTCTGTGTCTAAGCATGTCACCACTCTAAAGAGAAATGAGACATGTTTGCTCTGTGAGTAAAAAATAAAGTCATAGAGACATAAATATCCACATACAAAGACCATTTCAGAAAAGGCAACATTGGCCAAGGACAATTTGTGTTTGGGTTACAAAATTGTTTCTGTGTTATTCTTAAAAAGCACTTTTCCAGACCTTCAATGTCCATTTAGAATTCTGTCCATTATTGTTTCAGTCCATTTAAGCTAGTGTAGCCACAGCTGCACTCTACAGCATCAGCAGTCAGTCTCTCACACAAGTTAAAATGCAGGCAATGTGGGTGAAGTGTCCTGCACAAGGACACAACAACAGTAGCCCCTGGTCCAAGGGGTTTTTGAACTACTGACCTTTAGATTGATGGATGAGCTCTGTAAACACGGGGCTACTGGGAAATTTAACTCCTAATCAATATTCTGTCTGTAAAAATGTTTTGGAGCAAAGTTCACAGGATTCAAACAAATCTGGATTGATCAATACGAGGAAACAAATTATGATTATTTTGGATTCATATATTTAAAAAATCTAACCACTAAAGTAAATTATGTAATAGAATTTAAGGCAAAGTAATTTAAATTGCTTTACAGAATAAGAAATACATAAAGATCACAATGCAACAAATAAAATAAATAGTCATCATAAAAGTTTTAAAAAAGAGAGAGACATTAAATGAGCAAGAAGAGTTCAGAATAAAAACCTAATTTAGAATATCATATCATATTATATCAGTTGATTAAGCATTTTCCACTGAATTAATAGAGGGAATTTCTACTTGTTTCGCTGATACACAGCACTATCTTTTTGCAGGAATGCCTTAGTGTAGTGCATTTTCCAAGTGTCAGTACATATTGTGTAATTGGTACTGACATTTTTAATACTATGTTAAAATGGGGGCAACATTAACGAGTGTTTATGCCCTAATTATAGTGTCTGCGTACACTGGTGTATGAATCTGTGTGTGAATGGGTCACTGGCTCCTTGATGTAAAGTGCTTTGAGTTAGCCTGATTCATCAGCTGGTTTCACTTTTGACCTTGCAGCAATGGATTTGTTCGCTCGACAGTAGGCGGGTGCTTTTTTTTCATTTAACCAATCGGTGCTATTTGGTCGTGATGTATGTAATGCACCGCTAACGGGGCTAACTGGTATATTAAGCTTTTCCCAAATCCCTTAGGAAGAAAGGCAATAATGTCTTTCCCCTTGATAAAATTCATCAAATATTCTCTTTGTTCCCGCTATAAATCCTCGATCTCGGGAATCATTGCTAACACAGAATGTATGGCTCTTCACTGATTGGCTGGTGGCCTGACTTGCACTTCTGGGGTTTTTTGCAAACATCCAGTATATTCCGATTTCTGACCTAGTCGCTGGAGAAAAATTAAATTGAGCGGAGGCACTAGGCGGCGCCAGCCTGGCTAGATTTGAGTGGCTTGAAGGTAGAAAAAATTTATCTTTAACAATTTTGTATAATGCTCTAAAGCTTGTTAGTCCTTTAAGATAATGAACCAGCTGGAGCCTTGTTCCACTATATATACTTTATCACCCAGCATGCTGTGCACATTTGTATGCAGGATCACTAATAGTCTTAAATAAGGTGTGTAATTGCACAGACCTGTGTGTCCTGCTGCTCTGTGATGTGTACCACTGAGGCTAACGCTCTGTAAATATCCATTAGCCCTCTGTCAGATGTTGGTAAACCTGCCCATGGTAATTGCTGTATATTCCATAGTTACCATGATGAAGCATGTCAAAGAATAGACCTGAAACAAACATGTACACTGGAAAAGAGGTCAGGCTCCAGGTGCAGTCCTAAAGTGTATTATTTATAGGACTACAGGAGGGTCAAGGACTACAGTTCCCAAGAGCATGAAATTGAGGTAAGAAATGGATTTTATGGGGTTAGGTCTTTCTCTGAATATTGAGTGAGCATGACTGGGCACAAAAGTGAGGGTAATTTTAAACATAACAGTGATTTTTGCTACATGTAGCTAGGCTTATCACAATACTAAAATTTCAATACTAAGGTACCACAATTATAATAAAAAAAAACTCTTTCTTTAGACAGTAGTGTGCAGTGAGCCATGCAGTATCCGTGTAATGCCTCAGTTCTCCAGGAATGTTCCATAGTGTTCCATGGGCGTATACTAATCTCTGTGGTTTTATACTTGTTCTGATACAGCTCAAGATCATTCTAAAGCTATTCAGGAAAGGTTCATTTCTGCCCTGTGAATGTGATTTTCAGATTGATACTTGCACAAAAACAGGTATCTAATTTCAGTACTAGTTTTAGTATCGATTAGCCGTGTTTCCCCATAGTCTAAAAATGGATATAACAAAATCTCACTTTGTTGCTCCTTCTATTGTCATTCACATAAAAAGTAACAACCCAGTTCAAAAGACTGCTTAAATATGAAATGCAGGCATTAAGTGACATTAATCTCTACAAGTTGTATTAAAGAAAATCGTTCATCTAGAAAGTATTGTCACCATAGTCTGAGCAAAATCTATGGGAAACACTGGATTAACGTCTGTTTTTTGATACATTTGACAACCTATGTACAGCAGGTTATAGTGTTTTGGTAGTGGATTTTATTACTAGCCTGTTGGTAAATTTTCAATAGATTCAGTAACTGGATTAATTTAAATTTGTTCATTAAAAACAATACATAAAAAGTATTATCATTATTATTATTATTATTATTATTATGTTTTAATATCTGCCTTGTTTATTGTGGAACATGTGTACACTGTTAAATGTTGTTTCTTGTTCTGAGCTACACATGGACTACAGATAGAAATTAGACAATGGGCTAATTCTTTCGTATTTATACTCTGTGTTAATTAATGGCCATTGTCTCTTTAAATAAATACAAAAATCAAAAGAAAAATCAACTCTTGACAGATTTACGTATCTCTCTCATTGCTTTGACATGGCAAAAAGGATTTGTTTTACCAGAATGTTGATATTGGAAGCATTTTTGTGTTTTTGTCAAATCCACATCTGTTTTGCATAACACGTGTTATTTTGACTCCACATAGCTGCACGGCATATGTTTTCACTTATTCGTTTGATATCAAGTACAGTTTTCTGTGCTTGTGTTGTACTTCAGAGTTGTACTTCATAGTTCAGAGTACAGATTGTTGTTTTTGTGACATGAACACTGATAAATATTGTGTAATTATAACATGCCAGCACTAATTGCCTGTAATTATCTTTATTGCTTTCATCCCACTACAGATGATGGTGGTATGGTTAATGTTGTAAAGTCTATGAAAACAATTGGTTTTTGGGCTAGGGATGAAATGATTTGGGAAAAAAATATTATTATAATTTTTCAGATTTGCAGCTGTAATAGATTTGTGACTTTTTTTTATTAATTAATTAATTTTTTTGATACTTTGCAGTGACATTGTGCTGCGGGTGTTCTACGTGTATCTCTAATGGTGGAATTACCATGGAGACACAATAGCCCACAGGAGCAGAGGTGGGGACATGCAAATCGTGACTTGGATTCGAGTCAGACTTGAGTCATTATTTTCAGGACTTGAGACCTGACTTGATAAAATGGACTAAGACTTGGGACTCAACTTGGACTTGAAGGTCAATGACTTTGGACTTGACTCGTACTTGAGGCCTGTGACTTGAGAAGACTTGAGAATCACTTTTAAATCTGTATTCTTTTTATAATGTAATGATTCACATACAATATTTTGTCAAGACATTTAAAAAGGGAAAAAAATGCATTTCTATAGCTCTTATATACTCTATAAATACTCAGATATAAATATACTATGATTTTTTTTAAGTACAGTTTATTTTAAAATTCATATAAATTGCAAAAATCAAAGCTATATTTGGTACTTTGGTTTAAAGACTTGAAATGACTTGAAGCTTAAAGCAGATGACTTGGACTTGACTTGGACTTATGGGCCAGTGACTCAAGACTCGGTTTGGACTTGCCTGTATTTGACTTGGGACTTGACTTGAACTTGAAGTGAAAGATTTGACACTTACTTGAGACTTTGGTCCCACCTCTGCACATTAGCAAACTCTGTCAAAATAGTTTTAAGATCATCAAATTAATTTAAACAGCACATTTTCAGGAGCGTGTGATCAATACGAGCTTTCATGGTCCTGTTTACTGTTTGATTTTCAACAAAAAAGGTGAGAGTGAGTAACTGAAAAAAAAATGTCACACAAGAGGGACTTGGTTAACAGTACAAATCAGATGACCTGTTTCATTTAAGTCAGTTCAGATTGTGCTAAAACCAACTTCGTCTCACTTGAGTAACAGAGCTTCAGCCACAGTTTCAGTTATGTTCTGTTCATTAACATTTGAAAGAAGACTGCTAAACTGTATACAAGAACCCCATGCATTTCAGAACATGTTTGTAGAGGTCTAAACTACAGGGTTAGCAGCTTTTCGACAATATTAGACATTATATTTTGTTGTTTGTAGAGGAAATCAAGTGATGTAGCTTATTATCCTGCAGCCCTATTTGGGACAAGTTAGTATGTAGAACTAATTCTGTAGTGTTCATTATTTAACCTCTATAAAACACATACATTTTTTCATTTTTATTCTATTTTTAAAAAGGTGCAACAAACCCACAAGGAAGGATACATTGTGCCATATCTTCCATCTGGCCCTTTGACAGCTCCAGGTCTATTGTACCTCAGGCTAAAGAGGTGACAGACTTATCTCCTCTGTGCCCAGAGCACTGACCGGTTAAATGTCCACCTGTCTGTGCGTTAGCCTCTCCCTGGAGATCCCAAATACATCCCCCTCCAGTGTTTTTCTAGCACCAAGTGGCACAGACTATTTACTGGACTGGAGACTGATGAGGTCATGATCTGAACTAAACTGTAGGTTAACCCGGAGTCTTAGTTTAATGTAGTAAGTTTAATGCTATTCATGGTTTGTCTTTACTGTATAAAGCCTCCCTGGTATTTTGTGGTGTGTTGGCACCCTCTGCTGTCTGCTGAGGAGAATGCCTTGAATTCTTCTCTCTCCAAGTGAATGCATTTTCTTGGGCATCATGGCTTGTAGTTATCTGTTTCTGTCAGAGTGCATTGGCTCTTTGTTGGATGTTTGCATTACCATATTTTCATATTACCCTATTTTCTGATCTATGCTGTAGTGTTGTTTCCTCATCACAAACATACCTGGAGTTCAGTTTTGTTTCATTCACATGTTTAAAACACAAACCCTCTATAACCACTCTATACACCTTCACTAGAATCATTTGGATGATTTCAACCCTGGAATTGCCAATCTCTACTAAACAAGATGTAAAAGGCAGCTGAAAACTATTGCTTCATGACATTACAAGGTGGAGCACTTTTGGAGATGTGGACAGGCTAATAATAAAGGGTTACTCTAAATATGTGTACTTTGTTTTCCACGTGTTACATGTTTTTGATGTTCACACATTTTTGTGCATGTAAAAACAATAATAATTTTATAATCTGATAATTTGAATGAATGAGTTATCTGATTAAGGGATTCTTTTAGTTGTTAGTTTAGTTTAGTCGCCATTGTGAGGGAAATTTTAATTATGTAGTTGTCTGGTTTTTACAGGCCGTGTAAAATGTACCCACTGTGCTGTGCAATCTGGACTATTCTTCTTTCTATTCGATATTCTGTAATTTATTTCAATTTGAGAACTGTATTTCAGATGGACGATTTGTCAGTGTTTAAAAAAATGCATCCGCCCAATGTACTGTCTACAAAACTGTCCAGTCGTAATCCAGTGGGTGACCTTACACCCCGCTGTTTGTGTTTTCTATATCTTCTCACTTTCTCAGATGGACAGACACTCACTCTGCTATTACTGTCTACCCCTGAGCCAATGCGCTGTGATGTTCTGTGACGTGGCTCCACTGGTTGGCGATAATGAAGCTAAAATAAGTGGGTCTTATTATACAGCTCTATGCACAGATCCAGGCACTCTCGAGTCATCTCTGCAGCTAAAATGTGGCACTCTGCAGGACACAGGCTTGTTAGGAGCTCAGGCTGTAGAGGATGTCTGCGCCTCATGCGTCTGGATGTCACACTTCACAGATAACTGCTTCTAATGAGCAAAAATCCTGCAAAGCCAAAATAACTTCTTTTCATTGTCTGTGAGAATATTTCATATAATGTTTTCAGGAAATACAACACAGTATATGAGCTGTAGATGTATTTTTATCACAGTTTTGGGTAGAGGTAAACCTATATATTTGGACTTTTTAGCATATCGTCTCCAACACAGGTTGATATTTTGTTTTGGCTGACCTGCATCTTAAAAATAACTATACAGCTTTATTCAAACATTTTAGTATGTGTTTATGCATCAGCTGGTCCAGGGACTGCAGGTAGAAATCAGCACTAATGCTACAACCTGGTACAATGCATTGCTCCTGTAAAGGTTAATGTTAACTGTGCACTGTCCCTAATGCAAAAACATAAGTGCTGAAAATGTGACTACACTGCTTTCTTATGGGTTTGTGAAAAGGTTGTTGGTGAGTTTTTAGATAATTACATATTTTTGGGGAAAAAATATAATCACACCTTATCGGTCATTTGTTGCTCTGGATTCTAAACAATCGGTATCATCATCGGCCATGAGAAAACATATCAGCTGATCTCTAGTTTTGGGTGTAACTCTTTCTCTGGGATTTTTTTTTTTTTTTTTATTTCATGTA
Source organism: Boleophthalmus pectinirostris (assembly GCF_026225935.1). Lineage (NCBI taxonomy): Eukaryota > Metazoa > Chordata > Actinopteri > Gobiiformes > Gobiidae > Boleophthalmus > Boleophthalmus pectinirostris. Next base: position 18,263,786 of record NW_026571018.1, on the reverse strand, counting down.
TCAGCAGCAACAATTCTTTTCTTTATTTTTCTTGGAAGATTGGTACATTTGGCTACATTAGGCAAAATAGCAGGCTTTCAATACTTGGAATTGTTATTTATTTTCTTTTTCTGATCAATTATGTATTGTCATATCCGCAGACATTATTTCACTGATGTAGTAAAGTGATTCATTTAAATGTGAACCCCATTACTGAGAGTGGGTTGGACATTTGAAGCTAGACGTGTTGCAACTAAGAAAATATCTGTCTTTCCAAGAATCATCATGATTAATCCAAATCTAAACTGGAGCTAAACCAGGTCTAAACAGGACTAAACCTCTGTTACAGTAATACTTAACAAATTTGATTCTTTAGAGCTTTAAGCCATGTTATAGTGTTGTTATCTCATCAAAAGCATATGTGCAATTGTATTTTGTTTCATTCACACGTTTGAGTAATGCTGGTTTATTAGCTTGTCTACAAATGCTCAAAATGCTCTGTTCCACCTTGTGATGTCATGTAGCAGTAGTAGTAACAGATACCATTTAACTAGCCAGGTTGGTGCCATCTAGTGCCTCTGCTCAATTTCATTTCTCTCCAGCGACTAGGTCAGGAATCGGAATACACTTGACGGTTTGCAAGAACTCCAGAGGTTGTAGATCATGCACCGGCCCATCAGCGAAGAGCTGTGAAGCCGGCAATTACTTGGACACCACTGAGTGTTGCGGCGCATTACATATGTCATGATCAAATAGCAGTGATTGGTTAAATAAAAAATGTACCCGCCTACCTTCGAACGAACGAATCCTAATGCTAAATCAGCTGATGAATCATGTTACCTTTTACCTTTAGGACTTTAGAGATTGGCAATTCCAGGGCTAAAATGTTCCAAATGATTCTAGTGGAGATGCATGGAGTTTAAAAACATGGGCTGTCTTCTGTATGAGCTGAGAGAAGAACTCAGCCTAAATATGCAGGGTTTGTGTGTTAAACAGGTGTGAATGAAACAAAACACAACTCCAGGTTTGTTTTTGATGAGGAAAAAGCATTATAACATAGATCAGAAAACAGTGTAATACAGGCCCTTTAAAGAGAACAACATAGTCATAGCTCGTAGTACTGATTGTAGTACTAGACATCATTTACAGCCGCACTTATGCAGGGTTATAGAGGAACATCATTATCTTTGATACAAATGCACCTCTGCACACCCACATGTACTGCGCTGGTAAATGGCCCAGGCTCCTTGTGTTTTAGTACAGCTCTAGATCATTTTGATAGCCCTCTCCCTGAGCTACTGTTAACCTTGATTCAAGTGTCTTCTATCTCCTGGAGTTGACCCACTAACAGGCGGGGTCGAGGCGGCTGCTTTGATGGCTTTATGCTGACTATTCTCCTATAGACTTGCCTACAGCTACGCAACGCTCGGTCAGAAGCCAATACGGTCTGGCGGTGTGTTCATGGCACGTTGTTTTCTTGTTTTTCGCAGTGCTGAGAGTGAGTGATGTGAGAACAGTGAATCGGGTGGAGTCAAGGGCCACGCACACACATCCCCCAGCCCCCTCCCCCGATCAAGCGCTCCCCTGTCAATGCAACACATGTAGTTCACAGGTCGCGATCAATACTGTGTACTTTGTAGCCCTCGCAAGGAAGCGGCCCATCCTCCACCGCTGTAAAAGCTACTGCCGAGGAGCGTGGGTAATGTAGTGTGTTTTTCAGGCATTTTTCATAGTTTTAATGGGGCTGCTCCCACATAAGAGCCCACTGTGGATTGCGGTAATGACCATTTGAATGAGCACTTTGAAATCTCAGTGTTTGGGCACAGCGGTCATTATGCTATATGGGCTGTAGATTTCCCTGATTCCTTCTATTGACAAAAAACATGTGCTTGGAGGGTTAAAATGTCAGCCATAGCATATATAGGTTTAAAGAGAAGGTATAATGCTATTCATTGTCTTTCAAAACAATGATCATGTACAAAGCAGAATTGTACATTTTTAACAACCTCAAAATGGTACCTGAGAAAGCTTTTTGTGCAATTCCTTGCCTTGGGTTTAATATTTATTTTTAAAACTAAAATTTTCATAGTAAGGAAATCTTAGTGGTCCAGAACCAAAACTGACACCACAAAGATTATTTAAAAAAACAAAAAAATCACATAATTAAATTTTCAATATAAAATAGTTGTTGTTTCTTCTATGTCACCATGTGGATTCAAAGCCTTTCTAAAGCTTTTCAGGATAGTTAATATTTGGTCTATTAATTTTTTTTTTTTTTTGCTAACCCACTAACTGCCATGTTCCAAATAGGAAGTGAGCATGGGGGTGTTTCTGGCTCCATCGCCTTCACGTTGAAAAATTGTTGCCCCTCTCTCTGTAACTGTTGCAGGGAACCTTGTTATTTTGGTCTTAAAAAGTTCATATTAACCCACTCTACATGATCTGGGTGTTTTTATTAGTTTTGTCCATTAATAAATTTCTATTCCTAATATAAAACTTAGCTCCAAAATATAGAGCTCCAAACTTGCTCCATTAACTGCTAGCCTCGTGAGCTTCATTTGACTGGAGCTGAACGCTATGGGTGACGCCACACTCCCTTAGTCCAATTCTTTATACAATCTATGGTTCGATACACATTTCTTTTAGTACTGATTAGTATCTGGAGATATATATTTTTGATTACTAATTTGCTGTAGGAAACTTCAATTTACAAGTCTTAACTGGGTAATAACCACTCTGCCATGGTGTATCATAGAAACAACATTTTATATTGAGTGAGTTCAAGTTAAAAACAGTTTAATGATTAAAAGTCAAGCAAAACTAATTGGACAAGTTACAGTGCATCTATACAGAAGTCAGAACCCCCCTGTAGTACACAGTGTAAAATCCTACATATAATATAGAGACTTTGACTGTGTGCGCCTTCAGTTCATTACTTTTCCACCCACTCAAGCTTCTAATTATGATATCGCGTTTCTTATCATCTGCTTTTGCTCTAATAGATTTGTTTAACAGCTTGTGTCTAATTCCCTCAATATTACTGTCTGGCTCCAAAACACATAATTTTACACTAAGACTTTTCCAATTACTTAAAATGAGTATTTGCTTGCTGTGGTGTTGTTAATGGTAGTATTACCCGCCAACTTAAGCATATAGAAACAATTAATCTTAGACTGAAAGACTCACAAATAAGGCTGCACAATTGATCGTAATCCAATCAAAATCACGCTTTGAAAAAAATCTTTTAGTTTAAATTTCAGTCAAATGCTCCTGGAGTTGTTTACAGTGTGTACTCTGAACATAATCCTACTTTTTAAAAATAAATTGCAAGTCTAATTAGAAATGGTAATCCATAACAGAAGAAACACTTTTTTCTTCTAAAATCATGTCGCCCTACCCACAAATGTAAAAAAAAAGTTATATAATTCCTTAGTTTTTTCCTATCACCTGTACCTTGTCTGTTTCATGATAATTATTATATTGACTTATCTTTCAGTATATCAAAGCTGGAACAATATATTTTGGGGCTCAATATTTAACATGGAAACAATTTCTTTGCAAAAAATTTGGAGATTTGGGGTATTTTTGTTGTAACACAATAAGATCTGAGCTGTAGCGGGTTGAATAAGTAACTTTTATTGGCTAGTGATTTGTTTGTTGCAGTTCAGGGCTTTTTATGACACTGTCTATTTAAAAATAGTTTAATGATATTATCCTGCATTATTGTTATTGAGCCAGTCGAATAAAGTAGTTTCAATTATCTTGACTTCAAACTCAACCACAGACCTTTTTTACCACAAGCATATCAGAGAGAGCTGTATAGTAACATTTTGTGCAGCCATAAGTGCTGATTTAAAGCTTTGTGTGTATTTTTAGGCAGCACATTGACCAAAACAAATATCGTCCTGTGCTGGAGATTTAAGACCAATAACTGATATGCTAAAAAGTCCAAATATCGGTCTGATATATTGGCCAACCGATGTATTGGTCTCTAGTCCTAAGTCCATCTAGCCTGTGAACAATTGTCCCATGTTTATGAGTGTTTCCTGGGTCTGTGGGCCTTTCACTGTGCAGAGAGCTCTGGTGCTGCTGCTGCTGCTGTGTGCGTGCAAAGCATTGGGCCGGAGAGGAGATGAAGTGAAACATCATGGAGCTGGCACTGGCCGGAGCATCTGAAAACTATTACATCGTGGAGTTATTTCCCCTCTTTCCTCTGGCCTGTTTCTGCTGCAGCATTGGCCCCCCTTCTCACTCACCCTGTTCCTGTTGTGTTTTTGTCTTCCTTGGCTATTGTGTTGTATATATTCTGTGAATTTGGTATACCATATAATAGATTAGTATTGGTGTTTTCGATGAGGTAGTTATTATAAGTCTGTCTACATCTCCAAATTTCAAAATGCTCTGTTCCACCTTGTGATGTCATGTAGTAGCAGTTTTCAACGGCTGCTTTCACCTTAAGTTCAGAAATGTGCAATTCTAAGGCTGAAATCATCCAAATGATTCTACTGAAGGTGTATGGAGTTTAGAAACACAGTGGAGCAGTTTGTGTATTACTAGGGGTTTAACAATATTCAAGTCTCATGATACGATATCTTCACGATATGAACCTCACGATACAATATTCATTACGATATCGTGGGAAAGCTCACGATATGGTGGGGAGGCTCACGATTAGGGATGTAACAATATTCAGATCTCTCAGTACGATATTTTCATGATATACATCTCACGGTACGATACTTATTGCGATATTTTGTGGAGGCTAACAAAACTGTTAATATGCTACTTTTTCCTCTTAAAATGCCTCAACAAGACTTAATCCAAAGAACTAAGACTTAAAAGTGCTTAGAACTGTTATTTTTTCTTGTAGTCTGCACTGAAATGGAGCAAAGGATCATGGTCTGTGTAGTTCCCTCTGTCTTTTTTTAGCTATTGCTGCATCATAACTCTTAATTTGATTCAAGAGACTTGTAATTCGATATATTGTGATGGTCCACAATATTATTGTGAGAATTTTGACGATATGATATCATGATATTTCGTTTTATGTTACAGCTCTATGTTTTTACCACATGACATCAAAAGGTGGAAAAGAGTATTGTCTTTTTGAGAGAAGTACTCAGCCTAAATATGAAGGATATGTGTGTTAATTGTGTGAATGAAACAAAAACACAACTCCAGGTATGTTTGATGAGGAAACAATAGTATAACATACAGAAAATAGTGTAAGATGGGCCCTTTAACATTCACTGCCCCAAATACGTAAACCAGATGAGCTCCTTCCTTCCTTACATGGGTGATGTCTCTACCTGCCCAGGTCTACCCACCCTAATTTCCTATTGATCACGCTGCATATCTGATAACATCTCTGCCAGCTGAAATATCTGGCATCCAGACAACTGTAAATAATTAATTTCTCAGTAAGTCTCGGTTGGTGTGTAATTCCTTCCAAATCATTAATCTTTTAATATTTGAGTTACCTTTTTATTAGGATTACAAGGTATTGCTGAAACATATTTTCTAGCAAAGGGTTCAGAGCCAAAGCAGCAATAACAGGAGGGCAGAGTTAACACGATTTCCTGGCTCTGGCCTAGATGGGTCTGAGCGTGCTTTGTTTTATCTGGCCATCAGAGACACTCAGCCTCAACCTGAATCTGCAGCAGAGCCGGAAATGGCCTCAGAGCTGTGAACAGTAGAGCCTGTGGAGAGGAGGCATACACTCTGTTGTCCTTGGGTCTATAGTTCCTGCAGCATTATTGCACAAAAGAAAAAGGTCCACCACTCTGAGACCTAATCAGTTTATGGACAATAAGCTCTCCTTCACTGGCCACTAAAGGCTTGTAATCCTGGTACAGTTCAGGCCACGGGGAGCTCAGGCAGTTATCTTGTCATTTTGTGACTATACGAACTGTATTTAAAGGCAAGGCAAGGCAAGTTTATTTGTATAGCACAATTCGTACACAAAGTAATTCAAAGTGCTTTACAGAATAAGAAATACATTAAAATCATAATAAAAACAAATCAAAACATAAATAATCATTTAAAACACTGTTGTATCTATCTGTATTATCAGTAAGTTTGACCAACGGAGTAAAAGGAGAAAGGAACACATCTTTTTAAGAAGACAGATGCTTGTGTCTGCTGTACAGGGGCCTATCATCACATTTTTGGCCCTGGGTACAAATTATCTTGGTTGGCCTGCACTTCCAGTTGTCAAATGAAAAATGTGCATTACAGGCAGTACAGTACCCTCCACTGATGCCCCTGCTACTATATATGTTATAATCACACCTGTGGGTCAGTATCTTATATTTTCATATGGTCATTTTAAATTGGTAATTTAAATCTAAATTACGGTCTGTTAATGTGAATGTCATCACAACAAATGGCCACGCTGCTGGACCAGCCTATGGTCCAGGTTTATGGCACACAGCTGTGTGTTTATTTTTGTCAAAATGGCTACACAGTGCTGCTGAATCCTGTGTACATCATGGTTTAAGAAGAAAATGTGCTGAATACAGAGGAGTGGGTGTGTATGATGAGGGAACACAGGAATTTTCTGAGTAATATAATCTTAAACAGGAGAGTAAAAATTAATCTGAGGGGGTAAATGAGAAGGAAAAATAATTATAACATAGTTAAAAGTGCTTAGTCTTTGAGGTCTGAGCCTTAGTGGAGGTGTGTTCTCTCCAAATACTTGTAGTTAATTGCTTACACCTCTGGGGATGCTTGAGGACATGGCTTGCACACTGACTAAATGACAAAAGCTCGACTCTTAGGCGCCGCAGTACATGGGCTATAGCCTGAGGAGGAGCAGTGCCTTCAGTGGAGAACATCTATAGAGACACAGTGCTTTAGGCCCCACAATGCTTTAACATGGCCCCAAAGGACAGAACCAATGAGCAAGGCACACATCTGAAAAAAACATACCATCAAACAACATGCGCCACAGGGAGACTGAATTACTTTGAGATAAAGGTTGAAAAACGGAGCATAAAAAGTGATTTCTCCTTCTTTGCCCTGGCACGCCGATAAAGCCAAGCGGAAACAATGCGCTTTAACCTCCATGTTTCGGCTTGGCTGGCCATGACGCCAGCTCTCTGATATAATCTCATTGTATGCCATGTTTAATTGTGTAAATGGAGATTCAGTGCATCCCAGAATAACCCCGTAACCCCGGGTGACTGCATTACAGTCATTAACACATTATCACCAGAGCACTTGCACAGCGTTTGGGGTCTGGTTCAAGTCCCCTGCTGCTGGCTAATACAAAGCAGGCTGCACTCTGCTACTTGTTTGAATGTACACTTCAAAGCAGTTGTAGTTCTGTTGTCGGGTTACAGGGGGAATGTGTGTGGGCTTGTGTGTCAGATGAGTGAAGATGGACAGCTTGGTCATGATATAGACAGGAAGTAATATATAATAAAAAGATGTGTTAAAGGGCCCATATTAATCTGTTTTCTGATCTATGTTACAAGGCTGTTTCCTCTTCAAAAACAGACCTGGAGTTGTGTTTTGTTTCATTCGCACCTGTTCAACACACACACCATGTATATTTATTCTCTCAAACAGACAAACATTTGGATGATTTCAGCCCTGGAATTGCCAATCTCTAATGAACTAAAGGTAAAAGGTACCTGTTAACTTGAAAACTACACCACTACATGACATCACATGGTGGAACAAAGAGTTTTGAGTTATGGAGATGTAGACTTCCTAATAATACAGGGTTACTCAAACATATGCAAATGAAACAAAACACAACTCCAGGTATGTTTTTGATGAGGTAACAACATTCTAACATGACTTAAAGCTCACGAGAGTCAATTTTGTGTAATATAGGACCTTTAACATACACTTTTAAGACTCAGTTCATTTTACACAAATAATTCAGGCTTAGTAACTACTTACCTTAACCATAACCATAACCCTTAACTCCCGAACCCCTTGAATCAGTAGTTACTTAGCCTGACTCATTCTTATTAATGCTTTATTTTGGATACACGCTTTTGTTAGTCTTCCCTTTAAGACTGTAGTTACCAAAATATTATTTTGACAACATAAAATTATTAGAATTACTTTACATAGAATAATCACTTTGTTTCTCGAATTGTTGTGGTCTTCTCTTTGGGATTACCAGAATCTGTGCATTACTTTGTGTTTTGGTATTTCAAGTATGGTAACGCTAACTGATAAATCAGAAGTTACATGTAAACAATTGAATAGTACTAGAGTAGTTATTCATGTCTCTAGTTTTTTACTTCTACTTTTATTTTACAGTAACGGTACTCCCAGAACTAAGAGAACTGTCCCGTAGAGTTTCCATTCAGAGAATATATTTAAAATAATTATTATTATCTATTACTTTTATATGTAGAAAAAAGGCAAAAGAAAAAATAAAACAAGGTGACATAACATTAAAGTTAAACATTTCGACAGATTTAGACATACAAACAATGAGTGTCCCATTGCTCAGTCAATGCTTTATCCTTTACATTCAGAGTATATTTCACACTGCTGAGTTTTTCACCACATTCTTTGTACACAGCCAGCAGCAAGGAAATGTGAAGTCAAGGTTTCTGAACACAGCAAATAAACTGCCACTGTCTTGCCTCATCTGAACTTCAGAGATCACTTCTGTTTTCCCATTTTAACCGCTTGCCCTTAATCTATCATTTTAAAATCTACAACTTCTTGAGACCATCTTGTGTGCCGTGGAAGAACCACCTCGGTTTACTCTGAGAGCTGACCTAAATCCTGTGGGACCTGCTTGAGGTGACATAATTATACACAGTACATTATGAATGACTGCTCCTGTGGCACTGTGTAAACATGGTGTGGGTGGCCAGGGCGCTGTTCACTCTGTAGCCTTATTAGTCCACAATACTGCATAATCTCGGTAAAGTCAAGCTGGGACGACGGGCTTCTGCAGATATGTCGATCCAGGTTGAAGAGGCTGTTTATTAGAATATTATAGTGAAATTCCATATACTGTTGTGAGGTATAACAGGGCCCTTGCATGTCCCTTTCTCAGGAGGGTGAAGATGGAGCTATGGTCAAATATGGAAAACAAATCTGTCGTGGCATGACTCATGTGAGGATGTGTGTGTCTGCTTGTGTGTGTGTTTGCATGTGTGTGTGTGTGTGTGTGTGTGTGTGTGTGTGTGTGTGTGTGTGTGTGTGTGAGTCGAACCTGATCACTCTTATACCAAATAGACAGAAATATTTGCTCCTGTTTCACCAATGTGGATAATATTATTATATTGTCTGCAGTGTTTCACAGTATGGTATCCCATGGTCATGGAAATCCTGGAAAAGTCATGGAAATTGAAAATGTCATTTTCCAGGCCTAGAAAAATCATGGAATTCAATGAAAGTTTTGGAAAAGTCATTGAATTTTAGTATTTCTTTCGCACAAGTACCGTGTTCTGTTGAGTTATTATTAGGCTATTATGATTATTTTCAAACGTATGCACCTTTTGTTTAAAAGAAATGACAATAAATGCACTGACAGTTTTTTGAATGTTGAAAAACTATAATACCAAATCAAAGGGTGAGTGGAAAAGTTTAACATTTCATATTTAGCCCTAAAAGTCTGATCAATTCTACAAATGTAGGGTGCCGTAAAGTCATGGAAAATTCACTTTAGGTCATGAAAAAGTCATGGAAATTTTTTATAATTTTGTCATTTAAAAAGAGTGGGAACCCTGGGTATTAAACCTTTATATTTTCAGTGAGACCAAACCAGACCAAATTACAGGTCAGATCTGTGGAGAGGCGACCCCGCTTACAGTCAGAATGCCTGTTTTTCTGGGTATTTCTGAACTATAAAGCCACGTCTGATTGAAAATATGCAAAGTAGAGCAGTTTAATGTCATACTGTGGAACATTCCAGGCAGAGCAGTGACATATCCATAGAAACAAGCAACGGACCCCCAACCAAAAAGTTACATAGTGCACCTTTAATTTGTAGTAGCAACAGTAGGGATAGTCATTATGACTGTGCAGCACTTTGGAAACTGAAAATGTGCTATATATATTTGGACTAAAATAAAAAAGTGAAGCTCAAGTAAACTTTACATTCAGTACTTTTACTCCTGTTGTCCATTTGTACTTCTTTATATCTACTTAACCATTACGTTGAAGTTCCAGTAGTTTTTCCTGGGTAGATCCTCCACCTCTGAAATAGATGCAGTTTGGAAATGAACATAACTGCAACTGGCGGAGCACTCAGAGGCGTTTGTGGAGCCGTCAGACTTTATTTAACTCCCGGGAACTGTTTGCTTTTAGGGTCATTCTGACATCAGCGCCCACTGTCTGCCAGAATAATACAGCGTTACTTCACCGAGGGCACCACAAGACTGCTCTGAAATAGATATAGAAGCGGGTTAAACCGGGTCAGGATGAAAGCGCTCCATGGTGCATAACTGAAAGAAAAGAGCCACACACAGGTTGAGCGGAGGGCGAGAGAGAGGCAAAACTCGAAAAGAAAGACGGGAATTTATACACTACAAGAAAAAGTGAGAGAGGAACAGAGGGGCAGGGAGGTAGGCAAGTCTATAGTCCGAAATCTACCACTTGCTGCAACACTAACTGGAGTCCACGCGCCGAAGAAGAGGAGGAGAAAGAGAACGGAGACCAAATCAGACAAGCTTATAGAATCGTGGTCAGACGTAGACTTGGGGACTTGTTTCTTGTTTTTGGAGAAGACACTTTCGGAAGAATAAAGCAGGCAGTGACTGAGCAGGGAGGATGATCAAGTCCAGCTGGTTCTTTGTCAAGTTCAAATACAACGACAAGGTAAGTGGAAAGAACTGCGCTTGTGTTTTATTAGGAAGCATGATGAAAAGGGCTGCTAGAGTAATCGCAATTAGCAAATCACAAAGGCTGAAAGTTTTAAGCGCCATCATTTCCACTACAAATAATAAAATGTTCTGACTTTTTCTCCATAAAAACTGCTAACCCTATATTTTAGAAAATGTTCAATATTCTTCAAGTTTGTTTGTTCATATTTTCTCATTTTTGTCAATTCTTCTGGACTTCTTTTGGATCCTAGAAAAATCACAATTCATTGTTTTTCTCAACTCAAACTCCCCTAATACTGATATCATAAAAATCAGTTCTTCCATGAAATGTAGTGTTTTATTTATTTATTTATTTGATTTTTTTTTACTTTTTGTATGTAAGTAGAATTGGCAAATCACAGATATTGCTCAGCTATTGCCAATAATACTACAGCAATGCATCTCTATAAAAAGGTCTATGCTTTTCATCCAAATACATGTAACCGTACCTTTTGTAAACTAGATGGACTTTTTGTAAAGCTGTTTGTTGATACCTGGTTTTGGTGCTAACCTTTTATACTGATCATGTTCTCTGTGAGCATCAAGTGTCTGTGCCACTGACTCAGTGCTGCTATCTCTTTACGTCATCTACTGGAGTCACTCAGGTTGTTGCCTATTTAAAAACTGATAGATTATTTAATTTATAGCATTCTTCTGTCTCCTTCAGATATTTTGTCTAGAAGTGACAGTCAAAACGTTTATTTAGTGGGCAAAGAAAATACTTGATAATGTTACCTCTATCTCTCTGAGCAGTGGAGTGAAAAGGTCACAGGTCACAGGTCACAGGGTCAGGCACCTTGAGTCATCGTCATCTGGAATAGGATAATTGGTATCTGTGTGTGGGCTCCTGTCTCCTCCTGTCTCCTCCTGTCTCCTCCTGTCTACTCCTGTCTGCTCCTGTCTCCTCCTGTCTACTCCTGTCTGCTCCTGTCTGCCCTGATGGCAGGACAGTTGTGTATTAACTTCCCCTGCATGGAAAACCTGTGACTTTTTTAAATAAATGTTTTTAATTCTGTATTTAAATCAATCAATCAATCACTTATTTCAGACTTGGCTGTTCAGTTAAGTTTTCACACATCTCCTTCATGGCAGTCGACTTAACATTACAGTAATTAAATAACAAAACCTTTCTGTACCATTTGCGTACTTAATAATAATAATATGAATTTTTTATAGTCACAATCTGTTTCACGCATATTATCTTATGTCCATAGAGTGTCTTTGATTAATGGAAAGAGCATTTACTTCTGGAAGGAAGACCTACAAGTTTGTGTTGAAACCTTGAAGTCTAAATTTTGCCTTTAGTCTATAAATGGTCCTTTTATGATTTTATATTATATATGCCTTTTTTTTTTTTTGTCCACTAATAATTTAATGTTTTAATAAGATATATAATCGAATGAAAACTTAATTTTAACCATATTTGCTGATTCACAACCAAACGGAACCCATCTGTTGTCTATGGAATACATGACTGTAATGTGCATAGCCACTGTACGTTATTTAGCGTCATTCTCCTCAGATAGAATGGTCTGAAATGCAACGTGTAACAGTATAATTACACTAGTCATGATGAGTTTGTTTATTGAATCAGAGGCAAGTCTATAATCACAGCCCAGTTAGGAGAGGGCGGTAATTTAACTCTCAAAGTTTGTTGATGTTACGTGGCTCTTGGGTGGTTCTTCATACCTTTATATGAATTCAAGTAGGAGATTTAAGTAATACTAACTGTGATGTGCTTAAAGGTGCACTGTGTAACTTTTGTGGTGGAGGGTTTGCCACTTGCTTGTCTCCATGGAGATGATACTGCTTTGCCTTGAAGTTTACATTTAATACATTAATACACTAATTATTCCTCCTAAGTTCAACAAAAATGATGTATTCATACTGTTTGCAGGGTAAAATCTCCAAGGATCGTACTTGTAACTTGGCCTGTTGGTGTTATTTGCTTGTTACCATGGAAATAGATATGCTTAATGTCATACTCTGGAACATTATAGTATAACACAAATCTGCGTTTAAACACTATTAACTTTAGCTGCCCTCCATCTCTATATTATTGGCTTATAAAACTTTGCAATGTCATCTGAAACCCAGCAATTAGGTACTTATATTTCTCATCCTCATTTTAATTTATTTGCTAAGCTTATGTATTAGGAGGCTTAAAGATATTTTGACCTTGCTAATGCGGGCAGTAAACCTACCTTTTAAGCTCCTCTTTTTCTGCCCTAAAGCTTGCTTACTTTTCAGACACATTGAAATTCTCGCAGTGCTCTGGAGCTTGCCGGGGGGATTACAGCTAAACCCTCGCAAACTCCAGATGTTTTTTCAGGCAGTGCGCCGTGAGGAAACATCCACCATCCCTGTAAACAGCTGTCAGACAAAAGCTCCTGCCACTGACGAGACACCACAGGCTCACAGCAGGCTGCTCCAGTCCCACTCACTTATGGGAGGGTATAGGACACGCTATGGAATCTGTCAAGGCGCAATGACGTTTCTGAGCCTTGAACATAACCCTGACGGCCTGACACAAAATGCAAGAATCTGTACACCACATCAATTTCAAGTCCTGCTTTTACTCATAGTTTTTCTGTGCAATTTAATGTTTGTATTTGTCTAGATTCAAGGATTATCAAAAAAGAAACATGCTTAGGTGTACTGGATTTCCTTTCTTATTGTTTCTCCAAAATATTTACTTTCAGCATTTAATTTTTTCATAGATTATTTGAAGCGAAACTATTATGCAAATGTTTTAGAGCTTTCAACCCTGTTATTGTTGTTTCCCACTCATTTACCCTCTAAAAGTTGTGTTCATGCATGTTTGAGTAATATTTATATGGAACTTGTTTCTTTTGTGAAGTTGTTTTAGTTGTATTGTGATTTAAAATGTCCAAATTATAACCTAAGGATCCACGAGTGTCATAGATTATAACTATATCGCAGACTCAAGCACAAAAGGGCTCTGTAGCTTCTCTCATTGGTGTCACCTTTCAAAAAGTAACTATATTCTGAGAAATTTCACTGTTTTAGTTTTTTTTTGGTATAGTTTTGATTATAGGCAATATTCAAATTTTACATAATTCCAAAACAGCAACAACACACAACAGTCTTACAAATCAAACTCCTGCCTTATGCCACGCTCTGTCCTCTGTTCATAGACTGCATATCTAGTCTTGGCTTGAAAAGTATTGTCCACTTAGCCGCACACTCTCTCCCTTTAGTATTCACCAAAGTAACTTCTCCAGGGTCATTTGCTGTGCTAGTTTCCCAGTGGAATGCGTGCCCATGCCTGCCGTCTGCTTCTCCTCAGCTCTGGTTTCAGTTCTCTGGTTGACTGGGCACCGGGATGGTTTAACTAACGCCTCATCACTAACACTGCTCAAAGACCGCTCTGTTTTCACTGATGGGCGACAGCTAGCTGAAGCATTTATGACGAAGGCCCAAACACATGTCTGCAGCCCACTGGAGAGAAAACTTCCTCAAATAGTGATGTTTGTGTTGATACGGTCCAAAGCAACTGTTTTATAATCAGTGAGTGAAACCTCCCACTTGACTGTAAAGTGGAATGTGATTTCAATGTGTTAAAATAAATACCAGTAACAATATTTCAGCTTGGAGAGAGAAAGACAGAGATTAGATGATATTTGGAGATATCTTCAACCCAAGGCCTGGACACTGTGGACAGGTGGTAGACGTGAGGCTGAGGAGAGTGAAGGGGACAAAGAGAAGCCGAGGGTGTAGTGGAGAGGAGGTGGGGCAAGGCACAAACCAAAGTGGCCGTGCATCTGCAATGGGGTTTAAATTGGGCATAGTGGGCACTGATTGGACGGGCTGGAGGTGCGGCAAGATTTGAGGAGGAGTATTTGAAGTGAGTTGATGAAGGCTGAGATGCAGGTAAACTCTGGGAAAGTGGTGCAGTAGATGGGATCAAAGTTAGATCTTCCAGGATGAATTTATAATAGCTCCATATTATATTTCAAACACTTGTCCTGTGTATGGCCTTTGTGACTGCAAAATAATCATCATCTTCTTGAAGTTCACACCTCACTGTGATTGGTTAAATCCAGCTGTCACTCACCCGGAGCAAACCAAGCGAACCAATTGGAGAAGTTGGTGGGATAAAGTGCCTGTGTTTGATCAGATAGCTGCTTTAGGTAGAAAAATAGTGAATAATGATAAGACCAAAATAATATGTAGTTGATTTTTATTCCCATATCGCACAGCCACACACACAGGACACCAATATTTCATCATTTTCTCAAAATCTAATCCAAAACATGGAGTTTTTTTTTCTGTTAAACTTTAAACCAATCAGAGGAGCCGTGAGTGTGATGGAGAGTGGACCAGAGGAGAGTGCATATCAAAGAGAAGCCGCCATCTGCCGCCAAAGGCCTCAAACAGCTGCTGGAGGAGATGCAAGATGTCTGAACAAAGACTGACAAGATAGGAGATGACAGGAAGCAGATTTCACTCCTTTTTAGCCCTCCTGTACAAGAAGAAGTGACCAGCCAGGTGCTCTCAAGTCTCACCACTCCAGATGCTCACTCCTCTCTCCTTCCTTCTTTGCCTCTCATCTTTCTGTGTTGTGAATTTAAAAGGCCACTTGTGAAAATTTTCCTTCATTTTCTAATATTTTAGCCAACAAAATCTGCTCCCTGGTTTACTGGACAGTAGTTGTGAATAGGGAATGAAACAATGAAAAGCTTTCTGTGTAAACTTTGTTCCTCGGGGCTACTGACAAAGGTGTAGTCCACCTGGGCCATCATGATTTAAAAGAAAAAATGTGCATAAATATCATAAATTAATGATACACCTAAGATTTCTTAATGCTTTTTCTAATATTTATCCAGCAAGAATATGTTATGACCCAACCCTGCTCAGCTCACTTAAAGGTGCACTGTGTAACCTTTCTGGTGGAGGGTCCACCAGCTGCTTGTCTCCATGGAGATCTTGTTTTGTCTTGAACGTCCCATCTTGCATTTACTCAATAACATGGCTTTTCATTGACATAAAAACTTCTTTCTGTGTTTGGGCTCATCTCTCCACAGATCTGACATGTAATTGTCACTGTAGTGTCACTTGCTGTCTCTGTTGGGATGAATCAGTCTAATGCCATACTGTGGAACATTCCAGGCAATATCTCCATGGAGAGAAACAGATTCTCCACCACGGTGCACCTTTAAATCAGGATGCTTTTACTTCATTTTCCAGCTGTAAACAAGGCCATTGTTTGAACTCTTAAACATCTGCAAACCACAAGAAAACTCATCTTCACTTTTTTCTAATAACATACTCATACATATTATCTTGTACCTTTTAGCACTGAATTTATTTTTCATATTACACTAAGCAAAATGGATTAATTAAACAGAATTCATTTAAAGTATAATCTTTGGTAAAAATCTGATTCTCCTCTTTTATAGCGGGTGTAAATAATTTAGTATTTGTAATTGACCTGCTGCAGCTTAAGCAGATACTCTTCTGGTGCTCATTTGCTCAGATAAATGGTGTGATTCTTGTTAAGTGTGTTTTAGGAAGTGCACACAGGCTTTATGCTAATTAGTGTAGCAGCGTAAGCCTTGTTACATCTCTGCTTAGCACATTCTATTCCCCTCTGTGCTGTTTCCTTTGCAAGTGTTAATTTGAACAGAAAATGCAGTTTTGTTGTAAATAGGGCAGTGCTGCACGGTTGAGTCTTGATAAAATCTTTGGGAATATTCTGAGCCATATGTTTTGCCTTTTGACATGCCATACATTAACTTGTGAAGTTATTTTCACCATATGGAACAACATCACTGCTATTCTTATCAAAACCCCCATGTCAAACTTGATTAAGTACATTTTATTAACTGATCAACAAGGACTCATTGTGAGTTTGGTTTTGACGTTTTAAACCGGTCATATCACACAAAATGTACTTTTTAGAGCTTCCTAATGTTGTTCCCTCATCAAAAACATGCCTGAAGAGGTTTTGTCATCCATGCATGTTTGAGTAATTTAGCGATCTCTCCTGGGCACCATTTGAATGCTCATGCTCCTGAATGGAAATTTTTCCTAGATTTACAAAAGCATGATAAAAACCAATACACTACAACTTCATAAACTGGATTGCGAAAGGCACACTGATTGTAATGTGACTGCGCTCTGAAGGGGGAGTGACATAAAGCAGGGAGCAAAGGCAGGGGACCCTTGGAGCATCAACAAGAAAACTGAAACTTTAAAAAAATGATAATACATTGTTTTGTCGAATATAATATTTTTAAATGATAATAGGGTAACATGGTGATAAATATAAATATGTTATGTGTAAGCAGTTCATACCCCACAGAAACTAGTCCTTAAAGTGCACCAAGTAACTTTTGTAGCTGAGGTTAAATGATCTCTTTGCCTCCATGAGAATGTTGTTCCACAATATAAAAGCAAGAGAGAGAGAGATATTTTATTGATCTCAAGGGAAATTCATGTTTAGCTGCAACAACATTTACACTGCAATTCTCAGTCGCCTTTGTGTCTCTGTCAAAGGTCTCAATGCGGTTTAATATGGCATTAAACTTAGGATAATCAATTACAGTTGTTTTTATTGCTACATAACTTTAATGCCACACCATGGAAACATTCCAGGAAAAACAATATTTCCTAGGAGATTAGGTGCTAACCCTCCAGCAGAAAAGTTACTGAGCTCATCTTTAAATTATGTTTTTGACTTTAACAGGTCTTAAGATCAGCAGTCTATTTCACATGGATAAATATTTGTGCTTGCTTCAAATCACTGCTTGCTCCAAAATTTAAATATTAGTTCTTATGCCCTGGTATAGATACTTTGATGATCTTCACAACATAACTTTTTGGTTGATCTTTCCACCTTAAAACCACTGCGTACACCCTGACTTGTACAAAGTTGTCTCATGCACCTTTATTATATTGTATCAAGTGAGGACACTGAAGACGTGACAGCTTTTGAGCAGTACAATTCCTCCTGTCTGCTGGTTTGATAGACAGGGGGAAGAGGTGGTTCAGCAGTGGCACATATGTGATGGAATGAGTGAGGACTAAAGAGAGAGCTGTAGCAGGCCCAGAGCTGCTGTCAGAGGAGAGTGACAGGCTCCTCAGAGGGACAGACCCGCCCCCTCCTCTCACCGCCATCTGCTCCACTCCCACTCGCGCCTTGGCACTTCTCAAGTTTGCTGTAGATGGCTCTTTAAGCAAATGGTTTTATATTTCCGAGTCCAAGAATTTTTGAAGGTTATCTAATCTAAGTCTTAGAAGTTAGGAGGTAGTATTAATCTTAAACTTTTCTGGCAAATAGTACAAATATGTTGGGAAGTGATATTGCAAAGAACCAAATAACTTGTTTATCTGGTTCTTTGCAATATCACTTACTGTATTTTTCAGACTATAAATCGCTCCAGAGCATAAGTCACACCAACCAAAAAATGCATAATGAAGAAAAAAAAAACATATATAAATTGCACCGGGCTGTAAGTTATGTTATAAAATCTGAGACCAAGAACCGACATTTCATCTCGAAAAGCAAGTTATAGTAGTAACAACAGAATAAAGAACAACAGGCTGTTAACATATTAAGAGTTATTCAGATAACTATAGCACAAACAACATAACAAGTTTACCAAACTCTCCATCTCACTCCAAATCACTAAATCCATTGAATTCTTCATCCTCTGTGTCACTTCTAAGCAACTCCATGACCACGAAGTAAACAGAGCGCCGCTTCCTCTTCTGCGTAGCTGTCGTCAGAATCAGCATCAGTTCCAGTTAGAATTATTCCAACCTTTCTGAACCCCGACAGGATGGTTTCGGTTGTCACTGAAGTCCAGGCTTTGTCGATCCATCGAATGACTTACAGAAAACTTGCATGGCGCACAGTCCTGGTTATTGTGAAGCTGTGTTCTCCATCCCCACCTTTCACCAGTCCCTCACAAGTTTCTCGCTCACGCAAAACTTTCTTTCTGCTGCTCGATTACCATTTTCGGCTGCATATTCCACTACTTGCAGCAGGACAGAGGCTCTTTCTGCAGGAGACATGCGTACTAGAGCCAAGTGACAGTGGTACAGGAGTAATAGGAGCAGCAGATACTGACACACAAGCCTAGAGCCTCTCGTGGCTGTCAGTGTGAAAACCATGAATCAAGTGCGACTTATAGTCTGAAAAATATGGTATTTATTTTCTGTAATTCTAAGGTGCAGTGTTAAACTTTTTCTGAAATGTTCCACAGTATGGAAATGACCGGATTTAATTCCATGGTAATAAGTATTTGATGCAAACCAGCCAAATTACAGGATAAAATCAATGCATCAACTTTGAATTTAAGTAGTAAATGTTCACAACCCAATTTCAAACTATTAGCAGTAGCAACAACATTGTACAATACTCATTCTTTACCCGTAGCTATCTCCAAACATGCTCAGCTCCAGACATATCCGTGCCAGGAACACTTAGTAAAAAATCTCTATTTACATTGTTTGTGCCTGGAGAGGGTTTGTATCTCTGCGATGGATGTTTTATGCGCTATCTCCAGGCTGTAAAAACTCATTGCTCTGCTCCCTGGAGTCCTGTTAACCCCTCATTTCCTTCACCACAGCAACCAGCACAGCATAGACCATACTGTCCCTGAACGCACCGGTCTTCAACACATCGCCCCTGAATGCACTGCCCCTGAACGCACCATGTGTTGTTTGTGTGCGAGGCGGAGGACTTTCTCTCCACTATACTCGGGCGTCCATTCATTATTCAGCCCCTAGCAACCTCCCAGAGCAGCACCCAACTAAAACAAGGTTAAGAATGGGCATGAAATGTGTCTGGGTAGATCTGGGTGCAAAGGGGGGATTGTGGAGACACGGAAGTAAAGGCCTTTATCAGGGTGCCATCTTTTATTAATTGCCCCAGTGCTTAGAGGGCGGCTTTCTCAGTGATCATTAATGCATGCGCGGGATAACGTATTTACATGTTCTTATGAATTATGGATGTGCTCAGGGAGGGAGGGGGGTGCTGCCCACTGGTCCCTCTGCGTGCGCTTGTCTGAGAGCAGATTTGCATTCAGACTCCACAATGAAATCAAGTTGGGAAGTCTGTGTTAGAGCAGTGTATGTCTCAAGTCTGTTCCTACTGACACAATGGAAAAGTAAGTTTTAAAAAAAATGCAAAATATGAAGTTGTTTTGTACGCTTCAGTTGTGATGTTTTGACTGTTAAAGGGGGTGCTGTGTAACTTTTCTGGTCAAGGCTCTGTCACCTGTTTGTCTCCATAGAGATGATATTGCATTGCCTGGAATGTTCCACTGTATTACAATATAGGCCTTATATTATGTACAATATAGTTTTTTGAGCTTCAGGCCACGTTGGAATGTTTTCACATCCTCAAAAACATACTCCAAATTGTGTTTTGTTTTATTCACACATGTTTGAGTAATATTTTATTATTATTCTGGCTATAGCTCCAACAAGAGCTCAGCCTAAATATGTAGGGTTTGTAATTTAGTGTTGTCCTTAAAAGCATGATTTTTTTCATGAAATTTGAAGTTTGAGGCTATGTTTATATGATGACGGTCTGAACAGAAGGTGCAAAAATGGCGTCGCCTCTTCACTTTTTATTCCGCATGTAAACAAGCGTTTTTTTCGGAGGAAATCTGCATGCATATGGTGATGCAAAAGTGTGTGGAATTCGAATGGATATGCATGCCAGGGAGCTAGGTGGTGATGTATGTAACGTAAACATGTACGTGACATGACCAGATCTGACCAGAGTTTTGCATCGACGGAAACGCTGTGGCGAAGCATATTCAACTTTTCCATTCTGGATTTTGGTTTCATATTTTTGCGTTTTTAAGCCCAATAAACGCCATCACCATCTAAATGAAAGGCACTTCCGCTAAAATATTTTGTCGTTTTTACCTGCAAGCATTCTCGTGTAAACAGGCCCTGAGTTTTTAGGTATGAAACTGAGCAAGATCTCTCCCCAGAAAATACTGCTATTGTGTTGTTGGTCAAGACACCTAGTCCTGTCAGAAGGTCATCTGGTATAATGCGGCAAACTGTACTATTGTAATTGCTTGTTTTCTGTTTATATGACATAAGCATAGTTTATCTCAAAAATGTTAACCACTTCAATTCAACACTGCAACAAATTGACATCAGGTGTTACATGACTTCACCCTTCTCAAGTGAGCTACTCTTGTGACCTCTGTATGACCTTTTAAACTTTTGAATCAATACTGATGGTAGATATGTTGTGTCCTGTTGATTTCCATACAACTATCCAACACTTAATCGCCGCACTTGTCATTTTATCTTGAAATGAACACTTTAAGCGTCATTCACATTGGATAAAACACATCTGTATGTAATCTTAGACCACATCTGGAAATGGACCCAAAAGGAGATTGATTTCACTGTTCTGATCTACTCAAACGGTTATACAAACCAGACCTGGGTCACTTAATCAAGTCTGAACTCTTTCTTATCCTTTCTTTATTCTCTGGGAAAATATTATTGATCCCTCACTATGGCTACACTTGAAGAGCACTGTTTGCTTTTGCTCACTTGTAGTTTGTGTAATGTCATTGTATCAGATATGCACTTGTTTATTGACTATTGTGGTCAATACTCGAGTGACCTACTGTTATGAATCTACATAACATGAAAGGAAGGATTTAATGTCACTGTCAGTAGAATTGTAATCAAGACAAAGTAAATGTATCCAGAGTTTTCTGTTTCCTCTCTAAAAACTGTCTATAACTTAATTCAGTGTTTCCCATTAGTACAGGCGACTCTTTAATATTACACTATATACAACTGTAAATTCAACCATTTAAACTAGGATGAAAAGCATGAAAAAATGTATTTAACAGTTATTTTATTAATATACCAAAAACTGATATTTCAAAATGTACAGCATAATACTGGTTACCACTGATTACCACTGTTGCTAAAATATTATATAAAATAGGTTAATTTAGGTTAAGTTAAAAATGTATAATTTCTCTGTGTGGCCTGAAAACAACTTGTATAGAATTTATTTAGTGTGGGGATTGGCAGACTTATTCAAAATCATACAACCAGAATGAAATTGGATGTATCAGTGGACACTTCTAAAATAAGGACAATATTCAAGTGTTTTGTGTTATTTTGGTAATACTTCAGTCTTTATTTTTTCATGTCAACACAAATTCAGTTGTGGCTGTTTTGATGCCCTCTTTGGCCTTATTCACGCTGAAGAGTCCTGGAGAGCGTTATGGTCTTTCTTTGCTTCTTACTCTGTACAAAACAAAGCTGTGCTGCTGTTCAAAACCCTGATTGCAGTCATTAGGATGCACGGGCTCTCCTGGTGTGACGGGTTCTCCCCTTGAGGAGTCTGATCCCACTAAGTGCCGCCGCTTGCCTGTTTTTAATAACAATCATCTAAAATGGCTGCAATTAGCCGGCAGCCACAAAGAGCAGAAGAGGAGTGTGTGTGTACGTGTGTGTACGTGTGTGTATGTGTGTGTGTGTGTGGGTGTGTGTGCATGGGTGTGTGTGATGATGATCAGGGGGGTCTCATACGGGAGCCCTGACTCACTGAACCTTCAGAATATCAGTTTCAACAGGCCCTCTGTGTTCATCAGTTATTAGCCATCAAAGCTAAAAAGAGCCATTGTGGGCTTTTAATCAGACCTATAGAGTGAACCTTTGAGGTAATTCCCAGTCTGGCTCTGGGGCAGAAGTAGAACCACCCCACACATCCCCTCAAAGCTCTCCTCATCCAGCCTGTCTGTGTACAGAAAAAGCACCAATGATGAAACAGAATCTGAAACTTTTACTGTACTAGTGGTTATGTTCAGGATCTCTTTATATTTTAACAAAGCATCCATCTCAGTAAAAAAAACAAAAACAAAAAAAACTGTGTAATATGTTGTATGGATGACAAAAATGATTGTTTAATTAATTTCACCCAAGTTACAATGTGTACAATTTTATCATATGACAATGTTATTTATTTCAGTCACAGTGAACATTTTACACCAGGAAACTAAGAAAGAAAATCAACTTGCTCAACAAAAAAGTTAACCTCTGTATAGGCTTTAAATAAACTTCCCTCTGACTTTAATAAAAAGATGTGATGGATCTTAAAAGTATAATACATTAGTTAGTTACAAGTAGAACTTATTTCTCATTATTCCATATTGATAATTCCAACATCTTTTTACTGGACTCTTATAGTAGACTTGCTTTCCCCTCTGATCCTGATGTGTTGTCATGTAGCACCCCCCACTGGTCGCTTGTATGCTGACTGGCTGCTGTGAGAGAAGGAAACAGGAGCTGCTCTGAGACTTGAATGGATCCTTAACTCAAAGCTCAAAGTCGCTCATGAAAAGGCAGCGCTGCATTGTTCTTTCTTGTGGGACAGAAAAGAAGAATACAGCAGACATGAGAGGAACAGTCTCTGATTCAGACACTGTGCAGGAGCATCCATTATTCAGTCCTCTGTTTTAAAGATTAAAACTTAGGGGAGATCAGCTCATAGGAGGTGCATTTCATAATCATCATAATTTATGTAAAAAGTAAGATATTAGTAATTTGTTAGGACAAAGTGTCGTACCTTGTATAATTGCATTATTGGAGTTCCTGTGTTATTAATAGTGTACAAGTGAGCTCTTCTGAAGGTGTTGTTTTCTCTGCATGTGCTGTAAACATACAGTCACATTGAGATGGTGTGAAATTTCACAGGAAAATATTTATGTGTTATCATATATGTATCATGTTTACAAGTGATTGCATTAAGTAAAAATAAGCAGCTTATACATTTTTACTCTAGCCTACCAGACTATTAAATCCACTTCTGACAGAGGAAACCATGGGTGGAGAATCAGAATTTTGCAGCACACTCCTAAAGCTGCAGGCTCCTGCTCCTGCAGTGCCAGCCTTTTCAATTGTGCTCCATTCATTCCATGTGCTTTTACCGAAATTGCCACAGTGATGTTTTCAGAAATAATTTTCTGTGTTTCCTCAGGAGGCCAAAGCTGCATTTTCTCTCTTTCTGTGTTGAGCTGGAGCTGGACCAGGGCTGAGCACAAAAGGAGACAAATGGCTCTGTATCAGCTGTGATTTCCTGAATAGCCCAGTGGGAGCACAGGGAGTCAGAGCATGCGGCTCATCGGCATGGTCCCAAACAGCAGCCACGCTGTGAGCGAGATGGCTTTTCTGTGCTCCAGTCCCACTGAGAACCAGGTCTGAACCAGGTCTGAAGCAGAAGAGAGACTCTGGCTCTTATTGGCCTGTATGTGCTGGGGCCATGCAGCAGCATATAAACACACAAAGACTGCAGATCAGTCTGTCTCTGTCTCCTGCTGTTTGTGAATGCACCAGGCCACACGCTGGGCCTCACTGAGCAGTAAATGTATGCAGCTCATCTCATGTACATGTGTAAACTAGAGCTGTGCAGACGGTCTGTTTGCTCTGCGCTCAGTCTGTGCTGATGGGAGACCATTGTTTTTCACATGAGCTACTGTGCTCACATTACAATGCTGCTCCTCTGGTCAGGCTCACACTGCTCTGGACTGACCTTGCCTTCCTGGTGGGTTGTGCATTCGGCCGGTTGTTAGTCAGGCAGACGGCGTGGCAGACTGGCTCCATCTCTGAGGCCCTGCTCCTGCTCGCCCCTGTTTAACAGGCACCAGGCTAACTCACCTAACACTGGGAGGATAGAGCACACCTATCACTGGGAGGGTGGAGCAGACTTAGCTCCAGCCTCACTGCAGCTCACATTGTATTAGGAGCCAAACACGGCAGTGCCCTTATTAGCTCTGTCTACAGCAGGGTGTCCTCACTGTGGGCTCCATGTTAAAGAGAGTGACTTTAAAATGAATGAGGCGCAGACTTCTGCTTTTGTTCCCACAGCTCAGAGTGAGTGCACAGGGCGCAGAGGAGCCACGTGCAGTAGGTGGAGCTCTTGTGTTGGAGTTTGATGTTGGACTTAAATTCACCTGCTCTTGAAGTATATACAGTACATAGGAGTACTTCCTCCACACAGACTCAGACACATTATCATGTATGTTTTCATATGGAGCTCAGTGACAGCACTTGATGAGAACTACAACATTGCCAACTGCCACTGTTTACATTGGACCCCATTTGAAAGTCTAATGAGACTCGTATGTTTGCGTGTGTTTTATTTACGACTGGAGCGCTCTCTCTTGTGTGTGAATGGGGAGATTTCCTCAGACTCTTCATCCCTCTGTCCTCTGTGCAGTCTCCTCCTGTTCACAGCCTCTGTCTCTGCGGCCTGTCAGCATGCTTTTTCATTTGGCTTGTTGCTACAGGGGGCTCGGCGCTGGCAGATTACAACTCGCCAGCCAGTCATTTTCGATTTATCATGGCCCCTCCCTCTGTGCCGCCTCTCTGTCAAGCCCTCCACACACGCTCACTCTGTCCACACACACATCCATCCTCCTCTGGGCTTCCTCCTGTCTTCCTTATCTCCTTTCTTCCATCGAGGTGGAAAATGTAGCTCTCTGGCCCCCCAAAACAAAGAGTGAGAAATATTGGTGCGGTGGAAGCGTTTAAGTTGGAGAGGCGGTGAGGGCTGTATTATTACTTAGGCCTCTGTCACTGGTGATGACCCAGGAGAGGGGAGAGTATCGATCGTGTGTCACTCAAGGCATTCAGCAGATTGCATTGACAAAGCTTGTCTGGGACTTTAATAGCGAGGTTAGCAGCCTTGGCCGGGACCCAAGAGGAAAGTCTAACTGTGCCCTATTTCACGGTGGCTTTTAACCATTCCCTGGGTCCTACAGCGGATTGATAACAGTAAGGAAGTCATTTTACTCTCATAATTGCCTTCCTGCGGTTGACATTTGTGGCCTTCTTAGCCTGAAAAGAATCTGTCCGAGACCATTATGAAACACAAAATCATACAGCGTAATTCAGGACAGAAAATACGCTTATGTTGTGTAGACTTTGATGCATTTACCAAAACAATGTTCAAGGTTTGAGGAAAAGAGAAATCAAAAGAGTTGAACAAGCTTGATTTATGGTCTTAGGAAGTGCATTACTCGCCCAAGGAAACTCAGACCAAACACAAACAGAGCCAGGGCATGTTTTCAAAGAGGGTCAGAGACTGTGATTTGACAGAGTGCTTTGTTGAGAGCTACTGAGAACACAAACTGGTCAAACAAAATGGACCGTACTACAAACATGTGGATTCTCATTACATAAATATTATAGCCACGCTTTTAGGCTAACAGCTACATAGCATTGAATGTAACAGGTCAGTGGTACAGTGTGCTTATAGAGGTCTCACACCTTTGGTATTTCATGTTTGTAGTTTGAAACTGTGTATGAAAAATGTGTCCTTTTGAGGTAAATGCCTAGACCAAGAGCGTATTGTATTCATGGGTTTCAGCTTCCTGTTACAGGCAACATTTTGACGACCTTTTCCCAGAAGACATGATATTTTTGTTTTACATTGTTAATTACTATGACAACAGTTGATGAATGCTTGCCGTAGTGCTGTAGTGCAGTCATTTTAAAGGTTGAAGTTATCTTAAGTGAAAAAGGGGTTGACGATATTGCCATATAAATCCAATCTATTCCACTTTATTAATAATACTTATCTTATTGTTGTTATTAGTATGTATTTGTGCATCACTTTGGAAACTGTTTGTTTGTGAATTGTGCTATTAAAATAAAGTGGATTGGATTGGATATAGGTTATTATGATATATACTGTTAGGCCTGGCACGACAATTACTTTATCCACTTATTGTTCAATATAAAAGATGGGACAATATATTTTGGGTCTTAATATTTATGGTGTGTACAGTTTCTTTGCAAAAGTGGCAAGATTGTTGTTATTTTTGTTGTAATACGATAAGATCGGAACTGCAGAGGGTTGAAAAAGTCACTTCGATGGCTGATTATTGGTTTATTCTGTTATCTATTTGTCGGAGTGCATTGCTTTTAAATGATACTGTTTATTTAAAAATGGTTTACTGGGATTATCTTGCATTTTTGTTGTTGTGTCAGAGGCATAAAGTAGTTTCAGTATTATCGTTTATTGCAGTATTTCTTTGAAGCAATATATAATGCTTGAAATGTGTTATTATAACAGGCCTACATATTGGATTACATTCGTATTCTCATTTTGTAATATGTATAGTTTTTTTGTTCCAAGGTTAGGCTTACAGCACCTCTGGCTTAGGTCATGGCTGTAGTGCTTGCATATGTGTTTATAGTCCTTCAAAAGGCTGTGGCTAAGCATATTCCATCTTCTCTACAGCAGCAGCGGTGACACAGGCCGGGCTGTTCTATTCCTGTAACATAAAAAGCACTCTCCCAAACTGGAAGCGTTTGTCTATCATATTACCGCCACACATGAGCCGCACACAAGGCTTGACCCAGTGTTAAGTGTCTGCGCTAAATTTCATTGCCTCCATCTACTGGAAGGCCTGCCAATATACTGGCAGTGAATTCCTGGAGGAAAATAAATGGCAATAAAAAAGAGAAATGATAGCCCCTGGAAGCTGATAGGAGCTGGGCCTTCTCTCTGCTGTGTTTTTTCCACTCACTCTTTATTGAAGCTGCCCGGCCCAGGGAGCTGTGATTTGGCACACTGGTCTGGGCTGCCGTTGGATGGCTCTCTGAAAGCCAATACCACAGTAATGACTTGGTAGCACAGATTGTAGAGCTGGGGAATGGTGTAATTAATTGCACATAAATTTCTTTGATGAGTGGTTATGTGGTGATGAGCACATGCCCGGGCAGCCAGTTTCCTGTTTGCAGATTTAGCCTGATTCTAGTATTCTCCAGGTGGGGCTTCTGTCAGCACTATACTGGGGGATTGTGGGAGCTGGGGGAATTGGCGCTGCATAAAGTGAGTGGGGAGGTTATTTTACTACCACTCAGGGCCACTATAACAAGATGTTCAGATATGATCTAAGAGAGTAGAGGTCTCCTGCCGCTCTTATATCCTCCTCCCCTCTCCTCCTCAGCCTCCCCACCTGCTCAGTTCATTATTAAATCTGGGAATTGTCCCCATAACTCAGTGCCCCAGACCGCCGCATTATATGACCATTTGCGAGGAGGGTGATTGCGACGCGGGCCAGAGGATGGATGTTAAAAGCATATTGATTTGTCTGTAATGTCGTCATACATCAAAGATTTATGGCGATACACAAATGCAGCCGCGAGCCGGTGTAGCCTGCAGCCTGCGGTGGAGGAAATGGAGTCCTTTAGTATGACTGATGAGATCAAGACGGTGCTCTCAACCACTTTTACCACCCCGCTCCTCCTCCTGCCTCCCTCCTCCCTCTGAGACTACGTTTCCCAGCCTGATACTTCATCTACTGCATGGGACCTGCTCTCAATAGATCCACCACAGTTCATTCCAGTACAGAACTCGACTTGACTGCCTTGATTTTCTAATTAAAGTGAAGAGAGTAGAGGGAAGGGCACTGACCACAGGAATGGATGGTGTGAAAATGCTAATGTTAAAGGTGCACTGTGTAACATTTCTGCTGGTTCACTTGCTTCTTTCCATGGAGATATTACTGTTTTGAATTGATTCTTCCACAGTATGGAAATAAACTTGGTAATCACAATGGAAACAGGTTAATGGTCAGATCTATGGAGACGCAAGCCTGCACATGATAAGAATTCATGTTTTTTAAGGTATTTCTGAGCTATAAAACACCTGCAATTGAACAAATGCAAGGGAGATATGTTTAAGGCAAAGAAATTTCATCTCCAAAAGATATGAAAGAGTTAGGCAATATTATGATATGAAATTAGGCATATTTATACTATTTAACAGCATTACAAAATTGTTTCCCTTAAGTTGTAAGGAGAGGCAATAAACTAATGATGTCTAACATTGGAGAAGTTTGTTTTGCCATCAGTACAGGACCCACAGACTTAGACACTCAACACAGTGTGGAAATATGGTCCATTCAAGTCTGGCTTTGCTTTCATTGTAGGGATTATTATAACCTCTGATCACGTACAGGCCACAATAACAAGACTGAGCCTCAGGTTGTACAGTAGTGCCATTTCCCTAACAGTTAAGTCTGAGGGATAGGTCCAGCATTGCACAATTACATGTAGATGTTATTTAACATCACAGCTGAATAAAGTGAACCTGAGTATTGTGCGCTAATGGCAACACAGTGAGGCTGCAGCAGTAAACAGACCCAGGGCAGTGGTGCTGATGCTGGTGACAGTTTGAGACAAAGCTGGGAGGAGCTGTCTTTGGCACTCAGAACAGCCCTGGGTCAAAGCCCGGCCACTGTGGTACACCCCCACACACTGCACTGTCACAATAATGAGCTGTACACCCCTGTCAACCGTACACAGGCCCGGGGCAGCCTCTACAACATAATGTCTCATCACATAAAGACAGCGCGGGGTTAAAGAGGCACATCCCAACTGCTGCTGTCTACAGACCCTCGGAGCTCACCGGCCGCCGCGTACGACACAAGACATAATTAGAGATGCTTAATGTGCGTTAATGTTTGTCAATGGGCTCTCCCAACGGCTATGCAGAAGTGCCAGTTCAAAGTCAACTCAAATTCCTGAACATTTTAACTGCTGAGAAGTAACTTTTCCTTTAATGGCTGTGGTATAAAACCCACTAAAGGTATCATAAAGGAGATGTTCAAAGTGTAGTCAGTGGAACCAGGGGATTCGACTGTGCCGGAGGAAATAGACAATTTATTATGGGTATCTGAGCTGAGGTAGTGGATTATCTATAAAACTTTCATGGTTCTCCCTCAGTGGCAAGCGGCCATAAAACTCCCCAAATGAGGGACTTGTTAATTTACTTGTTAAAGCAAATTAAAAATTTATAAGCGCTTTTAGGTAAATGAGATCCTCTTTCATTGCTGGCCTAGTGGGAGTGTGTGGCGGTTCCTACGAGGACAGGTTAGCTGTTGTGAGAGCCACAGACGAACAATAAAAGCGCTTAAATTGTTGCAGCTTTTATTAGTGCGGGCTCGGCAGCTGCTGTTGTGCGTATCTAAGGAAAACCAGGAGCTGATGGTTGCACTATCCCTATGAGGCCCATCCACACAAGTGAGCCTAGTTCACTGTCATCTCTCTTCCTTTTTGTGGCTGAGGAATGGCAGTGTGTGTGTGTGTGTGCATGTGTGTGTGTGTGCGTGTGTGTGTGTGTGTGTGTGCGCGCGTGTGTGCGTGCGTGCGTGTGTGTGCGTGCGTGCGTGCGTGTGTGTGTGTGTGTGTGTGTGTGTGGTGGTGGGGTTGTTGCTGCCGCATGGGGCCCTGTTTAAAGAGTCTGTTGTGGTTCGAAATGCTAGCAGCCTACTTCTGTGCTTGATTGCATTGAGTCTGTAGAGCAGCCCTTGAGAATAGGTCAATACACTTGTAAAATTCCTCTATAGCACTGGTGAGCACTTTTCCATAAGTGAGAAAATAATTGACTCCACATGTGCGGAACACTGTTGTAAATTATGTTGTCGTGTACTTTTGGTCGGCGTTGTATTAAATAACAAATTTGAGAGGGAGACTGCTGTCCAGAGCATTATGAATGGATTTTCTCTTAGAGTTGAAAATGTGAGGCTGTGAGTGTCGAACAGCGGGCGCTTTAGTGGAGCTGTTTTACTAGATGTTAATGTGTGTGTCGTCTTTACTTGTGGTGAAATTAGCCTCTGGATCACCAAAAACATCTGTTTGTTACCCTCCTACAGGGACTCTTTTAGTTCAGATAACTGAGGTCATTAAATAAATGTGTATATGCTTCAAATTACTCCTTAATTATTCTGTTTGTTCACACTATTCAAAATACAAGGGTACAAGATATAAAGAACAAACTCCATGCAAAAATGGTACCATATTCTTTTTAAAGTTTTATACTTAAAGGTCCTGTACACAGGTTTTCACCCATGTATAGGAGTAAAATGTATCTGTCCTATATATTGTATAAGCAGCTCTTAATGTCAAAATAAGTCTGCTGTGTGCTGTCTATATCTAATTAGAAAACATTTATTGTCTGATAATCAAGAAGTGTGTGTTAGCATGCTAGTTGTTGTCAGCTTTACTGTCACAGCAAACTCCACTACTTTGAGAATTGTGAAAATCCGCTTATAAACGCATCGCTGTGATAATTG
The DNA here is from genome assembly GCF_026225935.1 of Boleophthalmus pectinirostris. Lineage (NCBI taxonomy): Eukaryota > Metazoa > Chordata > Actinopteri > Gobiiformes > Gobiidae > Boleophthalmus > Boleophthalmus pectinirostris. The sequence goes on along the minus strand of NW_026571018.1, from coordinate 18,232,852 downwards.
CAATGCTCAGAATGCATAAGGTAAATCAGGAGTAATTTTGAACCTCTGCAAACCATTTAACAGTTCTGTTTAGATATTAAGACAATAAAATTCAGTTACAGCACCTTTCACAAACCACTAAAATATGTTAAATAAAAACTACGGCCCACGGGCAGCCATGGGGAAAAATCATGTATGCGTAATTTCAATACATATTTCAAATACAAACTACAATACAAATGGTCAATAGTTCATTCTAGTCTGTTCGAATCACTGAGTCGCCACCAAAAAGTGTCCAATTTAGCTGCATAAAAACAAATATATATATCAAACCCCAAGAGACTCAAATCTGGATTAAACTTTGGTTCTCATTTATGGGGGCTCTAGGGTACATTAAAGGAACAAGCGGAGGACTACATCTTCACATGGCTGTGTAATCAGGTCCCGGGCTATATTTTAACATCTTTATTAGAAGTGTACTCCAGGCGGATGAATTTGAGTAAGATTTGTGGGTTCATGCTGTATACTTCCCTTCTGATAAGCCAGAAGACATACTGTATGATTACATGGTTCCCCCACAGCACCACTGCCATTCCAGATTGATTATTCAAATAGAAATCTGCCCCATGTTTGCTTGATGATAGCCAGCTCGCATACTGTACCATTCCATTTTTTATCTGCCGATCTTTAATTCAGTCAGTGGAATATATTTGTGTGCACATTCATAAATGCATGAGTGCCCTGGCTCTGTCCTCTCTGTGTAGTCAGCGGGGACACTGCATGGCTGCCTAATAAATATTATAGGTCAACATGTTTTTGAAGCTGGAGGTCCAAACATCATGCCCAATTCTCTCTTGTTTTTTGCTGGGAACATTCCACAGACCAAGTTAAAGATGCACTGTGCAACTTTTCTGGTGAATGGTTCGCTACCTGCTTGTCTCCATGGAGATACTGTTGATTTGCTGGTATTCATTCCATATACAGTATGTCATTTACGCTTGTCACAAAACTACTATATCACTACTATTACTATATCAACTTTCAGTAGATGAAAGCCAGAACAATAGACCTTTTTCGGGCCGGAAGTGCTGCAATGTATTGTAAACGTCATGAATATTAATGCTTTTCTATGGCAAAATATCTGTAGAAATGTCTGGCGTATTTTCCACCAGTTTCATAAATCTGCCCCATCACCAAATCTTCAACCAACAAGGTCCACAAAGGAAATATTCTGTCCATGAAGAATTTATCCACAACTATCAAGGTAAGAAAGACGAAAACGTAAAGGCTAACAACGACGAGCATTCATGAACTACTCCTGAGCAAAACTAACATTATGGTCATGAATAAAACATAAATAACTTGTGAACTCAGACTAATTCTACAATTAAAATTATAAATCAATTTCATTTGTGCAGTTTAAATGCTACAGATGTAATCCATGAACATCTGTAGCATTCAACTGCACAGATCTCTCTGTCTGTGCTAATATCTACATCATGAAATTGATTTTTAATTTTAATTGTAGAGTCAGTTTGAGTTGTCAAGTTACTTATTAAAGAATTACTTATTACTTATATTTTATTCATGACCATAATATTAGTTTTGCTCAGGAGTAGTTCACTAATGCTCGTCGTTGTTAGCTTTTATGTTTTCATCTTTCTTACCTTACCATTTATTTGTTGCAGCTCAGACCTTTTAATGTTACTCTTAATTTTTTCTCATTGGTTTAGCTGCTACGTGTCATTGGCATTAAGTCATTTCAAGTTTATCGTTTATCAATGATATATATCTGTAGCAAAATATAATGTGCTTCAAAATGTGTTATTGCGACAGGCATAATGGCATTAAACTTACCTTTCACAACGGACATAACTACTAGGCCAAGTTACAGGCCAGATCTGTGGAGAAGTGACTCCACTCGCAATAAGAATGCAAGGAATTCAAGGTATTTTTCAGCAATAAAAACACCTGTCATTGCAAGATGCTTATGGCCATACTGTGGAACATTCCCAGCAAGCTCTAGTCGAAGCTATAACATTTCCATGGAGACAGAAAAGTTACATAGTGCTCCTTTAACAGAAGTATATTTTTTTTCCATTATAGTTCCTTTCAAATGAACTGGCAATTACACAAAAAGATTAAAACTGTCCGGGTTTAGTGGGAATAGAAAGTTAATTAGTGCTATCACAGTGTAGTTCTGTCCTGTGTGTTAGGTCTATAGGCACACACACACATTTCACACACCCACACACACGCACACACACACACACACACACACGCACACACGCACGCACACACACACACACACACACACACACACACACACACACACTTAGGAGAGCCCCACCAGGCATTCCCACAGCCCAGAGTCTCTTATCAGGCTCAGAGCTGTGTCCAATCCACTGCCTTGCTCCCGTCGTGCAATTCTCCCAAGGAATAGGATTCTTTTCACATCATTAATGGCCACAGAAAAGGGAACATTTTCATTTTAATTATCTGCTTAACTCAAGGGTTCGTTTAGTATTCCCACACCTCGTGCCCTTTCATCACACTAAATGAAGGTTTGTACCTGAAAGGAAGAGCAGAAAAATAGGGCTGGTCGGTCTAAGGAGATGGACAGGGACAATAAGCTTTGAGTATTTTAGGGTGCAGTAAGGTGAAGTAAGTGAATAGTGATGGTGAAAATTTACTTTGAGTAATTCTGATGTTATTCAGTTCAAAATGAAATACATGAAATAAATAAAAATATGGAGAAGTAAACAAACTGTAATTGTCATACGCTATATCGGTCAATGGTCGTATGGTCTCCCTGATCTTATGATACTTACAAACAAAAAGTACTATAATCGTACAAACTTGTTTCAAAATATGACCAAAATATCTTTGTTGTTTGTTGTTATGTATGTGGAACTGAACACATTGATAGTTACATACATTAGGATTGGTCGGTGTGACAAAAGAAAAATACATAATATATATATTTTTCTGACACAGAAATATTTTAATCATTTCTTGTACATAAGCGAGACAAAGTTTTATATCACTGCTATTTAACTTAAAAATGTATTCCTTTGACCTGAGGATTGGCCACTGACCATTAATTAAAAAGCCCCAATGTGAACATTGACGTTTTCAAACAATGGGAGCTTGATTTAATTAAAATTTGATTAATTGCACAGCCATAGTTTTGCATTCTGATGTCGGCCTGCTACGTAGCCATAATTAACAGTATAACAAATGTAACACAAATTGACAGTAATTGCGTAATGTTATTGTCAATTTTTAGTTCTTCTACTCTAGGATGTCTCCTAACCAGTGTGCCCCGTGGTGCTTTGAACTGAAGCCAGCAGTTATCTTGTGGTGTGTCTTTGCTATGTTCTGATTCTTCACATGAGCAGTGCATTGGGATAGGACACAGAGCCCCTCCCCTTTCTGTCAAAGTCCCTGATTGTTCTCCAGTTCGAAAAGGGCCCAGAGTTGGCGTGAGATTGGCACTTCCTCTTTTCCCCTCTCCTTGTCATTTCGCTGCATCTCAAACAGAATGTGTGGAGGATGGCACTTAGCGGGCTCCTGCTGCCTCAGCATGTGGTGTGTGCTCGGAGAGGGGTAGTGCTCCATTTGAAGGTTCTGGAGGGTCTTTGTTCTGCTCCTCTCTGTGCTGGGCTGAGAGGAGTTTCATACTGCGAGATCAGATGGCGTCTATCATTGGCAAGCCCAGTGATGGCCGCGGAATAGACTCCCAAACATGACAGATTTACAGAGACAGCCCCACTGCCACTGCCAGCACTCACATATTCATGAACCAAATTTTGTGCTGGCTATTGACTCTTTTACTTAGTTTTCTGTTTTTTAAAGGGGAACTATATTGAAAATAGACTGAGTATTTAACAATCTTATAATGGTGTTTCTTTAGCATGAGCATAGTCAATGGAGAATTTTGATTGCTGATATATTTAGGGCTCAAAAATGTCAAAATTCATGAATGAAAATCATTCTATTACTGCACTGTTTTAAATCAATATTGTTGTATATATTACTCAACATATATAAATTATACTTTATTACTAAATACTCAGCCTTTAGCTGAGTCATATGTGTCCTTTAATCATGTGTTATTCTTTTTGATTTGCAGCTGAAGAACGGGCAGAACAACTGTAAGGGCAGTGACAGCGAGAGTGCAGAGTCCAAGCCTTCAATCAGGAGCAGCTCCAGAGACAGGCTAACAGATGTAAGTACACAACTAATTTACTCCATATTGCTGCAAGTCAAAACAATAGAGTGTGTACCTGTTACTTTGAGCTTTAAGTGGGGTACACTGGAAAAAAACTATATCCATTTGTTTACTGCGGATTGTAATATTGTTTAAGTACTTTTTTTATGTAACCCACATTAACTAAATGATGGTTGAACATTTAATTGATTATTTACATCACACAGTATACGTTTTCTTCTCCATACTGCCTGTTGACAGCGGTCCAAATAGATTTTTCTGGTGTTGCATAGCTAAAGAACCAGTGCATATCATGTATAAAGAGCCTTTATTCAACTGTGAATAATATTCTTATGCTTGTCTATTTCAATTTCATCATAACTTAAGACACGACAAATACACTTCTGAATAACTGTTTCGGTTTTCTTGATTCATAAATCTGTAAAGAATTGTCTTACTTATTTGAAACAAAGAGTGCTTGTATTTAAGCAGTGCACTTCCCTGGTCCTTATGGGTAAGCCACAACAGAGAGAGTCCAGAGCGGTGTGCAGCGTGACATGTTCCAGAATGTAAAGAGAGCAGACTCCAGGGAGACAAGCAGCCGCTGTGTGATTTGTGAGCACAAGAGATCAGATATCAGGCCATAATTAAAGATGTCAGACGGAGGCAGGCCAGTCTTTTAGAGAGACACGGCCGACAAGTGAAGCAGAGCTGATTCTCTGTGTAGCGTCAGGACGCTTGACTGGGCACAAAATGAAATGAGAAATCTGATGTCGACAACAACAATTGAACAGATACTTGCTGATATTATTTGACTACCATGTGGCTGCTCAGTAATACTAGAGCTTTTCACTGGGAACAAAACAGTTTTTGCACATACAGCTGTACATTCAGTACAGAGTGTTGTAGTCTTTTTAAAAGATTTGTAATTATTTAAAGAACTGTATTGTTTAGACATAAACATTTGTTTAGCTTTATGCCTGCAGCTGTACAAAATGTTAAATGTTAATCTTAAAGCCCTTGCACATGTGATGACGACATGTTGTTCCAGTTTGTTCTGCTCATTCTCAGGAGAGCAGGCGTCAGGGAGGAGCTGCTGAAAGCTGGACTGCACAGGACTGACTTTTACAGCGATATGTCACTTCAGATAGTCTCTAATCCTCACAGGTTTTAGAACAAGTCCCCTGCACCACAGTGTAAAACCCCACTTCACACATAGGCAGAGGTGCAAGCAGAGCGGATAACGTTGTTTTCAGCAGCAGGAGAAAAACCTAATGCAGACCTCATACATTTGTATTGTATGATATGTCCAATGTGCATGTGCTGTGTCCTTTACACTGAAATAATAAAGAGTTAGAGCAGTGGTTAGGCTGACACTGACTGTGCTCTGCTGCTTGGGGATGTTCTCTTTGAGTGCAGACAAAGAGAAAGCTTCGAAGTCACTCGTTAATGGCACAGAGCAGTGTGAAACAGGAGCTGCTTTGACCTGGCCTGTTCATTAGAGCCACAGTTCACTAATGGTATTTGCTGCAGCACTTCCTTCCCCTGTCCCCCTGGCCTGGAGGATGGCGGTCGGGTGCTCGTGCAGCAGAGCACTGGAGCAGCGCGCTCCGCTGGAGCAGATGAAGCGAGTGTGTGACCTGGCAGAGGCTGTGGGGATGAGGCCAGAGGAGGTCAGGGCTGCTCCTGCGCTCTCTCCTCTCCTCACTCTGTCCTGCCAGCTCATTAGGCTCTACAAATGGCACATGAGCTGAGCCCCAAACCCCGGCTAAATTGGCAGGCTTACCCATATTTGCTGTGAAGCGCTGTGCTTCCTTTTGGGCTCGTTTGAAGCCAGCATGGCAGCCACCCCCCACACACCGCCTCAGTCTGGGTGGCAGCAGCAGAAGGGAGGGCAGGAGCGCCGGATGAATCACTCCCGTTTAGTCTCTGCGGCAGGGGTGAAATGCCATCATTACCCAGCTGCCTATCAAATAAATTGGCAATTACGGACCTGGGATTGCGAGTAAACAGCATGTTACTCCTTTTTTCCACCTTAGGCTCTTGATGAGAGCTGCAGTAGAAAGACGCCGTAGTGGTTCGGAGCCGCCAGTCAATGTTAGCCGTGTTAGCTAGCCTGATGGGAGGCACATCGGACAGACTTTAATAAATATTTCCTGTTTCAGAATCAGCCGTAGAGATATGTGGCTTTTCTATTGAAGGAAATATGGTACAAAAGTACATTTAGGCTACAACTGCGCAACTGACAATAATCTTTATTTGACTGAAGTTTGTGAAATGTTTTGTTTTCACAAAGACTGAATGTTGCATGTTCTTTTCTTAACATTTTGCTGCTAAAATGTTGATGTAAAAAGTGTGGTTTCCAAAAGTCTTTACTCCAGGCCCAGGCTCCTCTCACACGACAATGTTTTCTTGTGGTGAGGGTTATTTAGTAATGAAACATCTGGTAGTGATACAGTTAAAGTCAGGCTCATGGTCTTTTAAGGCTTTTGAAGCGGTCTGAGGTTGGAGGCGCTCTTACCGACAGTAAAACTGAGCCTGTGATTACTGCTTTTAGACTAAAACACATCACATATGTCCTGTGCACGCAGCAAAGACATTTCATTTCAAATTACACTTTTCACAAACAGATCGATGTCACTGAATAGTTTTGTCATAAAGTCATTCCTAGTTTTTCCATGGACATTTAGACAGAAACTTAAAGGGGCACTATGCAACATTTCCAGTGGAGAGCCTGTCACCTGCTTGTCTCAATGGAAATGGAATGGAAATTCAGATCTGTGAAAAGCTAATCCCACTTTTAGTATGTATATCATTTTCCTTCCTAGGTATTAGTTTAGCCAGACAAACACATGTAATTGAATAAATACAATGTAGAGAAGATTAATGCCATATGGTGGGACCTCTTTTTTTCGACAAACAGGTGGCGGACCCTGCTCCAGAAAAGTCACATAGTTGCCTGGGATCCAGAATACATGCTTATTCAATATGAAGAGATGTGATGTGTGATGTAAATATGGCTGCTAATGAGGAAAAAAGAAAGGAAAAAAATATTAGGGGACTGAAAATCATTGGACAGATTTCTGCAGAATCAAAGAACGAAGCCCAAAACTCTTAATCTGAGGTGAGAGAAATGTGTTTTTATTTGTAAATAACAGATAACCAATGAGCTCCTTTGTTTCACGTGTGTCGCTGAAAAAGACAAATCTGATTGGATGATCATGCTTGGTTCTGACTCAAGATGCAACAGATGGTGAAAGCATTGATCTCCCTGTGTAAAAAATGCAGCGACATATCCAGTGTTGGGGAGGTACTAATTTTGAGTAACTGTATCCGCTACAGTTACTTTTTCATTTGATGGTATTCAGAATACAGTTACTTTTCTAAAATCAAATGACTATATTATTGTAATTGATCCCACAAGTAAAACACAGCTCAAATAAATGCACAAGCGGCCAAACAAATATAAAGCTGTTTTTAATCCTGTTGCATTTGTACACTATAATTTAAATGCAACTCAACGTAAAAGTATTCAGAATACAGTACTCTGATTGAGAATATATTACATGTATATTCAATTATTCAGTATTCTGTAACTAAATACATTTTCAAAGTATTGTTCCCATCACTGGAGATATCATTCTGGATTTGTGAGTAACGTAGTGCACCTTTAAGTGAACCAATGGTAAAATGCTTATGTAATATTAACGGACAGTATCCCCATCCCACCTCCTCAGTACATTCTCCAATTATTGGCTGACACCCGGATGTAAATGAGGTCGCGCTCCCCCTGCATGTCCAGATACGCCGGCCAATTTGCTCTGACACTGAACATGTAATTGCTCGCATCAATTATGTGTCACTCTCTCCCCTTTCTCTGCCTCTCAATAATTTGAAATGTTTCTTATTAGAGACAAGCATTTAGATATGGGAGCCAGAACGCTGTACCTATAATTAGCTTGTTATCGCCGGGATCGTCCTCTCTGTGTGCGCCATGGTGATAATGTGAAATGAGCAATGGATGCATAGGGGTTTAACAGACAGCTGATCTAATGGCTTCTCCACAGGTTTAAATATAATGTCGTGGAGATGTGGCATTTGGAAAACAATCTGGTAAATGCAACTGTATAAATAGTGACCTGAAAACATTGTCTAGTTAAAGGCGCACTGTGTAACTTTTCTGGTGGAGGGTCCATCAAATGCTTCTCTCCACGGAGATGTTATTGCTTTGTCTGAAATGTTTCACAGTATGGTATTAAACCTTTCTATCTTTATGGAGACCAAACTGGACCAGGTTACAGATCAGATTTGTGGAGAGGGAACCCCACTCACATTCAGAATGCCTGTTTTTCTATGTATTGTTGAACTATAAAACCACCTGTAGTGTAATAAATGTAAGGGATATTGTGGAATATCCTATGTAGAGCAACACATATCAGTAGAAACAAGCAGGTTACGCAGCGCTAGCCAGGCAGGCGCCACCTAGTGCTTCCGCTCAATTTCATTTCTCTCCAGCAACTAGGTCAGGAATCAAAGTACAATAGATGGTTCGCAAAACCCCTGGAAGTGCAAGTTTGGGCAACAGACAGTCAGCAAAGAGACGTATATTTAGTGTTGTCAGCGATTCCCGAGATCGAGGATTTAAAGCCAAAATAAAGAGAATGTTTGGAGAATTTGGCGAGGATGGTTTCTACGAGGGAAAAACGAAGTGAAACCAGCTGATGAATCAGGCTAATGTAGTGCACCTTTAATGAGTAAATGCTCTATCCATTTAGAAAGAATGTACTACATTAGAATAGAGTTGCGTTAACTGTGTTGTGAATCCAAACTAAATAATAATAATGTTAAAGGTTCAGTACACAAATTTTCTGGTGGAGGGTTCGTTACTTACTTGTCTCCATGGAGATGGTATTGCTTCGCCCTGGAATATTCCATGGTATGACATTAAACATACTTCTACCATTTCTTCATTTTGGGTGTTTTTGTTTGCTCAAAAATACAGTAATTCCTTCTGTGAATGGGGCAGCTCTCCACAGATCTGAATTGTAATGTAGTGTAGTGCTGTATCAGGCTTGTCTCCTTCGTGATAGACTGGAACATTATAGACAAAGCAATAATATTTCCATGGACACAAGCCGGTGGCGGACCCTCCACTAGAAATGTTACACAGTGCACTTTAATGTTAATAAAAAACATCTATTTACATATTTACATCTACATTTATTCAAATTTGTATTTCCGCTGCTAGCAGGTGAAAATGACAGGAGAAAGAGGCGAGCCTATTAGTAGAAGAAAATTTTAAAATGTTTGTAAATTAGGGACGCTCTGCCGATACTTGATATTAACCCATATCAGTACAGAGATGAAAATTGCATTTATTTCCTTAAAACAAAAGTAAAATAAGAAAAAACTGATCCAAATGTGTTATGTAGCTGTTATATATCTCAAGTAACTACAGAACATCTTTGTATAAATGAAGTTCAAACATTACTTTTTGGGCTAATAAAAAGTCTTATCACATGTTTATTTATATGTCCAAACAGGATATCGACTGAACCAATATTTGGAAGCTGATATCTGTATCCGATCCAATGATACAGAAAAATCCAGTAAATTTTTCTGTATCATCGGCGATATCCAAAACCAATGCATCCCTATTTACAATTAACAAAATGTGAAATATGATGTATGTATACTATATTATTGTCTATTATTATAATTAGTCTTCTTTTAAAGCACTGTGTTTCCTGTTAACCTCAAATGCGAGTGCAGAATGCAGATCCGTGCTGGCAGGGGCACACTCACCACTGGCATTTTGGATCAGGACCAATCTGGTGCTCTGTGCCACACTTCATTCCTCTTCCTCTTTTTATCTGCTGTTGCCTGCAGTCAGGTTGTCAGGAACAGATTGTCACACTTTATGACAAGGCTTTCAGGCTAAATTCTGCTTTGCCTGGATCAGCCTGCTAGGACCCCGGCAGCTCTGTGTCCATCAGGGAGCGGCCGCAGATCCCACTAGGTCTTGGTTCTGGGGGCATGCCTACCGCTATGCACGTCTACAGTTTCATTCAGATCTGGAAACATGGACAGCTATAATTAAATGAAAGTAAGTACTGTGATTGTGTGCAGTGACCTTTACATAAGCACAGTGTTGACAGCGGGCTAGACTGTGTTACATTTAAAGACCTTGAACGCAAAGACGATGTAACTGTTCTATAAAGAGGGTGTGGTTGTAAAGCGTTGGATACAAGGCTTTTTAATTGTTGAAAGCGATCTAAATCAAGGCCTCTGTGGTAAATACCGCTCGGGCTAATGTTGTCTGAGTGAGATCCCTCAGTGCTGTAAATGATAAATCTATTCTCATGGAAGATTAATGGACTGCACAAGTGGTGTTGAATGTCATTGTTGAAGGTTGAAAGTATTGAGCGTCTGAATCCTATCCATATGTTTTCAGGAATGACATAAATAGTCTCAGCCGGAATCCATTTTGACTTATCAAGCTTAAACCGGTGCCAGAGCCATGTGATACTTGCCAAGAATTCCGGCTCGTAGGCTTCCAATAACAAATCCTATTCCACATAATTTCCACAGAAAATTGGCTGCGGTCGTGCCATTGCCACCCCGATTTTTTCCCCCCTTTTTGCCATACATCCTGCAGCTTGTTGGCCGCATATCTCTTCCGCATTCCCACTAACCCGAGCCCCACAGCCCCAATTTTTGATGTCATGGCGTGCTTTGGCGAGGGAGGCTCTCTGCTCTTTGTTCCAGCCTTTTCAGTGTCTACGCCGTTCCGCTGGGGTAAGTTGAATAAGTGCAGCCCAGAGGAATCTCTACAAAGGTCTCACTCTGATTGGATGCATGCGGAGCCCAAGGAGAGAGCGCCGGTTGCCATAGCGATGAGAGCAATGTGGGAAGTGGCTGCAACGAAAAAGAGGAGAGGGAAGTAGTGGTTTCTTTTGTGATGGGAGGTCTTCATCGACTGACACTCTCTTTCATGAACGCACACACATGTATACACCAGTGCGCCCACCAATACCAACACACCTTTGGCCCCCCATGGAGAGGCTGGGCTGTACTGCGTTATTCACAATGGCCTTGTGGGGGTGCTCTCGAGTCCAGGCAGAAAGGCAGACAAAACAAACATCATCGGGAGACCGTGATCATGTCCTGCTAATAAACCCAAAGGATATTCACTGCTATACACTTAATTGTATTGAACAAGCAAAAATGTGATCCCAGTGTTTCTTAACCCGTGGTCCTCTTGGTAGTAGTCAAGTCAATTTTGTCCACACTTTTGTCCTTTGCGTTAGTCTTTGTTTTAACAAATTTGAAAAAAATTTGAGGACCAGGGTCACTTAAATCATTTGGATAATTTCAGCCCTGCAATTGCCCATCTCTACTGAACTAAATGTAAAAGATTAACATGAAAACTACCACTTCATGACATCACATGGTGGAACGGAGCATTCTGAGCTTTGGAGATGTAGACACTTTAATAATAAATTCATGTTTTTGATGAGGTAACAGCATTATAACATGGCTTAAAGCTCACTAGAGGCAATATTTTCTAATCTAGGACTTTTAACTCATAATATAGTCCAATTTTTAGACTTGTCTTAGTGCAAGTGTAAAACTGGATTAATCCTGTTATAAACCTGGTTTAAATATGCTGACCAAATATTTCTATGGTATGGTTTGAATAGTTTCAGAACCAGTATTTTACCTCAACTGTCAACTGTTGTCATTGCTTAGTGTCTTGGGAGCTTTTTAGCAGTCAAAGACAAATGTGTGCAATAGCTATTTCTTTGAAAAATGTTTATTTGTTACAGAGACTCTTGTGATTTCATAAAAAAATGTTCAGCTCATCTATTTCATCTTAACCCCAGCCTCCACTCACTGATTTTAAAGCAGCACTAGAAATAGTGAAAAGTCTTTTCACAGGGGCCTTTTATGAATGAATTTTGTCATGTAAAGGTACACTGTGTAACTTTTGGTGGAGGGTCTGTCACCAGGTTCTCTCCACAGAGATGTTGCCTGGAATGTTCCACAGCATGTCATTATAGTTATCTCTATGGAGACAGCAGGTGACGTGACAGGACCAGGTTACATGTGAAATCTATAGAGAGGCGAGCCAATTCACAGTAAGAATGCAAGTTTTGAAGTAAATAAAAACCCATGTTATATTGAGTAAATGAAAAATGGTTAAGTTTAATGCCACACCAGAACATTCCAGACCAACGTCTCCATGGAGACAAGCAGATGGTGAACCCTCTACCAGAAAAGTTACACAGTGCACCGTTAATGCAGATATAGTGAGTATTTTGGTTCATATAACAACATTTGTATTCAGGTGTCATACTATTTTTCAGAGTTCCAGATTTTTTTCATAAATGTTGTCATGACATGTATGCCCATTTTGGTTATAATGACCTCAGACTAGCATGTTCCTTCTTATCCATCTGACTGAATAACACTGAACACTTCTATTTCAAGAAGAGCCTTTGCAATTTCCCCTAAACCACCAGGCTGCAGGCTTGACGATAAATAAATAAATTGATATTGTAGTGATACTGAAAGAAAGACAGACATGCTCGCAGACTGGAATTACAGGTGAAGAAGATTATTCCAGAGACATTATTTCCCTCAAGTCGTGGGCTTAAGTCAAATTTGGAAAAGAAATGAAATTGCCAGCAGTGCAACAGCAGACTGGGTAGGAGTTCATGAGTAGAGAAATAACATTTTCATTTGTTTCGGCCCCGGTGGGAGACAAGCTGCCTTTCGGTAAATAGAGGCAGCTATAAGAAATGATTTGGTGTGGTCGGTGGGATATTGTTTTAACGTGCACTTATCCATCTGCAATCTGGATGGCGGACTCCGGGATCCAGCGAATGCCCTTTCTGCTGTTGTATTTTCGTGTCCATGCTTTCGCCGAGCTTGTCTCCGTTAGGGTCCCATTTGAGCGGAGGTGGTCATTTTAAAAACACTGTCACCACCTGATACCACTCTTCACAGGATGAGCTGGGTTCTACAAGGTGTTGATGTGAGGTTGATGGACATGTCAGATCTGATGTATCCGTATTCGGGTTTATAGGCGTACTGTGTAACTTTTTGGGTAGAGGATCTGCCACCATAGAGATGTTGTAATACGATTTAAATAATACGCAAATTTAATACCATACTGTGTGTAACCAGGTGCTGGACTTTTACCAGAAAAAGTTACATACTACACTTTTTATCAAATAATCATGACTTGTTGACTATTAAAAATAATAGAAATAGTTGTAGTTTGATAATCGTAATTGTTAACTGGACTATATAGACTCTAAAAGAAAAACACATTCATAACAAAGACAATTGCATTCTGAAACAATTTCTGACTCATGACTTTGTACATACACTTTTTCATAAACAGTCTTATATTTTAACCTTTATTTGGTTGATAATGTATTTACAAAGTCTTAATGTACAATATAAATAATCATTAAACTGGTCAACTATTTGAAAAATGTATCACTGACTAATCTACTACTAAAATAAGGATTTTATGCAACCATATTACATATTTTAGTTTAAATAAAAATTAAAGTAAACAAGTGACATTTTTGTTTGACATTTTTTAAACCTACATGTATGATCCGGGGTCATTTTTTTCTTTTTTATTAACATTTAAATACAGAGCAGTGGGCAGGGATAGGGGAGAGATGAAACCAGAAATTTGCAAGACAATACAGGCATACTCAAACAGGCATGAATCAATCAAAATACGACTTTTATAGAGATTATGATGAGGGAACACTGTTATTATATTACATTATTATAAGCTCATAAAAGTTTATTTAACATATGTCCCTTTTAGCGTAGCAAGTCACTTTACCACAATGTAACTTTTATTCCTGAATTATGACTTCTAGATTAGCCCTATATAAGGTTTGCATGCTAATTCCATTCAGAGCACTTCCAGTAACTGAATTTCCCTCCAAAACAACTGCTGTCTGCTTCCATGAATGCTAGAGTGTTTCTATATTTATTGACTGCCTATTGAGGTTATTTATGTCACGCCTTACAAAGCTGATTAATCTGCAGAGCGCCGCTTTGATCGGAGCTGTCAGCGCTGATGTACTCCCCGGTGATCACGTCTACCTCTGTCAGTGCTATCAGCAGACACACAAAGCACATGTCACACAGCCCATTCACGATCTGCTCCATATTGACACTGGAATTGAATAAATGTACGCAATAAGAAGATTAGTATTTCCCAAGAGGAGCATGTCCCCCCATCGCGTTCTTCCTGATGAGCCTTTCATATACAAATCCCATCTCTGAATGTATAATGTGCAAATACTAAATATCTTTACACGTGAATGGAATTTCTGGTCACAGCTATGAATGCCATTTTAAAGGTGGTGGAGATAACCAATAATGTGATTTATGCTTTGTTTTTTGAATCAAAGCAGTCAAGATGGCAGCTGCGTTGGATCAGCTGTTAGCAACTGAACATATTCCTTTTCTGAATATCCTTCACATGCAGCTTTTGAAAATGTTTGCTTTGTTATTTGATTTGGAATATGTCTAACCAATCTGGAACATTCTCTGCAAAGTAACATTATCTCGACATGAAGACACAATGGGTGAATACCTACCACCAGGCCAAATTACAGAGAGGGCCCAAGTTCACAGCACACTGACTAGTATTAACACAACAAGGGGTTAAACGCTGAAAACATGCAAGTTGCTTTGAACACTTATTGGAGTAGTTATAGCTGCGAGGTAGTAAATTAGAGATAGAGTAAATTGAGTTACTGCAGTATTTTAGGACTATGGATGTTGAATTTGGGAATAAGATATAAACTGTAGCCACTGCTGTCCTGAGGCAGATTGATGAAGTCTTGGCTGCCATTCTGTCCCTTCAACAATACATTCCAAAGGGCAAAGTGAAAAGTGCACTATACCTTAGGTTTACATAATGCATGTTTATAGATGTGATTTGTAAAGTTTAACACAGTTACATAAGATATGTTTGGGCAACAGTCAGGAGTCAGGAGGGCAGCCCAGGGCCACATAGTACAGGGGATTGGATGGGATTAACCTTGGGCTGCCCCTCTGGCCCAGGGCCCAGTCCACCCAGGAAGAGGAGAATTAGCCAAGCCAAGCAGGTCCATCTGATTCTGAGGCCTCATCCAATTACTGCCTTATCTCCTGGCCAAATGAGATCAATGCGTGGAGGGCAGCGGGAGCAGGCAGGCCGGCCAAGGTGCGATAATCAGCGTTGGGGAACGCGGCTCTTAAGTCCCCTGTGTCTGCGCGAGGCCGGAGCATGTGTTTGGAGCTCTCCTCTGCCATTAGCTCCCTGTGTGCTGCCTGTTGGAACCTGACCCACTCTGTGCACCAGGACAAGCTGCTCTCGTGCATCCAGGCGCCACTGCTTTTTGTGTTCAAGTGTGCACTCTGAAATGTGAATAATGTTGATAATTACACTCCTGCCTCTTATCCTTACTGAATCTAGCCTGCAGATTACACCAGCTAAAAGGCTGTGCACAGAGAATGCTGTAATTGCTTTTTATGTATGAAAAGCTCTTTAACAGTGCAGCCCTGAATGTCTAATAGAGTCCTTTGTTAACTCTTTGGTCAATTAGCAGATAAACAAATGTTTGACATTTGGAGGTGCACAATTAGGGAAGTCATTAACCCCAGCGCAGTAAACCAGTCCACACTGTTAACTCAATACAGGCTTTTGGAATCAGAGACCAGGCTAGATTATACACTCACTGGTATTAACACAACAAAGTGATGGTAAAGGCTCAAAACATGCAGGTTACTTTTAACAGTGGTATAATTTCAATGGTTATAGCTGGGTGATAGCAAATTAGAAGCACTTGTGGGCAGTTCCTCATTTGCAGACTGCCACAATCTTATCATAACTGGAGAAAAGAGAATTGAGACATTCAGTTTTGTTTGCAGTTTAAGACTCTGGTTATTACATCTATTTTGAAGGTGTTATAATAACCTCATGCTCAACTATAGAGCCCTTTAGGAATATTCTTTTCTTTTAGGGGTGAGAAAGAGGTCAAACAACTGATAATATCATAATATCACTATTGTTGTTCTGATGATTTGCAAAATTACAACATTATGTGTATGAACAACATAGGCTGAACAAAGAACTGATAAAAAATAACAAAACACAATCTTAAACCAGTGTAAAAGGAAACCATTGTGAAAGGATTTAAGTGATATTTTTCCATTTTTGTATTTCATTCAGTCTATTCACATTTGTTCAAGACTTGACCCACAACCAGGACATTAACAGGCACATTTGGTCACTTTTCTGAAGGACATCATTTGAATATCATCTGAATATTACCACTGAGAAAATCCCTATAAATGCCGAAATATTAATATCTGGAAATATCTTCTCCCCTGCTACGAAGGAAGCCAAAACTGCCTTTGATTGGAACACATTGTTAAATCACAGTTTGAAGAAAACAGCCCTGGCTTGTCTTCCTGTAGAAAGATATAGCTCTCTTCATATTTATCCCTGATAGCTCTGCCATGCCAGTGATTGTATTGCACCATAGCCATGTCCCTTCGCCATCTGGAGGACCATTCTGTGCCTGCAGTACGGCCACAGAGGGAGCCATTCCACTGGATTTATGCCTGCCTATTTCTTCTCCTGCTTGTGTTCCGGCCCCCAAGTACACATCAGAGAGCAATAGGTGGCTGTGAGCGAGCGTCTGTCCTCATCTGTGGTGCGGAGATTGCGCGTCCGCTGGCCCTCCCGCCTGTCCCCGCCACTTGTCTCCGAGCCCGGCTAGATTAAAGCCCTCCTCTACCCAACCAGCACGGCAGGCTCGCCACGCGGGCATCGCCAGCATCACAGGACCCCTCTGACAATCAGCGCCCAGCCAGGAAGTACTAATGAGCACTGGGAGGGAAGATAGGGCGTTGGCAGGCGAACGCAGACAGCAGTGACGGGGTGGAGGTGGCGGAGGAGGAGCTGGTTTGGTTGCCACAATGTTGGGCACTGACTAGATTAGCTTCCAGGGGCCAGAGATGCAGCAGTCGGTTTGGGGAAAAATATCACAGTCCATTAGTTAGGAGCAATGAAAAGGAGTCAACTTCGGGGACTCTATTAGGCGCGGCACGGTTAGGCAGACGGCGTCCCTGGGCGTGATGTTGCTATTCTGGAAGGATTGAGTGCGGAGATATAATTGGACTGGGGAAATCAAGCTAGTTCCAGTGGTCCTTGTGGGGCTCTCCGACAGAAAATGAGAACGTGGGCCTTTGTATTTCCTCTCCCCATGTCGGTTAGCTTTCGCGCCTTTTGAAAAACACCAGCTAGCATGTACGGTATATACGCCCGCTTCCTCTGTCTCCACTGTCTTCTCTAATGCCCTTATTGGGTTGTACCATCTGGTTTAGATTCGCTTTTTCACTTGTGACTCCTTCGCTGGCTAACGCTAAGCTAAACAATATGCGTTTATGCATCCGTGCCTTTTCTCCAAGCATTTGATGAGACTGAGAGATTGAGCGTAATAATAAACAAAGCTTAGTTGAACACAGACTGCTTCTAAGCCCTGCAAGATTGTTTACCCCGGATCAGTGCCAGCTAACACTGCTAGCTTCATGTTATGAGCGCTGTCATATAGACCACTTTTTTCTTATATAATGATCTTTTATATATGCCGTTTATTTCTTGGCATATGTGGCTGGATTCTCTTCTCTGATGTAGATTGAGCGGACAGGCCTCAGTGCGTTAGGTAATTGATGTGCACTTTATAGCACCATCCTGGGACAGTTCCCTACTTTCAATTTCTCCCAGCCACGCCTCACTTGGTCTGCCTAAAACGCTCCATATGTTTTGTCCTAACGAAAGGACATTTTGACTATTTAACAGTAACCCCATACACCTTACATTAGTATGATATAATACTAAGCCATACTTTTAATTAGAAAGTCCTGAGAGATGAATCTGCTCATTATGGTTATTGAAATTATATTGTAATTGTTACAGGGTAAATGTTTACATTCTTAATATTCATCAAAAACGATTTAATAAATAGAAATATGCGATGCCTAATGGGAGCAGACATCGCTGTAAACATCATCACAACAAAGAGCCATGCAGTTGTTTGCACCTCCGTTGCACATCACGCTGTGGAGTAGAAATATTTTTTTTGATCATTTTTCTCAAAATGGTACGTGTATCACCAATTAAGAAAGTAAAATGAGAATGGAAAACAAAGTACAGAGCAGTGGCCGTGTAGCAGTAGTGATGAAATCAAGCGTTGATTGGCTTAATAGTATCTTGAAAATAATCTATGAAAGATTGCTCAAACACGGTCAAATCACTCCAAATACAAGTTCAAGTGAGTAAATGGTGAGAGAAAACATGGATAAAAGCTCTAAAAATTGGATCTGCTTTAAAGTTATCATTTAACTTGAATTTACTTGATTTTAAATCTTATAAAGTAGGCCATATTTGTAAATTCAAAAAAGGAAAAAAATTGTTAAATGGGCATCACCTTCAAGAGTAAAAATAATATATTAAGACTATATGTTTACTATTTACTGGTAAATTGGATTCTTATGGATTCTTATATGTTGTCCTTTATTATCAGCCCGGAATCTGTTTGTGAGTAAATATAGAACAATTCAGTCAAACAACCCATTATGTACTTACTAAACCCTGCTTGTTTATTGGATTGCTGAGGGATCAATTAGAATCTATCCTAGTTAACCAGTTTTTGCTCTGGATTGACTGCGCATAACAAGATAAGAAGGTCAAAGGGGGACAGCTCCATAGAGATAAGGACAGTTGTGGGCTGACATGATAATATGTCATTCACCTCACAATAGAAATACTCGGGCTTTCTGTGGCTGTCCTCTCTTCCAGACCATAAGCCCATAGCAGATGACGACTGTTGACATTTGTGCATCTCCAGGGAAACCGTCACCGTGAATGTTATCAGCACCTTAAAGACAGGCCTCCGTCCTCACACATATACCAGGTCATCTCAACCCCTGACCCATCTGCTGTTTCTAGCCTCCAGAAGGAACGGCTCCCCCAACTCCAACCCCTCACCGTCCCACCCTCCCCTGCCCTCTTCTGACAGACCGCTTTGACAGCCAAGAAGAAGAAGGGGAAGCGCGTAAAGAATAAGTGAAATCGAGGGTAAAAAGAGACCAGCTATTCCGAATGTCTTCACTAAGATATAATCAGGTTTGAAATGCGGGCTGTGGGTTCTCGGGGGTCTTGGCCTCACACAGGATGTCACAGGGTGCACCCATGTTGTTATATAGCGAGTTATGCGGTCTAGGCACTAAAAAACTCACCAGGTTTAATATTTAACTTATATATATATATATTTAACTTTTATATATTTCATGGCAAAGTATAATCTTATCAAAAGGAAAAACATCTGAGTATGACATAATCTACAATCTGAAAACTACTAATTGATTTCTTAAATTTTCTGGCTGTATTTGTGTATTTAGTTTGCTCCAAGTTGGGACAGAAACTCAAATTAAATGCGCTAACATAATTCTCAGCCATCTCAGCAGGTTTCACACCATAAAGAAGATACTTTTCAGTCCAGATCTAAAATGTAGTGGAGTAAAAAGTACAGAGATACACTTTCTCAGGTGTACTGACGTAAAAGTAAATGTATCCAAGTTTTCTGAATGTCTTCACTGAGATATAATCAGGTTTGCGGTGTGGGCTGGGTACCTTTGGGGGTCTGGGGCACACTAGGTGTCTCATGTCACCCACACCCCTCCCCCATACTCCCCACCTCACCCCATTTCTCGTCTACCTCCCCGACTCACCCCTCCCACATTCACCCCTCCCCTCTCCAAAGCCGCCTTGACAGGTTTGTTATCTGTTCACCCGGTCTGCGCGCCCTCTGGAGAGCTGGCGGTTAGAAAGGGGAATGCTACAGGAGAAGCGGGGCAAGTAAATGTCAAGTGAACCGCCAAGGATGGATATTATAGCTCCTGGGGACAGCAGCACAGGGGCACTGGGGCGGGTTGTGTCTCTGCACAGCTCAAAATGGCACTGGCTTCTCTAGGCCTGTCACGATAACAAATTGTGAAGGACGATGTATTGCTGAAGTAAATAGAGACAATAAATGATAATACTGATAACAACCATAAAGCAGAATTCTTAATTCTGAAGTATTCTTAATGTAGCAATATGGTTAAAAACAAGAGCTGTAGTGCAGAAACACTTCAGTAATTAGTTTGTATAGTATTAGTTCATAATTTAAACTTCTACAGCTAAAATCTTATCATATTGAGAAAAAAATAACCAAAAATTCTTACCAGTACAAAGATAAAAGATTATTGTCCCATTTGTCATGTATTGAATGATAAGTCGATATATATACAGTACATATATATTCTCATACCTGGAAATGTTTAACACGTGAAGGATTCTGTATTTTAATATTGGCAAAAGGAGAAATTCAATTTGTCAACTGGACAAAAGTTTATTTTGGTTGAATAGGTTTTGCAAGCTGCTTCTTCAGTTCTGAACTGAAGAAGCAGCTTGTTCAATGCACATAAAAATGTATGTATGAATGCTTCTTCAGTTCTGAAGTGAAGAAGCAGCTTGGATGAGATGCGAAATGTATTCGATCAAAATAAACTTTTGTCCAGTTGACAAATTGAGTTTCTCCTTTTGCCATTTATTCTATCTGGACAACTGAGGAATTTTACACACATCGTATTTTAATATTATGTCCAATGTACAAGTAGTAAAATCATACATATATTTTTATGTGCATTGCCCCAATGAACAAATATAGAGCATGATCAATACAGTGATATTAGTGTAGTCAAGTTAGAACCAGTGTATCAATAGACCTGCCATGATATTACATTTTGAGGATATATTGGTACAGTTAATGAAATAAAAGAATTAACATTAAGCACTAAAACCCCAGTACTTTTTACTTTTCAGTCCAAATCTAAAATGTAGTGGAGTAGAAAGTACAGATACACATAAGTGAAGTAAAAGTTAAAAAAAAAAAAATTCACTCTAAAATTTACTTAAGTAAAATACAGATAACCCCCTTTTTTTTACTCAAGTATTGTACTTTTACTTTTATACTTTGTTACCTTCCACCACTGTTGACTGTGAGTGTGATCTAAGTGTGCTTGTACATGTCTTGCTTTCTCATCAATAGTTTGTTTCCCTATTTAATTCTGACCTGGTAGCCCTCTGCTCTCTCCTAGTTGCCCAGGAGAAGATTGTGTAATAATTTATCTGGTCCTAATTGAACTGCTCCGGTGGAAGTACTGCTTTTCTCTCAATCCTTTTAGAAGTGCTTAAATGTTCCAGCTGGCGGTGGATTAGTGGATAATGGGCCCAGCAGCGGAGCAGGTACAAGCTATTGAAATGTTCCTGAGATAGTAGTGAGTGGTGGGCCTGGGGGTGCAGGGGACTCACTGTGGCTGTCTATTCTGTTGAGTGGATTACATACAGTTTAGGGCTCTGGATTGGACTTGCCTATTATCCTCATGTAGTGGATTGTACAGTGCTACCCTCCCATCCCAATTTCCAGTGCACCTGGTAAAATAAAGCATCTTTCCACTTAGTTACACTGTCACACTTGCTCTCCTGATCTGGATTTCTTTCAGCTGTTTTCATTAGATTACACTCTGAAATGTGATAGTTGCCCCTTAAATTTGTCTGCCATATACTCTTATGGCATTGATCAGATTTTTCACTCTGGTAGAAATAGTATTAGCTCAACTTTCACAATTCTCAAATATATAAATTCAGTTTGGCATATCATTAAGGAAGTTTGGTGATCTTTTGAGCATACACCGCTCTCAGTCGTTGAAATGGTGAAAAAATGTTTTACCCATAAACTAAACTCAGAGAAGATGATTTGGTGAAAGCTCATTACACTTTCTGATGTGGATAATTGAATGCAGTTGGAGTGACAGCTGAAAAGTTTTGATTGTTTTCTGCCACACCACATAGACGTGGGTCTTGCTCCAATGCAAAGCAGAATTTTACAGCCTGGGCAGTTCTAATTAATGGAGCGTACACTTTTTGCAGTGAAGTAAAATCACTGAAGTTTATCCTCAACTCCCAGCATGCACCTGTCGTGGATTCTCATACTGAGCTGTCAGAGCTGGCTGGCGGTTTTGGCTTTGACTTTCTGCTGGAGCCTTGCATGTGGATAACAATGAGTCCCTGGGCTGTGCTCATCTGATTCCATCAGGACGAGGAGAAAAGCGCTGCTGTGCCTTGGGAATATGGGCCCTGAAAATGGTAATTTGCCAGCTCCAGCAAATCCTCCGAGACTGGGGAAGATGAAGAGTAGACAGATTTCACCGGCTTTATTTATTAAATTTGATAACCAGTACAGGCCTCAAGAGAGGCAAAACATTCGCTGAATGTCATTTGTAAAGCGCTAGAGAAAATGGTGGAGGTTTGAAAATCTTCTTTCCAGTCATTTACTCTCTTTGATGAAAAATGCATTTCAGGGCCAATGCATGTATGTTTCATGGGGTGCTCAGACTCAGAATACCAGTTTTTCTGTAGTTTAGTATAATATGCAGTACTTTTGATCAGAGGCATATCAAAACACTGTCTGTACTTCAGCACAGTTGCTTTTCCTGTCTTGGCAGATGTGTTTGTTGAAGTGATGTCATTGGTTTATGAAAGTATTTGCATAAATATTCCTGATGTTGATGGACATGTTTGGAGCTTCCCCTGGGCTGGGCTTATGGTCAGGAGGAAACTGGCTCATTTATTAGGAGTGCTGCCTTGTTTGTTGTTGCAGTCTGGTCCCTCAGGCTATTATTTCATACACGAGTGTTGTTCCCAGATTTGTGCCTTTGCAGTAAAAGCTCCCTGGCCCCTCCGTCCTCTGGGCTCCTGTGGGACACTTCACAAGGGCCTGTGCTGGAGGAAAAAACATGGCCACAAAGCCGGACTTGAGAAGTATCACTTTGCGATCTGCCTGTCTCGGCTCTGGCGTCTCATTTGTTCTGAGCTGATGTGCATCGAGGCTCAGGGCAAGGTGATCGTCTCCAGGGACCAGTGGCAAAGGAACGTCACCTGAGGAGATAAGGCGCTAAAAAGAGAGGGTAGAGGCCTCTATTCTAGCCCCTACATCTTTGTGCTCCACTCAACCAGAGGCACCAGTCCAACAGAAACATACAAGTCCTAAATGGGTGCATTTGAATTACACTGGTCTTGTAAGGGATTCTGTGACTGAGGGCTTTTATTTGTAGGGGCTGGTACTACTGTTTCACCACATAGTACAAATGGTGAGCTCTAGTGTTCTTTATATATTTACTCTGAAAACTTTGCTCATCGTTTTGCTCTTTGTATCCATAGAGTTTTCTTTAATCATTTAGCCTAATACAATCAAATCTAGCTGAACATTTTCACTTTTTAAACCATCAGCTTTACACTGTGCTTGTTGTAGATATGTCTATAGGCACAGAAGCCTTGTGCACGTCACCCAGCCTCATCCAGAACCAAATCCAAAGACGCGTAAAGGACAAACAGATGATGGGCACACATGAGAGAGGTACTGTAGCCTTCTGTAATGCTACCATCAATGCTGAGTCGGGACAGATTATAGCATTGAATTAGTGGGAGAATAAAGGACACGAGTGTACACTTGTGCACTTTTACTTTACATCACTTTTAATGCACTGTTGGTGCTTAAACTACTTATCCTGTGCAGATAATTTTAAATAAATGTCTTTCCAAAGTGGTAAGTTTTCACAAAGTTATTGCTCTCATCTTGATAAATAAATCTGCACTCGTAAAACAAGTTCTTCTGCATTTTCTCCTCCTTCTTTCTCTTGAGAATTTTGGCCAAAACGCCCCACTTTGCACACTTACTTGGACCCAGGAGCAAAATCTGTGCTTTGTCCATAAATTGTCTCTATCTGAACTCTTTTTATCGTGTCCAGTACATTTAGCACATACTCTAACACTTAGTAAGTACACCCCTATGTGTGATTGACACAGCACACCTCAGTGCAGTTATAATATTTAATCCCCGCTCCTGGACCCCTGAGCCCCTTAATTCTTAGAAATAGAAGCTCACATAGTTTTTGTAATTAACAAATCACAATTTAATCCACAGTGCATGACAATTCAATTTGTTGATTGGCCTCCTCCCCCTTCTCTCGACGTCTATTTAGGAGCAGAAAGGGAAGAAAAATAATCTCATTGAATGTATTAATTCAACATGATGAATCCTGTATTCAAGCCAGTGGAGTGAATAATTAAAATTAGCTGATAAAACTTTCAGCAGAATTACTTTGCTGAAATTGCTGAGCAGATGTGTCATTTTAATGAAAATCCACAGCCAAGCTCCTCTCTCCTTCCCCTCAGTCGGATAAAAATATTATTCCCCCAGCACATTCTTAATTTGGTGGTAAATACGCTCGGCAGCCATATCTGGAGGGGTGGGCGGATGGAAAGAGAGAGACAGAGAGACAGAGAGAGGAGAAGAGAGCAACTTGTCACACTTAGCAACTTGATGTCTCCCTCCGCATGCACTAACAGCCATCTACAGTAATTCACGGTACTCCATTGTTGCAGCGAGTCCCAGAGAGGACTTATTAAAATGCAATAATCTGCCTATTTAAAGCCAAACAATAACCATTAGAATTCCCGCAGATCTAAGAGAGAGCACGCGCCTCCATCTGCTCTGAGTGATTAGAGTCTTGACGAGGGAATTTAATTTGCAACATTCAAAGATGGGGATCGGAGCACATGTCTCCTCCGGGGCCCTCAACCCTCGTACTCATTTCGCCTGCCGCTTTATTTGTCTTCTTAATTATTTATTTAGCTGCCACTAACGTCACTCTGGAGACGGGCCATCAAACTCAGCCAAGCTAAACAACATGCTACTTACAGTACTACGCCGTCACATATATACACATGAGTCTTATTCAAATTTTACTCTTATGGAAGATATGCTCTTTATTTATGTTTCATATATGCAAGGCTCAATGAAAGAGTTTATGTTGTTTTGCAAGTTTTGGTTTTTCTATAGGTAGTTGGGTCCAGAATGATGAAAATTTAGGATCGTGGGAATAGCAATCTGGGCTCTCCAAGTCTACGCTTCCTTTCTTTTTGAGTAACAATGCACTGTCACCTCATTTTCGTAACCTGCAGGTCCCTTCTACATTCTGTTTGAATCCAGAAGGGTCTGGAATTGAACCATAGAGCATGAAAAACCTCCATCCAATCTTGAAACAGTCCAATCACAGCCACTAATTTGTAGAATGTGTCTCTTAAATGTGGAAAACATCTCTTCTGAAAATGTAAAAATTCAGAATATATAACTTCCTTTACCTGAGATAAGATTTATTCTGAGAAAAATCCACAGTTTCTCAGTTCTGCATGTTGTTTTTCTCCTTTTTATACATATAAGCAGCCATGTTTGTTTTTGGCGTCTCTCTGATTGGTTAATCCACCTGTCAATCAAACCCTCTTAAATCAGGGATACAGGACACAGCTCCAGATCCACTTGTTTCTGTAATGTTTTGTGTGGTTCTGGCTGGCCAGGTAATCACATAAACTGCGAGATTAATTCTACTTCATTCTAAATCACAATGAATTTTCCAAGTCTGAAGTTTCTATAAGATGCAATTATTATCTTAACAAAAATGTTCTGAAATACACGGCATTCTTATACAGTTCTGTTCAGTATTTTTCCTTTTGGGCATGTTTAAAATGTGCACCATGATCTATCCCTAGATTTTAATAACTACATCTCAAATTGAATCACAATAGATAGATATTGAATACAAGTCTATGTAAGTACAAGTCCCAACTTTGTACTGCATCCCATATCTATAACTTGTACTTTGTGCTAATGAAGTAGACTGTTTCCCACTCTTCACACAGGTGCAGAGAGCTCCACTCGTCTTCTCACAGATAGAATCAGTCCATTGCCACTACAGCAGTTCTTCATCATCTACAAGTGACTGCCACAAAGAAGCTCTGCCCTCAGTACAGCACACGGCAGGCTAAAGCGAAGCAGGTGCAATGCTAAATATAATGTAAAAAGTGCCTTACTCTGCAGGTTCAAGTATTCCCATGGGCTTGCCTGCACTACTGATCTCCCTGCGTGGTACCATCCATTTCTAGTCCGGAGTGTTCCTACCAAATCCTAATTCGTGTCTGTGGTTAGCGGTTTGCCCCCAGAGACTGCATATAATGAGCTGGGAGCTTGGAAAAAGTGGAGTGCCAGTCCCAGAAGGTCTTGTTGAGTTATGGATGGGGAAAAGATCCGAGGAACCTCATGAGACCCAGTTAAAGCCCAACCTTTGGCGAAAGCATGTTGTTCTACCAATTTGAAAGGAAAGCTGTGGTTTTGGCTCTAATTAGTTCAACAACAATATGGATATTCAATACATGCAGTGCATTTTATTTATTACAATCAGAATGCAATTTTGTGTGTATTTTGTGGACTTTAAATATCAATTCTATTTAGGGATGTGAACATTACATTATAGATAACTGTGAGTATTCAGGTCACATAATTGTCAGGGCTAAATTTATGAATGTTAGAAGCAATTAAAGGGCCCATATTACACTATTCTGATCTATGTTGTAATGTTTTGTTTCATTCGTGCATGTTTAACACACAAATCTCACATATTAGGGCTGCCTATCATTCAGAATTTGCTGATACGATACATACCTCGATACATATGCCACGATACGATACATATCTTGATACAGCGCTCTTTCGATTCGATGCAATATATTTCAAATCAATTCAATACAGTTCAGTAAAAATAAAAACTAAATCATGGCTGTGATACTAAAACCAGTTCTTAAACCACTTCTTGTGCAGAGTTCATATGAAACACAAACATTTTTATCCTCAAAACAGTGATTAAGTCAAATGTGCTGCATAAATGAGTTACAGTAACAAAACTGTAGCACTGTAACAAAATAATTTAGTCAAACATACCAAAAAATACTCTTGGCAATATATCTATGCAGCAACCCACGATATCGATACTGTATCATCACATTAAACGATACAGCATATTGATATTTCGATATTTTTGCACACCCTGAATATTTATTCAGAGTTTTTCTTTCAAACAGAAAACACTTTACTGGAATCATTAGGATGATTTCAGGTAAAAGGTAAAAGCTGTTAAACTATCACTTCATTACATGGTATCTTGAGCTTTGGAGATGTAGACAGCCTAATAATGTGTAATAATAATAATAATGTAAGAAGATAACAGCATTCTAACATGGCTTAAAGCTCACAAGTCAATTTTGCACAATATCTTCATCATACAGTAATGAACAGTAATGAAAGAAACAAACTATTTCCCTTGTGGTCCCAGTAACCATGAATATTTTTTAAATTGTCATGTTTTGTCTCTAAATAATTTTAACTTGTAACAAAAATTTGATATATTTCTTGTCAAGTAAAATGTTTTCATAACTGGTCTAAGTACAGCTACAGCTTGAATAAGACTTCGTCTGTTAATTGTAAGGTTTTTGCTGTGAATGGAATGTGTGAGGAAATTTTAGGTCCTTTCATTAAATACAAACATTTTAGTTAAACCAACAGGTTTTAATATACAGAGTTTAAATTTCAATCATATTTTTGACATTCTGACATTTTCTGCATTATAAATAGAATAGTGAACAGCAGATTGTTGGAACTTGGGATCAAAGTCATAAACATTTTGGCAAAATTTCTGTATACGCTTTTTCTTTTACGATTCTATGATAATAATGATTTACAGCTCTTTCAACTCTTAACATATCTGCGTTATCTTCCGGTCCAGTGTTTTTAAGTTAACCGTGTTTCTTTGATAAATAATTCCTTTTAGTTTTCCATCATTTGCTTTAATGTTGCATCTTTGTGTCTGTTTGTGTTTTGCCTTTGAAGAGGCGAGAACAACAAAACCAAGTCACCTGTTTTAATGGGTATAGTATTGACCAAATTCTGCAAGCTTTACACCTCACTTTGTTTATGTGGTACAAATATTCACTCAAAAAAGAAGAAATGTTAACCCTGTTTATATATATATGTGGGCATATATCATGTCACCTCTTTCCAGTTAAAAATGTTATGTTAAAGGTACACTGTATTAGCCAGTTTCACTTTGTGGAAACCGTCTGACCTCGCAGCATTAGGATTTGTTCTCTCAATGGTAGGCGAGTACTTTTTTATTTAACCAATCCCTGCTATTCGGTCATAATACGGCTAACGGGTCTAACTGGCTTTTCCCAAATCCCGTAGGAAGAAGGGCAATAATGTCTTTCCCCTTGATAAATTTCACCAAACATTCTCTTCTTTCTGCTTTAAATCCTTGACCTTAGGAATCGTTGCCAACACAGAATGTATGGCTTCGTCTACATCCATCTCCACCGCTTTGTTTACTGTTGTGCTGTACCACAAAAGGGACCCAGACAGAAGCTTGAGTTTAACGTCATGGTTTCACTGATTCATTTCGCTGACTTCGCTGATTAGCCAGTGCGTCGTTTACAACTTCTGGGGTTCTTGCAAACCGTCTAGTTTATTCCGATTCCTGACCTAACCTGGAGATAAATGAAATTGAGCGGAGACACTAGGTGGCCTCAGCCTGACTAACACTATATATTTCATCTCATATTTTTCCTCATGGATGTTATTGCTTTACCTAGAAACACAGTTTCAAATCTGTGGAGTTTCGAGCCCCATCACAGTAAAACTACATGTTTTTCAAGGTATTTTTGAGCAATGAAAACACCCATAATGAGATGGACACACTTAATTCTATACTTTGGAACA
Organism: Boleophthalmus pectinirostris; assembly: GCF_026225935.1. Taxonomy (NCBI): domain Eukaryota; kingdom Metazoa; phylum Chordata; class Actinopteri; order Gobiiformes; family Gobiidae; genus Boleophthalmus; species Boleophthalmus pectinirostris. The sequence continues at coordinate 18,203,860 of NW_026571018.1, read as the reverse complement.
TTCCAGGCAAAGTAATAGTGTTTCCATGGAGACATTCTGGTAGCTGACCCCAGCAGAAAAGTCATCCAGTGCACTTTTAAATGAACATTATATAATTAAATGAAAAAGGTGACATTATACAATTAAACAGGGTCAATATTTTCACGAGTGCAGTAAAACAGTGGCTATAAAACATGGCATATATTATTTTCACAACGCCATTAAAACTATTATAGAAGCACTGTGTATTACCAACCAGCTATGTGCCCCACCATTTCACTGCGTCTCAAGCGTATCTTTAGCATCAGCGTAGCAAAGAGTGGAAAACCTGCCATAGATTTTCGCACTTAGTCTGTCTCCACGGTCATTTGGCTCTGTCCTACTGTGGAAAACGTCTAATGAACAAAGCCAACGGGGGCTAAATCTTGACCTGAATTTTGTTGCTGTGGTGACAATGAGAAAGATAAGTGCTTCTGACAGTTGTGAACGATGTGCTGCCACAGGCCTGCGAGCTGTACCGGGCCAAATTGACGCCCCTGTCAAACCCACTTTCCTCAACGCCAAAATTTCCCATGATGCAGCTAATGCGACAAATGGGAGCCCTAATTCTCCATTAATTCGTTGGAAAGGGGAGATTTGGCGGTGTAATTTTCCTCTCAGTGGCTGTTTTAAAGATTCCAATAAACGCCGGGCACAGCTGAGTGAGCAGAACAGGCTCCGCCCACCTCTCATCTCGTCCGCTGTGTCGTGAACCCAGCGATGCTTACAGCTAGACTTATTGCCGTGGTTATCTTTAATGACTTTGGAATGTATTGGCCTCGTTAATAAGTGGCAAGGTTATCAATTCCTCTAATTAGGCGTTGTGCTCCCAGAAGAAATTTCACATTAAAGAGCCAAAAGATCCGTCAAAGGGACAGGCTGTGATGAAGGGGTGCGGTTAGCGGAGGGGGTGACAGGGGGTGACAGGGGGCGAGGGAGGGGCTGGGGACGTGTTTGGGACCAGGATTCAAAGTCATGTCCCATCTGAGGGATTAGCATTAATTCACTGTAGCCCCACCACCAGCAGCGCCCCATTTGAATAGAGCGGCCCCTCCCTCCGGGCTCCCAGTGTCGCCATAGAGACTCTCCCACAGTACAGCCCCACGTGTGTACGTGGGGGGGCATTTAGCATAGTGTGGGGAGTTAAGTCTCTATACACTTCATGTGGAGCTGCCTTCGTTATCGGGTCAAATCAGGTCCCTATGATCTAAATACTTTATTATTAAATCAACAACATGATTTTAAGTTTATATATGGGTTAAAATTGGTTTAGGTGGTTTAGGTTTGGGTTAAGCACATAATGTTTAAGTTTAGAATGAGTCCTCAGGAAAAGTCAATGTAATGTCTCCAAGAAAGCCAACCCGACATGAACGATATGTGTAGGTGCGTATGTACGCGTGTGTGTGTGCGTGTGTGTGCGTGTGTGTGTGTGCATGCAGGCCTGTAATGAGCGGGCCCTGGGCTGGTAATGGGACATGAGCACTGCTGAGGTGTGTAATACGATCAGGACTGACTGTCACAGCACAGTGATGTGCATATCTCACCCTGACGCGCTCAGACCGCAGCCGCACATTTTGAGGCTTTGTGCTGCCTCCACAACCTCTGTCAGCTGCAGCAGAACTCTGGCTCTATATGAAATGGATCCCTATATCTTTGACCTGTCAGGGCTCTGTCAGAACTTCAACAAATGCAGGAACGTGAGGTGGACACATGACTGTTAAAACTGCTGAGCCAAAGGTTTTTATTAGGAGTATTTAGAGGACTTTACAAGAAAAGATTAAAGATTTAAGATTGAACATTTAAAAGATTAAATTGTCATAAGCAATATCCAAATATTCATGAATGGTGATTTCCCTCATTCTATGCGTTTCACTGCCGTGAGCTGGGGCTCAGTGCCATGTGAGTCAGTGTCCATACATGCTTATGGAGCTGAAACAGAGATTAGCCATAAATGGTGTGATTTATTTGTGCCCTCGCCGCTGCAGTCTGAGCCGTCTGCAAATTTATGGCCAAATGTCAGTTTTACATGATGGGTTTGTAACAAATATCTGCCGCATATTGTTAAATTAATCTTCCATTTAAAATTAATGGAGTTGGACTCCCCAGGTTCAATGTAATTTGGTGTTCACGGGCAGCAGTAACGCTGTGTGAATATAGAATGAGCTGAGGCCAAGCGGCCTAATCTTCCATCACCTTGAACCTGAGAGGAGAGGACGCCTCTATCCAGCAGTGGCTAATGAGATTGTGCTCACCTCCAGGGAGAGCTAGACACGGAGGAGGGAGAGGGCGGACAGGGGGAGAAAGAAAGAGAGGATAGGGTGGATAGGGTGGAGCGGAAAGAGGGAGAGAGAGCGAGAGAGATTGAGGGAGAGAGAAGAGGGAGGATGGAGAGGGAGAGAAACGAGGGAGACAGAGAGAAGACAGTACCAACTGGGAGGGAGAGAGGAGGGAGATGGGGAGGCGAGAGTGTGAGCTGAGAGAGAGTGTGAACTGGGAGAGGAGAGGCAGACAGGATGGGAGAAAAGAGAGAGAGGAGAGGGAGGGCAGGGAGAGAGGCTGGACTTGGAGAAAGAGAGAAGCGGACAGTGGAACAAGGATGGATGTGAGCCGCTCCAGATGAAAGAGGAACAGGATATGAGGCGGGAGAGTGATGGTGGTCGGGCTGGAGCCATGAAAAAGCACAGAGCAGCAGATATACACAGATCCACAGATACAGATAGAGCAGAGGCAGAGAGCGCTGTATAGTCTGCCCCATGCTTCACCACTTGTCTCATTTTCCCCATGCAGGACTAACTCTGGCTGCATGACGGCACTGATGTATGTATGAGGGAACAGGGCACGCTGAGATAAAATGAATTCTATATCATTATTCCACCATCCTCAGCCAGTGGTGACAAAGACAGAGGACATATTTCACAGTTAAAGATGCTCCACTCAGCAGGGCGTCTGTCTACATAATTCATACAATGAGAAAAGGTTGGAGTAAGGCCACATTATTGTCAGAGAAACCACAGGGAATAGCTCATGCCACCCAGTGCGCATACTACCTGTCTGCTGTTAGACATATACTCCCTTTCTCGGGCTATGGCAGCTCTCTCTATAGAAAGAGAGAAATGGACTACTTTTAACTAATTTTGACAGTTTGCATTTTATGGTTTTATTCTCCTTGGTAAACCGGCCTTCAGACTGTTCTCCCTGCTATTGAATATCGTAATAGTTAAAGGTGCACTACTTTTCAGGATATTATTGGCTAGAATGTTACACAGTATGGCATTAAAGGTCCTATATTACACAAAATTTATTCTTGTTAGAATGTTAATAGTTCATCACAAAATAAATAAATAAATAAAAATTGAGTTGTGTTTTGTTTCACTTATACATTTTTGAGTATCCATCCATCCATCCATTTTCGTCCGCTTATCCGGGGCCAGGTCGCGGGGGGAGCAGCCTAAGCGTTTTTTGAGTAATCCTGGTTTATTAGTCTGTCTACATCTCTGCTCAAAATCCTCTGTTGTGATGTCATGTAGTGTTAGTTTTGAAGTTAACAGCTCTTTTTACCTTAATGTCAGGGCTGAAATCATCCAAATAATTCTAGTGAAGGTGTATGGCATTTAAAAGCAAAGTGGAGCAATTTGTACTTTTGTTCATTTCAGAATAAAACCAAAAATAAGAAAATGAAAAGACAACTATTTTCTTCATTCTTTGTCTCCAAAACTAAAAAGAAAACACAGGTAACGATTCGTTGGAATGGAAAAAACAGATAACGGTTGTTTCCCATTAAGTGACTTAAACTGCGATGCTGGACTGAACCAGGACTGAACCAGGACTGAACCAGGTCTAAATCAGGACTAAACCAGGACTGAGTGTCGGGAAGGGACCTGGAGGTGCACCTGCGTAGACTGTCTGGTGATCAGGACTGCGACCGGGACCAAGGCCAGGACTGAGACTGGGACTGAGACCAGGATCAGACCAGGACTGAGACCAGTTTAGTCCGTTATCTGTTCTTTACATTATTCATTCACACAAAATCAAAAACTGTTACATTATCCGTTTTTTTCATTTTGGTTTTGGAGACAAATAATGAAGAAACTTGTTGGTTTTTTTTGTTTTCATATTTTTTGTTTTATTTTGAAAAACGAATGAACGAATAATACACGGATTTGGAGCGCTTCCTGTATTACCACATGACATCAGAAGGTGGAACAGGTGGAGTGTTTTCAGTTTGAGCGAAGAACTCATACTAAATATGCAGCGTTTGTATTTTGAATGAAACAAAACACTGCTCCAGTCATGTTTCTGCTGAGGAAACAACAGAAAATAGCGTAATATGGGCCCTTTAAACTGAATATTTTGAGCCCACTCACACATCCCTGACATAAATATAAAATGCAATGGACTAACCAAATCCCCTCTAAACCCTTGTGTCTGTATCATTACTGGCTCTTATTCCTCTCTAATAACCCGATAATCATTTGAACCCTACATGAGCAGTAATAACATTCATTACATGCACTTTATTGATTAACCCTGTGGCCTTTATCACACACTCAGTATTCCTGCCCTGGCTCAGCTCTAATTTTTCCTGGCTGTATATCCTAATTTACCCAACCTCGCACTCATTTGTGTGTCCATTCCCCCATCGATTCTATTGATCCATACTATTGATCGTGTGCTCCTATTCTCCTTTTACCCACATCTAGTCAATGCCCCTCTTTGTTTTCCTCAGACCTTTACAGTGTGTTAAACAGCAAGCTAAAGCCCTGATCGCTGTACAATCACTGATCTCCTTACATTAACTGTCTCGAGTTGCCTATTGAAATGCACTGTGTACCACTCGCAAAAGATCTCCAATAAAACTCCACTCTTTGTCGGCCATATGTCACGATTATGTACCCCTAAGCAGAGACTTGGCATGGATTCCCACCTGTCCCGAATGAGCGATGGAGAGACGCACAATCCCTCTCCCGTGGGGCTGGTGTATTGATGGACCAGGGGGCAGCCAGAGAGGATTGATCAGCGAATGTGTTGATGTGGACCGGCTTTAAAAAAGATTAAAGATTTGGCTCTTGTCTGTAAAAATGGATGCGCTGTGAGGATAATAACGGCCTCTCCCTCCGACTCCAATCGCTCCTCCCGTGGTACAAATTGTATCGAGTGGACCACCGGGTTATAAAGTTCCAGCTGGCAACATTTGTTTAATTACTTAAAATCGTTCTATCAAAGCCTTTTCAAGCTATTATGGCAGCGCTCTCAAGGTCCTAACATAGCAATAAACATATTAATTCCTCCACTCAGGCGTACTGTAAACATTTCCGCTGGCAGGGTCAAACTAGGGTCAGGAGTAAGTGTGTGGTGAGTGTATGCTTGGATGACTCCATTGAAAGCGTGTTGATAATGTATATGTGATGATGTTAGCGCTATGGGGTGAATCTAACCTTGAGACTTATCTGGGCCATTGAATCACGACTGGTCGGTCAGAAGCCATGGAAAATATATGCTTTATGTGATTTGTATGTCTTGTGGTGTTAGGCATAAATAAAAACTGAAGCGTGTCCATGGACCTATTTCCTTTTCTTTAGTTAAAGGTCTAGTAAACATTTCTGGTAGAAGGTCTGCTGCTTGTCTCTAAGGAGATGTTATTACCTAGAGCAGGGGTGTCAAACTCATTTTGGTCCGGGGGCCGTATCCAACCTACTTTGATCCCAAAGGGGCCGGATCAGAAAACTCATGGCATATAAACCCCAAAAATAACAATAAGTTCAAATATTTGTGCGGAGAAACACAAATCTATTACAGAAATATTTTTTAATTGATTAACTCTTTTTTTTTTACAAAATATTATAATATTATGAACAACCTGAAACTTTAAGGAAAATCCAATCTCAACACAATGTTTTAACTTTAACTTGTATGCAAATAGGAATAAGTCAATTTTTCTTGGAAAATTCTGCACTCGGCGTCCGCTTTTCTCATTTTTGACATTTTGCTGATGAGGGTGTTATGATCAACAGTAAAAACGATCATCCTTTAAGAGCATTTGGAAATAGGCAAGTCTTCATTTGTGCTGCACTGGTGGGAGGCGTCCACACACAGAGGTGCTGGAGAAGCTGCTATGCTAAGCGATGCAGAAAATTACCAATATTTTAATAGAAAATATAATATAAATATTTTAGTAGAAAATTATGTTTTATGTTTTTTTGTATTATTATTTCTTTTTTTTTTTCAATTTTTCCATTTAAATATCAAATACAGACCACCCCTATGTCAACACCCAAAACACAAGAAAATAATAAAAACACTTGAAAGTCAAATTAACACTCGGGTACAGTCCTAGCCTGATTCATCAGCCGGTTTCACTTCGTGGAAACCGTATGACCTCGCAGCATTAAGATTCATTCGCTCGATGGGCAGGTACTTTTTTTATTTAACCAATCGCTGCTATTTGGTCATGATATATATAATGCGCCTCTAACAGGGTTAACTGGTATATTGACCTTTTCCCAAATCCTGTAGGAAGAAGGGCAATAACATCTTTCCCCTTGTTAAAATTCACCAAACATTCTCTTTGTTTCGGCTTTAAATTCTTGATCTCAGGAATCATTGACAACACAGAATATATAGCTTCATCTACATCCATCTCCACCACTTTGTTTACTGTTGTGCTGTACCACAAAAGAGACCCAGACAGGCGCTTGAGTTTGACATCATGGCTTCACAGCTCTTTGCTGACTGGCCTGTGCATGGTCTACAACTTACTGGGATCTTGCAACCCATCTAGTGTATTCCAATTCCTGACGTAGTTGTTGGAAAGAAATGAAATTGAGCGGAGGCACTAGGTGGTGCCAGCCTAGCTAGTGCAGTCCTGCCAGCACGTCCAAAAAAGGTATCCATATTTGATCAAGATGTTTCTATCTCTCCCTCACTGAGTGAAAAATCCTGCTTGCCTCCATAAACAGAAAAGTCTAATGCCAACTGTGAAATTTTCCAGAAAAATAACGTCTACATGGAGACAAGCAAGTGACAGGCCTGCCACCAGACTGTACCATACTGTACCAAATCCAATACAAACGGTTCATATGGATATTTTTTACTGAGTAGTACTGCTATTCATTCATCCTGAGTTCAAGTCTATCCGGTGTTTATTTCTCTCAGGGAGTTGACCACATTCCAGGCCTCACTAGGGACTACCATCCGCCCTCACATCTGTATGTACGATTTACTGCTACCAATTCACACTTCTTTACAATATGAGAAAACCCAAGTAAACTACACGTCTTTGCTGGCCAGAGAAATGTGCCCGTCAGATCCATCACTAAATATGATTGGATACACTTTGCTTCAGACTATTAAGACTATACTAGATATGTTTTGTAATTCTCCAGACCAGATTGTCCTATTTTTGGTCTATATTTATACGTAACATAAGATTTAAGGAGTGTACTTGTACGAAACCAAGAGATCTACAGCTGTACATGGAAGATTACTCAAACAAAAGGGATATTGGTAAAGAAAGACTGTGAAATGATGCAGTCACAACAACTAACATTTGATGTGTTTTATTTTCTTGTATTGATAATAGCAGGTATCTTAACAGTTCAGCTTCAACATTGACAAAAGGCTATTGAAACTAACTTCAAATCAAGTCCAGATGTTAATGTCCCTGGATAACTGTGGGCCCTCACTGAAACGTTACGTAAGCTTGGATTTGTAGAAAATAAAAATAATTGGTTCATACAAGCCTGACAGTTTTAGCTTTTATTGACAGTATATTGTAATTTCAAGTTGGCAGTTAAATGTCTGAATAGTTTTGAAGTGCTTTGTGAAATATTGACAGCTGCACGGTGGAAAAACTGGAGGGATAGAAATTGCTTTGAATTGGGCAGACCAAAAAAATGTTATGCTTAAAGGTTGACTATGTAACTTTCTGGTTGGGAGGGTTTGTCACCTGCTTGTTTATATGGATACAGTATTTCATTGCTCTGCCTGGAATGTTTCACAGCATGACCTTAAAAAGCTCTACCTTACATTTAGATTAAAGATTTATAGCTCAAAAATATAGAGAAAAATAGACTCGCCACAGATCTAATATGTAATATGGTCTGGTTTGGTTTCCTTAAAGATAGAAAGGTTTAATGCCATACTGTGAAACATTCCAGACAAAGCAATAACATCTGTACAGAGAAAAGAATTTGACGGATCCTCCACCAGAAAAGTTGCGCAGTGCATCTTTAAGTATAAGTATGTTTTGGGAATTTCTGGTTGTTTACATGTTAGAAGTAGGAAGAAAAAAGTTTTTCATTTTCATATTTTTGTAGTTTAAAAGCTTCAGTAAAACGCAACTGGATGGTGGCAGGTACAAATCTCATTAGGCCTCCAGCAGCCTTTTCATTATTCCCTTCCTTTTAATGTGTCCCAACTTTAGATTTAATGATCCGCATAATGATCGGCTCTGGGGGGAGTTTCCAAAGTTTAAGCTCCCATTCACATTTTAAAATGCGGGCTTAGCAGAGCAACCTGCTGCCAAGAATGGATTTTCCCCATTGCCCTGATGGAGAAGTAGTTAAGCTCCTTGTTGTAGCCAGTCCAAGTCTTGATGCCAGGGCTTTGTTTCTGTGTTTCATACTGCTTTATTCTGTAATAAAATCTTGGGAAAGGACTCAAGCTCGTTGTCCTCACAGATGAAGAAGCCATCATCACTCCATCAATCACATCATTTTCCCCTCTTTAAAGTGAAAATTGCATTTGACAGATTGAATTTATGTTCAACTGAAACAAGGTGAACCCGGAGGTACTGTGAAAATCCAAATGAGTCCATACTCCAAGCTAACTCCCCATAGACGACTCAGGTATTGCGTTGTGTGGTGTGAATAAATTCTCCTCAGCTTACGGCCGGATCAAAGAAACAGGAGGAAGGGCCCTGAAACATTTATGACTTGTGACGGATCTGACCTGGGGGAAAACATCCTTGATCTGATTGTGGAAGCTGGAGTGGATGGCCTAGGTTGCGTTGGCCCCAGAGCCTTAGCGGTTTTCTTAATTTATCGTCCTTGTTGCTGACGCATGCTCCTGTCCAGCGGAAAATACAGCTCCGTCCCTCGTGAATCGCCGGCGGGTGACAAATAGCCTCAGCTTTACACTCCATTTGGTCCCAGGCAGCTCGCGCCCTCCTCCCTGTCCTCCTCTCGCGCCCTCCTCCCTGTCTTTCTCGCTCCAGCTCCATCATGGCCGCCCCCCTTTGCTCCTTCCCCAAGCACTGACCTTTTTAGATGATGCCGCCCCTGCCTGCCCAGCCCTAGCCCCCCTGGGAGTTATAATGGACTCAGTGTTAATTGCCTGTTGAAGGACAGAAGCAGCCCCACACAGCCTGATTGCAGACTCCCGTGAGAATACAGCTGTCTGTTATTGTGATTGTAGCGCTAATGCGGCACAGCTGGAGAAGCCACTTACCGCAGACCTACACGTCTGACCCACTGCCCATCATGCTCATGGTATTATTGGAACAATGTGTAAATAACATGAGCAATATCACAATTTTTTTCTCTCATATTGATCAAACTAATTTTTTTATTTGATTTTTGTTTTGTCTTATTAAAAAAAGTGTCAAAAATGTAATACATTAATGCATTATGTGTGTAATCCCTCAGTCGTTCAGGCATGACCCATAGCAAATGAAGAACTCAGAGTTGTCAACTGGATAAAAGTTTTAAAGTGAGGAAGCGGCTTCTTCATTTCTGAACTGAAGTATCCGATTGGATGAGTGATGAGATGTCTTGGCAAAAGACAACTTGTCCAGTTGACAAAATTGAATTTTAGTTTATTTTAGTCCAGCTAGTCCAACTCACAACAGACAACCACATGTTTTAATCGATATTTTACCCTTCATGAAAAAAAAACAATGCCAAACCCACTGAAAAAGTCATGGATATTGGCCTCACACTGTCATGTTGGTATTTCATGACATATCCAGTACATCTGATATCTACAAGGCATGACTCCTGACAGACCGGCACTGGACCTATGCCCGTTCTTCCTCTCTACACTCCATAAGCCAATGAGCTCTCCTCACATGCTAGTGGTGGATATGAGCAGCAGTGGCTGTATAAAGTGGTGTGAGTGAGCGTGGCCTGTAGCTGGACCTTGATGTGTGCAGTTTGAAGTTAAAGGAGGTCCCTGGGCCCCGTTGGCCTGAGAGCGATTGGAGCTGATAAGGGCCTCTTTCATCCCCTGTTCATCAGAGCGCTGCTGTCAGACTGAGGCTGATTCTGTGGAACAGGGAGCCTCCTGGGCAGCCCGGGCCCCAACACAGCCAGCACACGGCCGCCCCGGCTATTTATTTTGACATGCACCCAATTTCTACTCACCAGAAATGTGGAAACTCTCTGGAGTTCTCAACACTAAATATTGAGCATGACAGCTGTAAAACTCTTGTCACGGTTGTAAAGCCAGTGACAGTGTATGTTACGCTTTGATTCAGAAAGTTTTCCAGTGATGACAGAAACCATTTCCCCACGACGATCTGTTCATATCATTCAGTTTTGGTTTTGATTCAACTATTGTCTTACATCCAAGTATAGGGAGGGTTTGAGTTATCACTAATCCATTTGCCTGTTTCCTCCATGTCAATCTGCATGTCGTTATTTTACCAGTGATGATTTCATTGTTTGTTTCAGTTTTGTGTTTTGCAAAGCCCTGTCAGTACTGTTGTGATATTGTGCTGTACAAAAAGTAATTATTGAACAGATATTTCTACCACAAGCATGAGTCAACTATAAATGTTTGATGTTTTCCAAATTTGTTTTGCTTAAGTGAACATGATAAATTATTTCCATTACACACATGACTACATTTTTCTTAATTTGTTCTTGGATTCAATTAGCTCGTGTCTGATGGGAAAGCTGGGGGAGGAAGAAGAGGTCCAGCATGCTACATACTGTAGCTGCATAATCACATTAGAAAACCATGAAGGACCCTTGTTAAGCCCAAGAAATCACCTTGGCTTTGAAAAGGAATACATTGAGAGACGATGCTATTTCGTGTGGCTCAAATTTCCCCAATCACCAATGTCACTGATGTCATTTCAGCTCAATTACAAATCTGCTCTCAGTCCAGTAATCTCTATGGCGACTCCCATAACAAAATTATCATGAACGCATGTTAACTTTGGCTTCTTAGTAACTTTAAACTCTCCAGACATTTTTGCTGGGTTCAAAAGCATATTTTGCATTTTGTCAACTATTTAAACTATTTGTATATTGATCATCTTTTTATACTTTGTTCATTGTAAACTGCAATATTTATCTAAAACAACTTAGTAATAAAAATCGTCAAATCTCGCTGTTGACTTCCTGTTCAAAACTGCAAAACTGATAAGCTTTTACTATGAAGACCCCGAGTCTGATTTATTTGAATGATCACATATAAGTAGGCAGAGATAGGGCTTAGGTATAAAATAGTAAATAGCCACATTTTTATATAGCACTTTTTCATATTCAAGCGACTCAAAGCGCTTCACATCAAGGAACCACTCACCCGTTCACACACACATTCATACATCAGGACAACACAGGATTATCCAAACATGTAAACATGCATGAATCAATCAAAATACAACTTTGCTGATGATGAAGGAACACTGCTATAACATTAAAAGCTCATTAAAGTCATTTTTCCCTTTAAAGTAAGACTGCAGTTGAATATCCGTACAGTCATGCTCTAGACTGCCTCTCCTCCCTTTTGCGTCTCACTAGACAAATTGCTGTAACGGTTGTCAGTCAGAAGAAAATGGCACAGAAGTTGGGGAGGGTGGAGGGTTTTGTCTCCAATCAACATGGCCACACCTCTTTCAGTTTTTTGTCGGCGCGGTGGCATCCATCAAGCCTACTGTAGAGGAGTAATAGCAGGTGGCACTAGGTGTGAAATGGGGCTTTGGACGTCACAGACACAGCGGATAATGTGCCTATTCAGACTTCCTTTAGCCTGGGCCCCCCTTTGTGCCCAGAGATGACATGCTCCTTCAATGTGGGTACCTCAAAGGGGCCATTTTGTTCAATTTGTCCAAAGCGTCTGACTTCTGTGGGAATTTAAAGACTTTAGATGTTGGAAGTTTCTTTAGCCTAGCGTGTTTTTGTCTTGCGCTGTGATCAGTCAGTCGTTGAGGAAGAGGGAAGGCTTTTGTACGCGCTGGTGATTGGCCCTCAGCAGGAGCCCACTGTAATGGTGTGTGGGAACTGGCATCATTCAGTGCAGGGTGATTGAAGTGACCACCAGTGAGTGTAATATGAATCAGATGTCCAGTGTGCTGTAACCATTGTGTCAGATAAAATGTCATGCAGGATATAGTCTTTCAAAGTCTGAATGGTTCACAATTTATTCTTTTAGACGAAATCTTGTGGTATAGAGTACTGTCAAGATGTCCGAAAAGAATGATAAATTTAAACTTTTCTCGTGGAGGAGTTGGCATCTGCTTTTCTCTGTGGAGATGTTCTTGTTGACCGTATATATAATAGTACCAAAAATGAGTAAAAACCTGAAATGAGTGATAAAAATATTGAACATTTTCTTGATATTCAGTTTTTTTTAGCTGTACTAGTACTGTGCAACATTTGAGGCCAATCTTGCATTTTTTGGGCATGCCTTTCCATAGATCTGACCTGTAACTTTCAAAGCAGTACCACTGAGACCAACAGGTGACAGACTCTCTACCAGAAAAGTTACATTACATTAAAGAACAAATATGAATGTTTTACAATTTGATGCATGTTATTGAACATCCACTGAAAGACTGTTATTATAATTTTTAATTTGCCACCAGTCTCTAGCTATTTCTGCTGCTTATTTTGATTCTGTTATTCCCATTTCTATTTTTACCCATTGTTATTATATTGTGATGTTTGAGCTACTGCGTCAAAATATTTTCTCTTGTGGATCAATAAACTTTGTCTAAGTAAGTCTAATTTCCCAAATCCAATGCAAGAGACTGTCACTTTTTTGCCCTATGAACTACATATGAAATGTCGTGGACACTTTTGTTATTTGAATACAGTATTGTGAAACAGAACTACAAGACAGCGAGTGCACTGATCAATGCTATAGGTCAGACCACATAAATGTTATGAGGGATCAATGTTTGGTCACCTTCTAATGTCGACACTGAATCTTCATATTATTGAAGGTATGGATTGTGCATTCTATCTCTTCTGTTTGATTATTATTACCAGCTAACCACAGAGCATGAACTGAACAAGCACCACACAATGGAAATGTAGTGAACCGTGAAGTCATTATGCTGTAGAGGAACATTAATATAAAACTGAATTCCAGTGAAACGCAATTGGAAGTTTGACTAAGGAATCACGGGGGGGTATGTTCTGGCACTCATCAAAGGTCAACTTGAACCGTAAATGTAAATATATATAGTAGAAGCTTGTTAAAACATTAAAATTATAACTACCAGCTTGTTTATTTGTAGACAAAGAAATATAAATTTCTGAATCATACTGTTTGATTTAAAGGTCCTATATTACACAAAATTAACTCTTATGAGCTTTAAGTGATGTTATAATGCTGTTACTCTCTTAAAAACATACATGGAGTTGTGTTTTGTTTCATCCACGCATGTTTGAGTAATCCTTTATTAGAAGTCTGTCATCTCCAAATCTCAAAATGCTCTGTTCAACCTTGTGATGTCATAAAGTGGTAGTTTTACTTTTTCCGTTTTGTTCAGTAGAGATTGGCAATTCCAGGGCTGAAATAATCCAAATGATTCTAGTGAAGATATATGGAGTTTAAAAATACAGGGTTGTGCTTCCTGTATGACCACATGACATCACAAGGTGGAACAGAGCATTTTCCATTTGAGAGAAGATCTCAGCCTAAATATGCAGGGTTTGTGTGTTAAACATGTGTGAATGAAACAAAACACAGCTCCAGGTATGTTTCTATTTTAGCACTATTGCTGTCATAAATGATCCATTTATAACATATTTGTTGCCACGCAATGACAAAGAAGTTACCAAGGGAAAAAATAAAACAATATATCCTGAGTAAATTAGCATGTTCTCTGAGCATAGATTCAGACTAACCTATTGGCTGATGTTGCTGCCACTTGAATCACATATCACACACGTATGGAGGCAAGATGAAGCAGTCGATGAAAGGGTTAAGTGAGCAGGACCTGTGTTCTCTGGACGTGTGCAGTCTTCTGGGAGGTGGAATATTTCATGTGGTAATTAAAGGCTGTAGGTCAGGTCTCCTCTGCTCGCGCTGCTGCTAATAGAAGAGAGGCCACAGTGCGTCTTTAAAGCCTCCTGCTTCACACGCCGCACATTTAAAGGATAAAGGGTGACATTTTCCTCCGTTTTGTAAATGAATGCTATTGATCTGCCCCAGAACAAAGTTTGGTTTCCAAACGGTGCATGATAAAGAGATTAGGCTCTAATGCTGCTCCAAAGGCAATCTTTACTGAAGCCCTAAAGTAAGGCCATTGAACTTTCAATTAGAATTTCTAATAAGCTATTGACTAGAATATATTAAATGTGACCACAAGACTATAGGTTTTGATGGTACTTTTTTCATCTGGGTTATGACCCCAAAATCCCCAAGAGTCAAACAGACATTTAGCACATTCACTTGCATGTTTGTGTACATGTGTGTAGGTGCGTGTGCATGTGTGAAAATGGCGAGATGACAATTATATGGTTCTCATTTAATCACTCAAGTGTTAACGTGATCAATTCTTTTGTTATTTGAGAGTTCACATACTCTAAAGCGTCCATCTATTTGCCTGTTTTTTGTGCACTAGCCATTGTTTTGTTCTAAAAATCAGATGTTACTTTTAGCACAGTTACTCTTGCAGTTACTCTTACTTGAGTAGTTTTCTCTAATACTTTTTTCTTGGATCCCTACCTTGCTGTTCTACTTGAGTACTACAGCTACTCTACCCACTTCTGGATAAAGTGAGATTGCCCATGTCTTATCCATGTCCCAGCCCCTCTCATAGTCTTCTTTGATCCAGGATGCACCTCTTCTCTGGCCCGGCCTCTTTAACTCTGTGTCAGATTCGTTCATTCTTTTTCTCACTCTGCTTTGATGTTCTGCCAGGACCTTTTGTTTTGTCTTCACTTCCCACATTCTTCCAATCTCCACACTGGGGCTGTTTCTAATTTTTCCTGATTGATCTCGGATTTAAATCTGATTTAATTGTCCGTAATGGCACATTAACCGCTGTCAAAATATTTGCACTTGTCATCCTAACTCCCCTGCTCCAGCCCCATGTGTTTCTCATCTCCTGCAGATCAGACTTGTCACTGCCCTCTGTTTTTCTCTGTTTTCTTTGTCGTTCACATCTTTCCTGCAGGTGATTAAAAACTTGCATCGGGATACAATTTGTCAAGACCTAACCGCCCATTCTGTAGTGAGAGGTTAGAGCAGTGTTTGTGTTACAGTGCATTCAGAGTCTAATTAAAACAACATTACATTCCCCATCTGCCAATCTCCCATAATCTCCTTTAATTGCTGTAATTAAACTATATTTACATGTGCAAAATACTTGTAATTTAGCAAATTGCACTCTACACGCGCATTTAATCAGTGGCGCGGCGGTGGATTGGAGTGATTTGGCGTGTTTTGATTGGGGCGGGCGGCTGGTTCTGACAGGGGTAAGTGGACCTCTGCCTGGGCCCTCGCGTAGGTTAGCAAAACAAGAAAGATTGTCTGCTAGCTCTGATTATGGCTAATTATGAGCAGTTTCTTGTGTGTTTTTGTAACTCGCAGCTAAATGTGTTGGGACAAGCCCTGGTGGCCCCAGCCCTGATTGACAAGAACTGAGCTCTTCAAGTATTCTCCAGGTTAAAGTCCATTTGACAGGTTTAATTACGACTTGGTTTGGTGGGAGAGGACCTGTAGTTAAACATTCTTCATAGTTTTGCATCAGTAAAGTGGCAGTTTGTGGAAAAAGTGGAGAAGAAAAATACAAAAATACACAAAATACCTGTGAAATATAATACCTCTACCTATGTCAGCAACATTTCAAAATTAATCTTAATTAATAAAAATCTTGAATTTCCCTCAGGATCAATAAAGTGTCTTTTTCTCTCAAAATTCACTATTTATATTCACAGTTCAAACATTTATTCAAGTAAACAGCGATGTTTTCATATATTTGTATTAGTCTAATCATAGCTATTGCACAGTTTTGGCTTTGGCCCTTGTTTGCATTATGGTTGCTAGGTAGCAACAATAAAACATACAAAAAACTAGGCTGGGTTTTTAGAAGACTTTAATTATTCTAACCATGTTTTAGTGAAATTAGTAGTTTTGCCTGTCAAGCACTTAAGGTGAATGTACCTTAAAGTGAATGAGTATTTGCCAGTCAAACAGAGAACGTCCAGACAAAAAATAAATACCAGAGAGTTAAGGCGCACTTGAGAGTGTGAGGTAATGAAAACGTCAAGGAGAAGAGAGGAGCAACAGACTTCAGATTAGTGGAATTAGATGAGGATTAATGTGGAAGAGGGAATTTGTCAGACTCGGGAACACTGCTAATATACGTTTTATAACCTCATCAAGCCGTGTTTTAAAATCTATGACCTGTATTTATTCTGGCATGTGAAACAGTAAGATAGCTGTTCTTCTGTGTGACTAATCGATGTCAAAGATGGGAAGTAATGAAAACCATTTCTTTAAACATACTCATGTTTTAAGAAATGTTTTTCATGTGAGAAAAAACAGTGATTCATACTAGTAATCTTCTTTCATTCATAGTTCTACATTTTGGAACTACATAGATGGCATTTTGGGTTATTATAGCAAAACTAGACACAGCACTTAATGTAGTGGGATTAATTATAATTGTATTTAATTGGGCATTATGACTGCAAAGTGGAGGTTAGGAAGGTCCTGGGTTCGTTTCTCAGACTATGGGGGCTTTTGTGTTGGGTTTTACCTGTTCACCCTTGTCTACATACATTTGTAAAGATATTGTAGAACATTCTGGTTTAATTAAAGATGCAATGTTTTCTGGTGGAATGTCTGCCATCTGCTTCATCAAGATGTTCCACAGTATGGCATTAAACATATCTATCGACATAAAGACAAATATGTGACACGACCTGACCACTGCCATTGCAAATGCATCTTTTTCTAGTTATTTCTGAGCAATAAAAATACCTTGAATTAATACAAAAGATACATTTCTTTAATATCTTACTCTGGTATTATTATGGACAAAGCTATAATAGTTCCATCAGACAAATAGGTGGCAGACCCTCCACCAGAAAAGTTACACTTTGCACCTAGTTTTAAAGTAAAAAGAAATTGTGTGAAACGTCAATACAAGATTTATTAGTACTAGGGCAATTTGCAGTAGTGCATGGAAATATGTTTACATACTGTATGATCAGCACCTTTTTACTTCTGTCTAACTCACAGTTTGGTGGCCTCTACAACTGAAGGTAATATCATTGCTAACTATGAGTGACTTTCTCCCCTGGTTTGTGTTAACAGGAGTAATGGGCTCAAATAGTCGGGTCTATTACTAAGCATGCAGCCTCAGTCATGTCCTGCCTGCTTGCATTAGCGCGACTCTGCCTGAGGACACAATTGGGCCAGATGGAAGTGGTTTAACAGCAGTTGTCAGCTCGGAGCAGAGGGCTTTGGCCCCACTGACCCGCCCTGCCACTGTCCACCCAAATTCAGGTGGAGACGAGTGAAGGCCTTGCTGCCAGCACAGTCCCTGCTAACACTGCTACTGCAGTAATTGGAGTGGGCAAGCTCGCAACTATGATACTGCTGCAGAGGCTTATTAGCTTGAGCAGCACCAACTACATCATTAATACATACAGTAGTACCTTGGCGAAAAGAAATCACACAAACTGTATATTTATTTAGGGCATGTTTACACTATTCCACAAAGCATATGCTGCACTCTACATAACAGTGTTGTAGTCTACTTTTAATAGTTGAATATTTTTATTTTTTTATTGCATTTCTAAAACTGTGTGTTGCAACCTTGGAATTTCCCTATTGTGAGATGAGTAAAAATGTAAATGTAAATGTAAACATGTAACAACACATAATAACACAACTTTATTATATACATTATTAATATACAGTACATATAATAATGTATATTTATATGTTATGTAATGTACTGTATATATAATACTTCTGATCCTTACCCCTTAATTTACTAGTTATTAAGCCTGAATCAGTCTTCTGTTCATTGTGAATTAGGTCTATGTTCATTCTAAAAGCAAATTAAAGTGTGGTTCTTACAAAGTGGTACCATATTGTATGTAATCTTGTTATTCACATCCACAAACAGTTTTTTGGCAGTGGAATTGTACATTATTTCCCATTTCCCTCTGCTGTTGCTGTTTCACCGTGCTTTCACTAGGCTGCTGTGAGTGAATAAAAAGGCACTCCGGATTGTACAGAAAATGGAAATGTTGAGTGGGTGCGCAGCAGTGCAAATGATGATATAGATGGACACAGCCCCAAATCCTCATTAGCCGACACGTACTTCCTCGTAATTAGTTTCCATTCAGTGTAATTAGCATAGATGAGGCTAATCATCGGATGTGAAAGCAATCTAACGCTTGGGATACAACGTCCTTGGCTTCACTTTGATGGCAGGTTCACAGACATTTTTCTTCAGGTGCTGGTCCACCAACTTTGACAGATGACTGTAAATGACTATATTTTTCCAGTCACAAAACCTTTACTTGCACCAAAGTGTTTTCTAAGTTTAATTTAATATGTTCCTGTAATTGTAGCACATTTTTTCCAATTAAAATGTAAAAAACACCATGTTGTTTATAGTAGTAGTAGTAGTAGTAGTAGTAGTAGTAGTAGTAGTAGTAGTAGTAGTTGTACTAGTAGTTGTAGTAGTTGTAGTTGTGGTAGATAATAGTAGTCATAGTAGTTGTGGTAGTAGTTGTGATAGTAGTAGTTGTTGTAGTTGTTTTAGATAATAATAGTAGTAGTAGTTGTGGTAGAAGTTGTGATAGTAGTAGTAGCAGTAGTAATAGTAGTAGTGGTAGTGGTGGCAATAGTATTAGTAGTAGTAGTAGTGGTGGTAGGTAGTAGTAAATGAATATACTAGTTATACTAGTTCTGATATATTTCAACACTTTTGTAAAACTATTCAGTGATACAGTGGTGTCGTGTCCGTGTGATTTTTTTTTTTTTTCAGTATTTGTTCAAATTAGTATCTAGTTTCAGTGCTAGTTCTGGGTATTAGTTCTATTAGTAGTAGTAATGTAGTACTTGCAGTAGTAACGATTTTCAAATCCAAAGTAAAACCTTGATTACACCCAACATTCTCAGACTAACCCACCCATTGATGAGCGTAGTCTGATTTTCCCAGTTCACTGAAGCAGGTCTCTATTACTCAGACATGTATTTTCTAATGCACACCAGATCTCTATATTACTATGACACTGATTATTTAAGACTGCGAGGTTTTGGACTGTTCCTCTAGCTAAATTACATTCACAGAGTGGTTTTATATTTCTCCTTATTTGACATATTCTAGTCATATTCTTTTATTATTTTTCTCGTAAAATGCTTCTGCTTTCCTCGGGCGGCATCTTTTCTGTGGAGCTGGGTTTGGCATGAACTTTTGCCATATGCCTGTAGATTTGCCAGAAATCTTCAGCGAGGCTCTCTTCTTATGCCAAGTATTGGGCCATCTGCTTAAATCTTTAACTAGCACCATCCTGGGACTTTATCAAAACTGAACTGCAGAGTCAAATGGTTTTCTTCATCTCAAGTTGAACCCGGACGGCTGTGGAGATTTACTAGCAGCAGTTCTATGCAAGCACATCTCCTAAATACAGCACTATAATGTTCTTTTATGGGACTTAATGACTTCCATGCTTTCCAAATTCTCCCTCTTTGAAATTTATAACCGAGATAACTTTTGCAGGCACGCTCAGAACAACATTGTACATGAAATCTATAAGTGGTGTGGTCAGTTTGATGATAGCGTTTAGTTTGTGCGAGAGTGAATGGCCAGGAAAATGGCTTGGACAGCTGGTTCTACCCACAGATGTAGCTCTGATACTAAGTAGGGCTGCACGATTTTGAGGAAAAAAAAATTTTAGCGTGATTTTCTGACAAATATTGTGATTGTGATTTACGATATGTTTTAAAAGTATGAATCTGTTTGGAGTGGACACTGTAAACAACTCCAAGGGCATTAACATCTGAGAGAACCATAGACTATATATACGTGGACATAGCTAACCTGCTGGCTGCTGCTTTCCAAATAGGGATGGGCATGATTAGTTCATTAATTGATAATTGATCATAAAAAATGTCATCGATCGCATTCAGTTTTAATCAACAAAGCGAATGTAAATTGCTGTGCATAGTGTAATGCGGTAGAAGCACAGAACAGACTCACCACCATCAGCACTTCCTCTGTCACAGAAAGAGCAAACATATTCCACTGAGTCGTGTCCTTTAGTCCGACAAAAGATGACCGCATCGGCATCACAAGCACTTATAGTTTATGCAAATTAGCCATGCAGTTTTAAGTTTCATTTCTGTAAAACGTAAACAAATGTGGCAAAGCTGTATTAAAGACATTATAATCTGAAACGGGCTGATGTGGCGCTATAGTGGTTATGGTTTATATGTTGTAAAGTTGAGTTTATTTATACAGATTACTAATAGTAAAAAAAAATAATGAAGATAATTTGAATATAAAAACATTAATGATTAACCGAAAAGCGATCGTTAATTCGCTATCAATTAAGAAAATTTATTTGAATGCCCTTTCCTAGTTCCAAATAGGAAGTGAGCATGAGGGCACTTCTGACTCCATCGACTCTGGCTCCAACTAACTTTACACTGAAAAATTGTTGCCCATCTCTCTGTAACTGCTGTTAGCCTTATCATTTGTGGTCTTAAAATGTTTGTATTAACCTATTCTGCATTGTCTTGGTGTTTTTATTTTGCTATTTTGTCCGTAAATAAGTTCCTATTCCGAATATGGAACTCTAGTCCTAATTTGCCCTGTAACTGCAAGCCTCTGTGAGCTTCATTTGACTGGAGCCGAACGCTGTGGGTGACGTCACACTGCATTAGTCCATTTCTTTATACAGTCTATGGAGAGAAAACTGAAACTAATACAATATCTCATGCATTTCAGAACATGTTTGTAGATGTCTTTTTTTAATAAAAAAAAATACAGATTTGTCTTTAGCAGAGGACATAATATTATCTAAATAACTGTAGCCTTTCAGTGTCATACATTGCATGAACTCAAATTGCGTTTTCAATTTGATTATAGCTCATTGTGAAGCTCTAATATTGAGTCTCATCAAAGAAAGCCAATGCTGCATATAGCCTTTGAATGAAGGAGGGGTTCATTATACTGCGCACAGGATACCATTATTAGGCCCATTACACATAGTGACAGCGGCACATTCATTTTGCCCATACCTGCTTTTTAAAAGGGCCCCATAAATAATGAGCGCCGCAGAAGCCCTGTCTCAGAGCAAAGGAAAAGGTCATTACATCGCACGCTGCCATTTGTCAAAATTATTTCATAATCTCAGGTCATCAAGAGGGTTTGTGCTTAAGGTAATTGGAGAGCGGACCACTGAACATAAATTCTGATTAGCAGTAAATTTGTTTCTCCCTCTTTGAAATCTGACTTTAAGGGCCCTCTGCTGCAGCTAATAAGGACAGACACTGCGCAAAACACTAGGGCTGCTATGCTGTGTCACATTATTTCTGTTCGTTATGTAAGGATTCAGTTGTTTTGGTTAAATATTACGCTTACTAATTGTGATTTATTGTTCAAATGTACAGTAAAAGAGTACAAAAGATTTTAATTATTTCCTCTCTTTATCCCAAATAAAATGTTTTCTGTTGACATTATTATTATTTTTTTTACTTAAGGCATCGAGCTACCCCTGTTTCATTAAAGATGCATTGTGTAACTTTATTGGTATAGGGCTCGTCAAATCCTTTTCTCCTTGAAGATGTTATTGCTTTGTCTGGAAAGTTTCACAGTATGGTATTAAACTTTTCTCTCTTCATGGAAACCAAACCAGGCCAAGTTAGGGTGGAGAGGCGACCCCGTTCACAGTCAGAATGCTTGCACTTGAATAAATGTAAGGTAAGGTTCAGGCAGAGCAGTGACAAAGTTACATAGTGCACCTTTAGGTCGCTCTAGTTTCATACATATTGGAGTTAATGTAGTCGTTGATGCTGTCACACAGATGGAACTGATATGCAGTGCTAACTTTTGTCAAATAAATCTGCACTGAAAACAGTTCATGTGCCAGACTTGGTGTCAAAGTGGTTTTTGGAGTGAACTTTGAAGAAAAGACATGTGTAGAAATATTGATATGACTTTTTTCAGTGCCCCCACGTCTCCTGTTGCTTAGCTTCTGTCGTGATCTTACTTTAACTAATCACACTTTTGTTACTTCTTAAATCCAGTGCAATGCAGCGCTAGGTCTACACTCGATCTATAACAGGACTATATCAGGTCCAAACTTGGGCTAAAACAGATCTAAAATAGGACTTCACCACTAATTACTGACTCTAAGTTTGGTTAACAATAGAACCGCAGAGAGGTTTGCGTAACACTAGAGCAAGCCTGCATACCACAGTTAGAGAACCACTAGACTGTTGTAGTATTTTATGTGACAAAATAGTAAAACTTTCAGTTGACACCCGCTCCCTAGTTCAATATGCTCATGTCTGCAGTATAATTACATTGTGCCTTTATCACTACAACGTCTCCAACAAACTAGTGGAAGGAGACACCTGAGCGCGCCCACACTTCCTATCTGGCCTTGTTTTATCGAAAAGGCCCCGCAGACTGGATAATAGAGCCCTGTTCTCCAAACACTCAGATAATGGAGGGTGGAGTGGTCCTCTTTGGCTGGCCGCTGGTGCTTTTGCTCTAGAGAAACCAATACTGGGCCTATGGGTTGATACATGACACCAATACACAAGCAGACATGGGCCCTAAACAGAAAAGAGGGATTGTTCCGGCTTTGGACTGGCTGTAGGATCCATGACTCACAGGTACCGCGCTGTCTGGCCCTGGAGACTGCTCTAATTGCTTTACATCTGTACAAAGGTTTCTTGTAATCGGGCCTTCTGCCTCCATTTGTCTTCCTTTCAGTCTCATAGTGAAAGCCTTAATTGGTCTTAGTGGGGCTTTTTTCCAGTTAGCTCAGGGCCTGGGCAAGTACAAGTCTTTACCTTAGGGGGCAGTGGGTTTTGCAGCTTGCTAGTGGTCGGTGAAGTTGCAGAGAGAGTGGAAGTCAATACTTCTTTTAGCTTTACACTTTAATTAATGTTCTCCTGACAAGCGCTTTTCGCCTATAGCTTCACAAAGGGGGGCTGGACTCTGGGGATCCACACTGGAAAAAGACTTTTAGGGCTTTGTGAGAAAACCTCCCGCAGTGTCTCCTGTGGCCAATCGACATTTTCTAAGAATTCTACTCATTTTTTATAGGGAGCTGAACAGGAACTGCACCACTCTGCACAGTTTATGCAGTCACTAACCCACCTTCACCACGCCGTTAAAGCAGAGAGGAGCCTGTGACACTGCCTGGCTCTGTCTGGTGTACAGCCCTGTGTGCACACTGCTCCTCTGCTCCTCTACAGGCACACTGATACTGCGTGTGCTGCCAGGGTTTAAACAGCAGCTGTAAGTGTCCAGCTGCTCCCTGCCACGCTCCACTTCTCCCCAGATGGCTCCAAGACGTTCCAGCGGCCTGTGGAGGCGCTCATGAGGAAAGTGTTATGGAGAGGCTCTCCCAAACACCAGGGAGCATCCCCAACCACAGCACAGCCCTCAGGCTCAGCCCTCAGCTCAGCCCTCAGCTCAGCCCTCAGACCTGCTGCGTCTGCCAACTCACTGTCCAGGGAGCACAGATGGTGGCTCCGCTCTCAGGCCAGCAGGCTCTGGGCTCAGGGAGGAAAACAAGTGCTCCTAAGCACAGCAAACAGCAGGGACTAGACGCGCTCCTACTGTCCCCGTGTCCTCTGGAGGACTAACCTCAGGAGGACTGCCCCTGTGTCCTCTGGAGGACTTTACTTTGTCCTCAGGAGGACTTATGTCCACCTTTGAACAGCCCTAAGAATATGACCATCTTATGTCCAGCTGTTGTGGCCCCTCCTGTGTGTTTTAGTCACACTGGTGTCTTTAATAAGTGAGCAATTTCAGCACCACTCACCTAGAGACAATCAGCCGTGTAAAAGTACTGCATTCAAAGTCACAGTCATTTCCCTAGAACACTTGTGTTAATATATGATCATAGCTGTAGTGCTCCAGGGCAGTGGCTCTGACCTTGGCTGTGTGCTAAATTGATAAATGGTCCATAAATTTCACACCACTAAAGGAAACGGTGAGCGTGACATTGACACAGATAGCATGGTGTCAACAGTGCTCAGAGTTTATCATGAGCAGTCAGTCTGCAGAGGAGGGGGTCCAGAGGAGGTCTTTGAACTCCACCACATGTCCCTCATCCCACAGCTCTTCTTCCTTGTTGGAGTTCCTCCATCGGTGCATCTTATGGCCAGAACCAGGAGAGCTCTAATGCTGTGAGCAGGGGCCAGTCCTTGCTCTGCTGACCCCACTGTTATCCTTGTCGTGACAGGAAACATATATCATTGCAGGCCTCTAATGTGGAACATATTTCTGCACAACATGATCAAAGGCAGCTTGTCCAGACAACAGCATGGCCTGGAGGGTCAGATTCTGACCATATAATTGAACAGTGATTATAGCTGACAAAACACAGTTTTTCTCAGCCTTCATATTGCAGCTCCCATTAAGCTGTTCACAGAAACAATGACTATGTTGAGAGTAGTTCTGCTAAAAAGGCTGGACTTCTGACACTGCTCACAGCCTGTACTGCAATGTCAGCTGTACATCCTAAGCAGTAGAGAACAACACAAACAGTGGGCCTTGGATGCAGCTCTCTGCTGTAAGGCTGAAAAGCTGAAAATGCATGGAACAATGTCAAGTCATGGTCTGACAAATCCTGACCACAGACGTGTTTACATACACTGTGTAGCTCTATGTGCTGTCATGGCGCTGTACGCAGTGTTTAAACTGCCTTTTGGATCTGGACTCTCAGGCTCATACATATGCAGCTGCTTGACTGTGGCTTAAAGGGTTAAACCCTGTGACTGGTTCACAAGCACAAGGTGGTACATGTCAGATGGCAGGTCTGCAGTGTTCAGCCTGTTATTGTGCACCACCACTTAGCATACTTAGCATGCTAATGAATCCAACCAAAGGGCCGTGTCAGTCACCCCGCGCTCTGCCAGCGATGCTCCCTGTGGGCTCATCCTGCTTTAATTGAGCACATTTTTTCTGAGTGCACTGTCCCTGGGATTACATTAGATCCCTCTAATTCAGCCGTCTGCCACCAGCGTGGGCCCACTGAACCAGACGAGGAGGAAGAGCAGAGCTGGAGAGCGGGAAACGTATAAATAAAGCAGGCAAACAAACAAAAGCCAGACTGAATGTTTACCAACACCCCTGGGATGAGGAGGAGGTGAGTGCAGGAAATCATTAGCACAGGAGAGTCAAACTAGGCTTGTTTGATCTCACTGATGGAGGAGCAAATGTAATTTAGCACGCTGCAAGTCATTTGTTTTAGCAGTTAGCATGGGTTCCTTTTAATTTAATTTCGCCTTGCATCAGTCTTTCAAATTAAATATTTTTATTTTGTACAAAGTGGATCTGTGTGAGCCTTGTGGCTCAAAGACCAGCCCTCAACAACAACTAATGTTTATTCATCTCTGCTTGTTTGCATGTGCTCGACAGCAGTGTGCTGTGCTGCCTTTTATTTGACTACTCTGTGAATAATGAGGCAACTCAGATGTACAGTGTGACAACAAATCCCAGTAAGAGGAGAACAAAGTGTTTTTGTCATGGGCGTGCGAATTATGGTAAGGATGTGTCTGTTTTATACTATACCTTATGTCCTGCTTCTAGTGTAGATCCAGTCTGCATACAAATACTTCTTATTGCACCTTTATTACAGATGTTCTCAGGAACGTTCTTCTGTGTCACATTCTTCTAAGTTGTCTCAGGTGATCATAAGATGCACTGCACTAGATTCAGACCCACACTGTAGCCTGGGCTGTCCCCTCTCCTGTGTCCCGCTCCTCTGCAGACCTGCACTGTGCTGTGAGCCATAATGATGCACAGTCAGGGTGCTGCACTGGGCTGGTAGTTAACAGCAGCAGCTGTGCTCATAGTCTGGATGATGGAAAATCAGTGGGACCTCATCTTGGTTTGCCACTCTGAATATGAATGGCTCGTTTCCAGGCCATGGCTAATGATGAGGAAAATTCCCTAATAAAAACTTGATGTGATGGGCAACGACCCGCAGGGTCACAGGAGACAGTCAAAGTTAATAGTGTGCCATCAGGTGTGAGGAGTTAAGTGATTAGAGGTTCGGGCTGAAGCAGCACGGGCACATGGCACCACAACGTACTGTGCAGTGGCACATTTTCAACTGGAGTGACTTTATGTTTTTCTCTTTATGTTTTGCTTTTTGAAAGATGCCTGCTCTGTACCCTGTGCAGTCAGTCAGTGCTGGACACTGGTCAGATCCTTCTCTGTTTGTTTCCTCTGATGTGAAGGCATTTTATTGTATAGGGAAGACTGATTAAATTTAGTATCCAGCATCCTTGTTATGATAGATGCACTTGTTTGAGTAACGTGCCTCTTCTGAGTTTGCATTCTCTCTGTCAACAGAAGCTTCTATGGGCTTATGAAAAGGTTGTAAAAGCAATTTAAAAAGGGAATAACTAAATCTTTTTGTATTATTGTATATGAGTGACTAAATGGTGACTACTGTCTTGTTATCAGCTTGAGTTCCCCAGCTGCTGCTGCTGTTTGTATGTAGTATGTACTGTATATAGTCCTGTTCTGGCAGACACTGCCATGTGTAGACTAGAAATCAGATATTAGAGTTAGTGAACATTGGCTTTGATCTCCTCATTTGCCTGAGCATGAATAATGACTCCGCCTCTTATGCATTAGGCCCCATTAGCTGGCTGGAAAGGTGTCCGGCTCAGTGCCTGCTCCACAGTCCCTTCTCCATCCCCAGCCTGCAGAGAGAGGAGGCAGTGGGCTCCAAGATGGCAATCAAGGCTTGATTTGCCAACACATTTCCAATGATTAAAATGTAATTAGCACAAGCGAACACCTCCTCCCCGGCTAATTTTCACACACGCTGTGACAGGCAGGCGATGGCCGCACCAGAGCCCCAGCAGCAGATGGAGGAGATGCAGCAGGAGGGGAGAAAACCATTTGGCCATGTGACTGTTTGCCTCAGAAAACCATCAGGATCTGCAGCTATATCAGGAAGGAGCTGTGGGGAGGGGGAGTGGGAGCCCTGACAACAGCATATCAAACTGGCACTGTCAAAGCTGACCCAGGCCATGGCCACCATCCAGCCCCCAGGCACTGCCTCCTCCAACGGTTTAACCCTTTCAGCAGCTCTGAGCATTCTGCCATGACAGACTTTTGCCCAATATAAGGTCACAAATAATACAATGGATAATACAAAACTAAACTCTCAAGAAAGTGGTCAGTCCAAAGGAAAGGGGTCACACAACTGTTGTATTTTTCATAAACTGACTCTGACTCTTTATTGGACACATTTGGTAGCTCTTTTATATCTAGTATTGGACCAGCACTATAGGCAGTTGGAGAGGTTTCTGGACTAGAATAATTTAGTCGTGCTTTGAGAGCAGTCTAAACAAAAGCCTTGTTACTTGGACTGAGAATAGGGGAGCGGGTAAGAGCCCTCAGTGGAGGAGAGGCTGGGTAAGAGTAGTGGGGCAATCAGAAGTGCTCCGGATGCAGGCCAACATCAACAGCTCTTAGCGCGGCCGCTAATGTTTGACATTCCTGTCCTTCTTTAACTAAACACTGGCTCTGTGCTACAGTCTAAGCTGGCCTGTGTAAATAGCAGCAGGCCTGGATAAAGTTCTCCTTCTCTTTGACTAATGGTTTCCTCATTGTGCATGTCTTTGCTTTAAATGAGACCATGTCCTAGCTCAGCCTCTAAGAACCCACCTCTGATCTCAATAGCTCCATTGTGTTGTGTTTCCCTGGAGAGCTGTCTCTTTACTCTGCTTTGCCCTGCTATAGAACATTTCTGCACTGCACAAACCATAAATATACGTCCATATTGATTTTAAGAGAAAGTTCTTTTAAATCCCAAACTTCATACTTTTTATGGCTTATTTCAGAGCAATTGGAATGTACAATCCACCATGGCTTTGTGCGTCATGTATGAAGCAGTGTTCTTCTCTCTGATCACACAACAGTGAGTGACAGCTCCAGCTTATTTGTTTGTCTCAGATTTCTCTTTTATCTTTTGTTTTCATTATTTTGTAACTTTTGGCTCTCTAGTTTAGCAGCCGCCGCTTAGACGACTGTGCCTTGTGCACAGTAGCCCTATCAGACAGCTTGCCCTTACCTGTCAAGTCTGATCTGAGGATTTTTTGTACTTTGCTCATTATAAAGGTATTTCCATTTTATTAAGTTTTCCCTCTTTTCATCCTTTGTCGCTCTGGGAAATTTACATACCTCTATTCCTGCGGAAAAAGTAATGACAGCAATTTCTTTTCTTTTCTCTCCCTACGAGCCGTGAGTGCTTCGTTTAGTAGCACCTGCCAAAGCGACAGGCGCACGGATGAGAAGTGAAAGAGAGCAGTTGATTAAATCATCATCAAGTCTCGGCACAGAAAGTCAATTCTGCTCGCCGTCTACAATGATATCCTTTTATCTTAAAGTAATGAGCTATGGCACTTTTGCATTGGGTAATACGATGAGTTCCATTAGCATGTTCCATTTGCTTCACAAGCAAGGGCAAGTCATTCCAGCCGGCTTCTATCTCGGCAATCAAAGCAATTGGCTGTACAGAGAGGGAGCAGGAGGACGAGGAGAGAGAGGGAGGCATGAAAGGAGAAGCACTGCTATACTGTTCTACAATGGAACAACTGCGATGCGGCTGGGTTTGTCTGCTTATTAGGTCTGTAGTTTAGAAACATGACCAATGATTTATTTAAGGTCAGTTTTCAGTGTGTCTCATAAACCCTGATTATGATGCGAAAGTTCAATGATAGATTTTCATTTCTTAAACATCACATTCATGGCAGAATATCCTGTCCTATATTTTTACTTTTGAAAGGCATATATTTTTATTCCCTCCATAATGGCATTGTGTTTGATAATTACATTTTTGTTATGTGCAAAGATCAGCTGCTTAAAAACTATAATATTCACTCATTTGTAATAGACTTTGAGACTCTTTTAGTTTACTTAGGTTTATTCTGTCTTCTCCTGCATTAGAAAATTGAGTGCTCACCTATCCCCTGTCTCCACCCTCAGCAGAGGATTTATTTGTGATTTTTGGGTTCAGAAATGTCAGTAATTTTTCAACAATAAAACACCGAGTTGAAAATATACAGAGCCTGTTACGCTATGAAGAGGCATCTTAGTTCTGTAAGTAAGTCATCTGACCTGTTTCTATTATTAAGCTGTTTTAGATTATGGTTTACAGAAGGGCTGAATGATATGATTTCTAATTGAATTTTTTCTGACACGCATTGCAATTTAGTTTTAGTAAAGGGATTATATCCAAAGTTCACATTATTAATGTGTCTAGGAGAAAAACTGACAAAAAGACTGAAACATAAACTGGCTAAATAATTCAAGAATCACATTTCAGAATATGTTTACAGATCTATGCTGACTAGGACAGGATATTTTGTTGTTTTTGAAGGAAATTATGGTACTTTTGCATTTCACTTGATTGCAATTAATCTTTAAGTTTTACTTTACAATAAACTAAATGTAAAGGTCCTATATTATGCAAAATTGACTCTTGTGAGTTTTACACCATGATATAAAGTTGTTACCTCATCAAAAACAAAGCTGGAGTTGTGTTTTGTTCAGATAGATCAGAAAAAAGCATAATAGGGGCCCTTTAAAATAATGATCTACATTGTTATATTTTACTCTAAACACCAGAAAAAAACTCCTTTTGGATATAGCTACACAGTATGTTGTATATGGTCTTACTTGGCATGTCTGTGGATCCTATGCAGATGGTGGTATTGCGCTTGTTGATGGTTGAGTCTGTCTGCTGGAGACACAGTGAGTGGGCGAGAGGATGAGCGGGGAGATGTCTGCCGAGTGTTTGCCCAGCGCATTTATTGCCTCTGCATAATTTATGAGGCTCTGGAGCTGACCATCATGGCAGTGCGCCGCGGGTGGCCCCTGGGGCGGTGTGGGACAGGCCTGTAAATTGGATGCTGAGCTCGCACCCCTCTCCCCTCCCTCCCCCTCCTCTGCTTTTGCCTCCTCCTGTCCTTCTCTCTCTCGCTTCTCGTACTGTCCAGCTTGAGCAACAGACCAGCCATGAGCCATGCCAGGTACCTTTGAGCTCCGCAGGGCCCAGATCAGCAGAAAACGCAAGACGAAGGCAAAAAAAAAAAAAAAAAAAGAATGGGATGAAAGAAAAAAAATCCATTGCCTTCTGTCGCTCACTCCCCGAGCTGTCAATCACATATTCTTCCCTCCCTAAGCTGAACCTTCTGCTTTAACTGACATCCCCAATCCCTCCCACACAACCGCTGGGCTTCCGTGCTTCTTGGGGACATCGCATTGACGTACATTCATTTAATGGAGACTGAGCCTAACCTTACCTTATGTATTCTTTGCAAGGAGTTTATAAGCACTTTTCAAAACTTCGAGAGATCAGTGTGGGGTAAAACTAACAAAAACAGTGGAACTCCTGATTATCGGATAATAAAATACTTTCTAATTAAACTAGGGAGCTGACGTATTTTTACCTCAAGAGCTGCTTATACAATTCATATGTACTTGGGCAAGACGTGATTTGTTCAGAGATATGGGGAAAAATCAGTGCATGGTCCTGAACCTAAACTCTATTAACCAATATTTGAACTTTAAACTAAACACTTTTGGAAATGCGGAAGGATTTACATCATGGGGACCTGATTTCGGTCCCCATAAGGGAGGCACGTCTTCATGACGTGAGTGTGTACACAGATTTCAGTCCCCGCAACGTGATAAATACCCACCCACGCACACACAATGCCCACCCCTGCCCAGACCCCCCTCCTCCTCCTCCCCCCTCCCCCCTATGCCTTCTTCATTACCGACTCCACTGCTCCTCTGCGTCACAGCCATATGCACAGCGCTGAGGGCCGCCAGTCACCCAGCATCACTCTAATTAGCTGATAAAGAATTAAGTGGACCTTGAAATTGAAATTGGAGAGAAAAAATGAAATCTAACCCCCTTTTTCCACTTTCTATTACAAAGTTCCCTTCGTTTTTTGTTATTTCCAACCACAGCCTCAAGCACCAGTGCACACCCAGGACTTACTATTCTAGTGGTGGATGTGCTGCTGTCTAAATATATGGTCTAGAGCTCATATTTGAAAACATGATGGTTTATAGTTAGAATTCTTTTTACTACTTGAACTCCAGCTCTGGTGCAGTGGTTATTTTGGATGTTAATGTTTTCATGCTAGTCTTAAGTAGGGATCTTGCGCTAATCAAAATGTTGAAAAAATATTGTCAAAATTTATTAAATTACAAACCTCTTTGCTTTAATGCATTATTTTATTACAGTGACAGCTAAAAAACAGAGGGAACCACATTGACCATGATCCTTTGCTCCATTCATGTGCAGACCACATACATAAATACTGCTGCATTCTATTGTGCTCGAGACTCGGGAAAACCAGACCTCCACCTCGAGAAAGTGCAATGGAACGGCCAATCAAATCGGGGATCTGAAACACAAACTCGGGCTAGTTCAGAACAGACTGAGTCGGAACATGTACTAGTTAAACTGCCATAACTGAGTCACTGACAGCTAACAGACTCTATTTATTAGCAGGAGCAAGCGATACTTACTACATAAGCTAACAAAATAAACATAAAACTTTCTCAGGCATCCATGTTTTCCTGACTGTTGCAATGGAATGCATTTAAAATGGATGTTGGGAGAACTGACTTGGATTTATCGACTACCAACATTCAATAGAATACACCATAACTATTGCTAAGCACTTCTTGTTTCTTTGTGATGTGACAGTAATGATAAGCATTAAAGGCTTGTCAAGGTATTTTAAAAGAAAAAAATCTGCATATTTACATTTGAGATGCATATTATGATAAATATTGTAATATGAGTTTGGATCATAGACTGTATAAAGAAGTGGACTAAGGAAGTGTTACCCATAGCGTTCTGCTCATACACTGTATAAAGGAAGTGGACTGAGTGAGTGTACGTCATCCTCAGCGTTCAGTGCCGCTCAAATGAGGCTCGCGATGCTAACGGTTACATGAGCAAATCTGGAGCCAGGCTCTAATGAAGCTCACTGAAGCTACAAGTTATGGTAGTAGGAATAGGAATTAATTTATGGACAAATTAAGTGAAATAAAAACACCAGGATCATGTAGAGTGGGTTAATACGAACATTTTAAGACCAAAATGAGCAGCCTGACATCAGTAGTTACAGAGTGAGGGGTGACAGTTTTTCAGTACAAAGCGGAGTCGATGGAGCCAGAAGTGCGCCCATGCTCACTCTGTATTTGGAATGCAGAGGCTATCGGGTTAGTTATGTTCATTTATATATACAGTGTATAGTTTAGATAGTGTTACATCCCTAATCCTAAATTTGTTAAAGTTTGTGGATGAAGTATAAGAACAAAAACAAAACACTCTTAAGTAATTTTGCTTCTTGTTTTTTGCAGGGTGACACAGAAAGTGATCAAGACGACAAGGTAAGTTCCTATGTTTATTCATTTATAATGGGGGATACAATTTATCAATAGAGAAAAAGTTCTTATAATTTTACCTTTGTTTGCCTTCTGTTATTTATATTCTCATAACCGTTTCTGGCTGTCTAAACATGCAGTTTAATGCAGCTGCAGAGACAGAAAACATAGACTCTCTCCCACACTATAAATAGCCTTTCCTTTAAAGCTAAGATATGACTGTAATTACGAGCCCGCTGATTTAAACATCTTCTTAATAAACGCATTAATTAGCAGTGCAGTAATTATAATGACTTAATGATTTGCACAATCTAAATGAAACAGTTCTGGTTTTAAGGCTGTGTAGATTAAATTTAAATTAGACTGGGGTGGCCGCCAATACTGCTCTATATTGTGGAAATCTATCAACATCTGTGAAAAGTGGTCTGCGTTAAACTTTTATATTTACAATGTTTACATATTCTATCCACACTCCAGAGACGTTAAGAGCCACCATTTTGTCCGGTGCATCTGATCCACTCTAATGATTTAGTAATGCCATTTACTTGTGGTGTTTAGACTGTGCGGCAAATTGAGTCATTACTCAGTGTTGTCGATTTAAATTGCTCCTGTCTCCGTGGCAATTCTTTCTTGTTTCCGGACGAGCAAGAGTGCACGGTGGGAGGGGATGGGGAGAGTACACACTGTATTGCTCCCCTGTGACTGTATTAATTCACTGCAGATCACGTTCTACTGATGAACACTGGTGGCTGCGTCGTCCCATCATTGATCATTTCTTGAGGTTAAAATTCTACAGTCCCTATAGTTTAAGACTGAGACAGATCAGATTTCTATGGTGCAATTTGCTATTTAAAGTGCCTATGACAGATTCTATTACCGATTTTACTAAAACACAATTAAGATCATTGTATTTAAATTGTTTGTACAAAACATTCACTCAATTATTTAGGATCACAATTTTACTTTCTGGTTGGAAATGGTTAGCCTGATTCATCAGCCGGTTTCACTTTGTGGAAACTGTCTGACCTCGCAGTATTAGGGTTCATTCGCTCAATGGTAGGCGGGTAGGGCAATAGCATCTTTGCCCTTGATAAAATTAACAAAACATTCTCTTTGTTCCGGTTTTAAATCCTCGATTTCGGGAATCGTTGCCAATACAGAATGTATGGCTTCGTCTGCATCCATCTCGACCGCTTTGTTTGATGTTGTGCTGAACCACAAAAGAGACCCAGACAGGCGCTTGAGTTTGACGTCATAGCTTCACAGCTCTTCTTTGATTGGCCGGTGAGTGGTCTACAACTTCCGGAGTTCTTGCAACCTGTCTAGTGTATTCCGATTCCTCACCTAGTCGCTGCAGAGAAATGAAATTGAGCGGTGGCGCTAGAGAATTTCGTAACTGTTTCCTTTCATGTTATCTGACATGAAATCATATTAAAATAAACAGAAAAAATGTGCAAGATTTGTTGAACCTTTGGACAGAATTCTCCTTGTAGTGTGTGAATGAATATGTTTGAACTTTCTACTGGAAATTTTAACATAATCTTTGTAATTTATATTTGCAGCAATTATAATCCCATCAGATTAAGTCAAAATCATACTTAACTGTCAGATTGCAGATTTGTTGATTTATGGTAAATATCTTTCTGACAGGCTGGACCTATCCACATGAAAGCAAAACCTGAACAAAATTAAAATTTAAATATTCTTATGAGTTGAAAATACTTTAAAATATGAGATAAATATGGTAAATTTTGGTAAATTTGTGGAGTATATCCCTAACAATTAATGATAGGGTTCAACATGTGAGCATTACATAAGCCTCTGCCCTCCTTACAAAATTCTAACAAAATCAAACTCTTGAACTATTAGGGCTTCTTCTTTGATATTTTGGGAGTGATCTGAAATCCTGCTCAACACTTGTCTTCACTATCAGATCCTGCCAGGCGCCACCACTGCGTCTGTCTGTTGTCATTTGAATTCAAAGAAGACGCTGTAATGGGTCAAATCTATTCAGATGCGGACAATAGTGGCGTGTTTGGAGTCCTTTTAAAACAGGAAATTGAAAAAGTGTTCCCAAGAGACATGCTGTTCTCCTTGGTGTAGACGGACACAGTGACAGGAGCTGCGCGGTCGTGATAAGGGACTATTTTCTCTCAAACAACATCTGCACAGTACTCTGCTCTGGTATTGTGGTGAACATTGTTGTATATTGTTTTGGCAATGGGCAGTGGCTCATTACACAGTATAGCTTTGGATATATGATTTCTGGAGTTGTTGAAATTTCATATAAACTGTTAGATCTGATGTGAGAGACTTGATTTCTTTCTGATTATTCATCCTTGTGCAAGTTTTGACAAGGGCACTTTTGTATAAAAAAAAAAAAAAAGGCTCAGTAACATGGCAAATACACAAATGAACAAGACAATGTTAAAGATTTAAATTGTTGTTTTAAAATTCATTGTACTTTGTCTTCCATTGATTTAACTGACACTGTTTTTGATGAGTAGATTTTCTCTCTCACATACTAATGGCACAAGGAGATAGATTCTAGCAATTTCCTGTCATACAGCAGTGCCACTGTACTGTAGCACTAGACTTCCTCTTGTGAAGATAAAAGCGGGGAAAAGTGAGTAGAGGTTCAAATCTGGATCAAAACTGTACCGTCTGTGAATATAAATGCATCTTAATTATTCATCATAAAAGCAGTGGCGCCGCGTCTCCTTGATCTGAGCAGGCCTTGTGTTTCTTGTCATATCTTGATGGTCTTTATGTTTGTGGAGAGTGCTCAGCTCTCAGCGCTTTTGTACCTGCTAATGTAAGTGATTTCATCTGAATGGCTCTGCGCTGTCAAATATTCCAGACTGAATGTCGCTTAATTCTCAAGGGCTTCTGAGCATTTTACCTTCTCACTGGTGGTGCTCTGAGAAGACGTCGATGTATTATTTACTTGCTCAAGCTGTAAATGACATTTAAGAAAAGCTTTGCTCATTATTAATGGGGGAGGTAGAGTGCTGTAATTGTCTGTGTGTGCTGGCTCTTATTGGAGATGAGGGATCTAAGTGGGTTCTTTACAGGGACCTGTTTGTCCTTGACATAAAATAAAGATGTGAACTGCTGCTAATATATTTGCTGTTTCTCTTCTTTTATTGTTTTGCTGTGTTTGCCCTCAGGCAATTACTGCAGAGGAGTGGTGTTTCTCAATCACTGACAGCACTGTACATAAAACGTTTATACGCCCCCCTCGCCCGGCCCTCCTCCTCTCCGCGCTCTGGGAAGGATGAGTAATAAAAAGGAGAGAGCAACTTGTCAGCGTTAAAAGATTATGTGTTTTGGCCCTCCAAAGGAAGAGAGTAGTGTTTACAGGCTTGAGTGGGTGCTCGCCAGGCCGCGGCTGAGGCTGATTGCACTAGAGTACCCTGTCAGCTCGTGATTTGTCATGTACTTTATCATCCTTGTCACTCTGCGCTGCGTTGTCATAGGTACGGCTCCCACCGGCCCCTCCCTTCATGCTTTGTACCCAGTCAGTGGAGGAAATTTGTATTTACTTTGGGGGAGTGTAATTT
The DNA here is from genome assembly GCF_026225935.1 of Boleophthalmus pectinirostris. Lineage (NCBI taxonomy): Eukaryota > Metazoa > Chordata > Actinopteri > Gobiiformes > Gobiidae > Boleophthalmus > Boleophthalmus pectinirostris. The sequence goes on along the minus strand of NW_026571018.1, from coordinate 18,167,452 downwards.
GTTCCTCATGGATAATATGACCCTTAGCGGAGCCGGATCACGGGTTAGTTGAAGTGATATTTTCCGGTAATGGTAGTCGTACATCATGGCTGTCAGGCCGGGTTAGGAGGCGAGCACATTACAGCTCCATTTTAGCACTGCAGGCATCTGGGATTATTTTCCATAACCAAGTATGACATGACCGCTCTGCGGAGTGCATTAAATTTTTACAAGCTTTTTTCCCTCCCCCGGCAACTTCTGTGGCTTTTTCCCTGGTCTGGGGTCTTGGGGCTGCCACAGTGATGGATACCCCCAGAGTCCCAGTGGTGCTGGCCAAGGTTAGCGGGTGTCATGGACCTACACAGCTCCCCCACATCCAATAACAGCAAATCCCTGCTCTGTCAGAGGAACACACTGCCTCACTCCTCTGTGTTTCACAGTCGCTCCCTGTCCTCACATTTATATCAAGAAACATTTATTTTAAAAAGATTTCAAACTGTAGAATTAAACTTTGCGGCCCCTCCGTTGAGCACTAATGGGCCCACTAATACCCCATCCATCTATATTCCCATTATTACAGCGCTTTAACCTGCTCTGTGCTTATAGAGCTCGTGCTTTCTCCTTCATCCTGATTCCCTCTCCTTGGCACAAGGTCGCTGGTGTAAATGCCACCTCTTGCCATTGACAAATGGTCAGGCCCCTGTTGGATAATCAGTGGGGTCTCTGAGGTGGAGGAGCAGGCGGAGCTCATTAGGGCTCCACAGATGAGAAATTAAAGTGGAGCTTCAGGCCTGGCAGTGTGCCTCTCTCTGGGGCCCGTGTGTGTGTGTGTTTGGGGGAGGGCGGGGGGGCCTGGGGGGTAGATGGATGGACCCTGTCTGATGGATGAGTAAGGGCCAGCAGGAAGCAGCGGTGCTCAACATCCTGTCACCATCACTGAGGGAGAGAGCCACGCCCACTGCCCCACAGCTCAGTAATGACACTGGGGTCAGGGGGGAGACCTGTCCCCCTCACTCACACCGATAATTACATGGAAGTGGCCTAATTGACAGACATTTAAACACCAATTTCTTACACTAAATTGCCTTTGAATCATAGCATAGCTCTATAATAACCCGTGCTTACTATGTACTTACAAAGACACTGCTGATCAAAAGTACAATTTTGTAAGATATTATCAGAGGAATAATTTTCTTTGATTAAAATACAGTTTGGAACTTAGGCTGAAGTTATTTTGTACACTGGTACAACACAAAGCTTTAGTATTTATTTTCTTTGTCCAGGTTGAAAGCTTGGAGAATAGAAAACACTGTGTCAGGAATGGCATCTGTTTTTTTTTTTTTTTTTAACAAAAATTTGATATGGCATGTGTCAAGATTGACTTTTCTGTTACACACAGTTCACTCCTTCAAAGGTATGCTTCAGTAATGTGTGTATGTGTATGAATTATGAATTGACAGGAGTATTACTTTTGCCACTAAAGAACAGCGGTGTGTGTTTCCTCACTGATCTCTTCTGAGGCTGAAACATAAGAATGACGAAGAGCTGACTTTTACCTTGAGACGTGATATTATAAAAGCCCTGATGTGTTACTCCCTCCTCTCAAGTGCTCAGACCCTCCATTCATTTGTGGCCAACTCCAAACCTCATAATGCACTCGTCTGAATAGGACAAGGTTGCCAAGTCCTTGAAAATTGAATGTGCTGGGGAAAAAACAGTTGCCGCACCGAATCATGTTCCAAAGTCAATGATTCAATTCCCTGTTCAAACTGAGAATACAGCAAAAATAATTCAATCAGCAACAAAAAGCGTAAATATGGTGTTTGAGAGAGATGTTTAGTCCACTGGAAAGAAAAAGCCATTTCCATCATCCCTGACCTGGAAACGAAAAACTTCTCTGCTAAATTGTCTTCATGTATCAATGATTTGAGATTGGCAGCATACAGGAAGATTTAAAAGGCATTTTGTAAGTTTTCTTCCACCTGCTTGTTACCATGGAGATGTTATTGTTTTGGCTAGAATATTCCACAACGTTTCTATAATTTCTACATCTTATAAAGACAACCAGGTAATGCACCAAGCCAAGTTACAAGTCAGATCTGTGGAGGTGCAACCCTGTTCTCAGTAACAATTCATGTTATTCAAGCTATTTTGGGCAATAAAAGCACCTATGTACTTGCTTGTAAGCATGTACTTGCATGGAAGCAAGATAGGACAGTTCAATGCCACACTGTGGAAAATTCCTTGCAAAGTAATAACATTACAATGGAGCAAATATGGAATGGGTTTATTTTACTTCATTAAACTTCCCAATTGTTCAAAACTAGGCAGGATGGAATTTGGTGAAGATTGGTTTGGCAGGATTTTTGACCTAATCTCCAACAAATAATAATCTTGTTCAACATTTCTAAACTTTTGATCTGAAGATTTTTACAGCAAAAGAAAAATTCAGTTCTGTCAACTGGATTAAATAAATAAATAAATAAATGAAAGTTTTTTGAGTGAAGATGTTTTTCAGTAGCCGGTTTCACTTCGTAGAGACCGTCTGACCTTGCAGCATTAGAATTTGTTAGCTCAACAGCAGCAGGTACGTTTTTAAAATTTAACCAGTCACTGCTATTTGGTCATGACGTATGTAATGCGCCGCTAACGGGGCTAACTGGTATATTAATCTTTTCCAAAATCCCATAGGAAGAAAGGCAATAACATCTTTCCCTTTGATAAAATTCACTAAACATTCTCTTTGTTCCGGCTTTAAATCTTCGATCTTGGGAATCGTTGCCAACACAGAATGTATGGCTCTTCACTGATTGGCTGGTGCCCGAACTCGCACTTCCGGGGTTTTTGCGAACCGTCTACTGTATTCTGATTGCTGACCTAGTCGATGGAGAGAAATGAAATTGAGCGGAGGCACTAGGTGGCGCCAGCCTTGCTAGTTTTCCAGCTCATCCAAGCGGCTTCTTCAGTTTTGGTCAGATAGCTGGTGTACACTGTCTTATATCTGTCTGAAGGGAGGAGCTAACTACACTGAAACCGCACTGAAACTACAGTGAAACTAACCATCCTCCTTGTTATAGTTTCTGTTTGTGAGCTAAATCTGTTGAATTACACCAAGTGTGAACTGTGAGTCATTTTTGCATAATCGTCCAGGCCCCTGATGGGTGCTCTCACATCTATAAAAATAAATAGATAAGATAATAGATAAATGAAGAAGCCATGTGGATGAGCTGCGAAATATCTCCACTCAAAAAAAAAACTTTTGTCCAGGTTCACAAAACTGAATTTTTCTTTTGCTATGGCTCCTACCTGAATAACTGAGGGATTACACCGACATATGGAGATTTTATTCAAAATTTGTATTTCTCTCAATGAGTAACAGAGATCCTGTCCTGCATTTGGGATGACATAATGCTCTAAAATGGAAAACAACTTATTCATAGATTTTTTGAGGATTTTTCTAAATTTGCATAGTAACAAACATAATTTCTCATCATTCTAAAACTCATGGATTAACAGTTTTTCCTCTACTACTTCATATTAAAAATAGAACAAGCTCTGAGTTTGATGCCTCACGTAACACTTGTGTCTAAATGATTTCCGACATTTTCAATCCATTACCTGCATTGGAGACGAGCGCTCCCATATGCCTCCATTTGTCAGTATAATGGTGGGCACTGAAGACCCCGGCAGGTGACTGCCTGTGTCAAAACCTTCTGGGTCCTGTTCGATCTCTGAATCAAGAGAGTGACTGTGCCCCAGCTCCTCAGGTATCAGCCCTCATCTGTATTTATGAGGCCAGTTACAGCTCGTCAATAATGTATGGAGGAAGACCTTGGGTTCAAACCAGTGTCTCCAGAAACAGCCTGTCTTTCTATATATAAAAAAAAAAAAAAAACTGCAACTGCAGTTGTTGTTATTCCAATGCCTCCCTCTCCTCTTCCTCTGCCCTGGTTCCCTGCTGAGTGAGTTCTCCGACATGCCAAGGTTAAACTCTGTCAGTCAAGACCCTGCTCACCTGCACACGCTCTGCCCCCTGTTGGCCTTTTGTGGAGCCGATCTTTTCTGAAGGCAACTATAGCAGCGCCGTGTCAGCCCTGACTCCTACACTGCAGATTTCACCAAGAAGGTAGAGTCTGGATCTGTCTGTCAAGTACAAAACACAGACTGGATAGTTGTGCTCTTGGTCGACTGAAGCTATGTACTATGTGGGAGGCTTTTGGGTTGTTTGTCTCTCAAGGTACAGGGGGGTCCTGTCTGTAGATAGTGTGTATAAAAAAGTGTATAAAACGTGTAGCATGAAGTATCTGGTGATGCGTGTGAGTATGACAGTGTTATGACAGCGCTTAGTATTGGAAAATAAAAGATTTTACCCATACATTAGAGCTGGATACACTACTTCTTTGCTGGTATTGTTAAAAATACCCGTACAAAATATTAATTCAATTTGAGGTAGAATTATGAAAGCATAATAGTCCTAACTCCCCACAGACCTAGTGCTAATAATAAAAAATAATGCTGCAGTTGCCATAAATGTATTATTCAGATAGTTTGTAAGTGCAGTTGAAGTAAAAACAAAAGTAAAACATACATTTTGTCCACTTTTCTGCATGACTACAACAGTTACTACTGTTACATCTAGTGCAACTACTAAGATCAGTGACATTTTACAAGAATAAGCTGAACTCCTACGACTTCCAATTTGACTTGTCCAACTTTTCCGTGGTGGTAACTTAAAAATTCATCCGACTACATAGTTATTTTTCACCACCATTATTTATATGTGTGTGTCTGGCAGTGTCTTAACTTGTCCCATAATAAACTGCATTGTCTGTGAAGCATCTTACTGCATAAATCAGGCCAAATCTCTTCTCCCCTCACCCCCCGCTGTGTGAGCTCATGAGCCCCAGTGAGCTGCGGCAGTCGAAGATCCTAAATGATGAAAATAGTGAAGCGCGGCGTGAGATCCACAATGGCGTCCCAGCATGCACCGCGGCAGATGCACAAAAACATCTTTAACTCCGTAGAGCTCTATAGGCTGTCAGATCTTACACTATAGTCCCTTCCCCCATTCAGTGCGTCCCTCTCTGTCTCCAGCCCACTGCTTGTTAGAGGCACTGTAATTAGGTGGCGGAGCTTGTTGTGAGTAGCCCAGGTCACAGAGGCATGTCCAACCCTTGTCCTGATTGCTCCTCCGGGGATTATTGACAAAACACGAGGAGTCTTGCATGTTGGGCTCTAATTATGTGTACAAGACATAGACAGCCCAGGGGAAATTAAATGAAATTCCCCAGCTTGGTGGGACCTCCGCACCCATGGGACCCATTCTGCTTCTTATTAAGCCCAGCCATTGTATGCCTTTACGGGGCACTCCAGCTAAATGCTTTTAACTGACTCTGCCTTCACACTGACAATACATCAATGGGCCATGATAGAAAATAGTGTGTCACAGGAGCCTAGCCTGAATTCAGTGTAAATAATATTCTGATTATAGCTGTTGAATAGCTGCTGTGAAACAGGTTTCGGTGCACACTCAGTTTTTTGACTCCGTATTCCCTTGGCCTGCATTCTGGAGGAGAATCGATAGTTCCCTGCATGTGCAAATGAAGTGACAAGGGGTCTGGCCCAGATTACACAGGGCCTAAGTGGTGCTGAGAAAGCTTATGGAGATGAATGCATTCATGAGGCAGCCTAACACTTTCTTAAGAAGCAATGTAATAAGGGATAAATCAAACAGCGACCATTTTGCCTTTCAATGATTTCAAATTAAAGCAGAGGGAGATGGCGGACCTCCTGGGAGGCGACTCGACTCCAGCGGAGCGTACATCTGACCTCTATGTATATTTCTCTATCATTTCAACTACCTAATAGCTAATTTAAAAGGGCTGCATAAGCAGTAAATACTCCATTCCTTTTGATTTAGCTCAGCGCAGGCTAAGATGTCTTTGAATTGCCAGACTGCTGGGGCAGGCCTCATCCCAGAGGTCTGATTATTCTTACCACTATTAATAATTCACTATATTATGTTGTAAGATGGTGGAGCCTCATGACTTTTTAGTGACTGTATTATCTCTGGGTCTATTAGCCAAGCTGTGCCCCAATGCACTGTGGTACATATTACAGCACATCTGCAGGTTAATAATGTTAACTAAATCTAAGCAAAGCTCTTGTAGTCAATAGTGACATCAGGTTACAGCGTCATTACATGTCTTCAGTATGACTGGTGTAAGAGACATGCAATTAGCTGTATAGACTTGGGCCATAAACAGCAGTCTCATATAGCACTCCTTGATTATTCTGCATTGATTTCTCACATGAGCGTTTGTATGAGCGGACACCAAATCCTTAGACAAGCATGACCTTTATAAAACCAGAATCATGCAGGGAAATGTCAGTTGGCCATGTTGATATGAGCCGCTTCACAGCAGCGCGGAGCTCTCTAGTCAATTAATCGTGGGCTGCCTCAGACTGCTCCAGCGCTCCCAATGCCCTGTGGCTATGCAGACACTACAGTGAGCACACACTGTTACCAGACAGGCTCTGCAGAATAATTGGCCAAAGATGCAGATGTGCTGGCTGAGTGGCGTGGTCTGAGGCTAGAGAATACAATGTGATGTGTGTGGAATGGCAAGTGGAGGTGAGTCATCCTCACACTGTGGCCATTATGGCATTTCTGCTTTGGCACAACCCAGCGCCAGGGGACGGACACAAAGAATGTCAGCACACACTAATGTGGCCATGGCATTTGGTCCTGGCTGTCAGAGAGTGGCACACCACGTGATGCAGCAGTGTCACCCTCTGGTGAATATAGCGGTGGATTGAATCAGTTTAAGCCTTATGTACCCTCTTTGTATTCTTTATACCTGTACAGTGTACAGCCCATATAAAATGTGGTGAAATAAAGAGGAGCAGGCATACAGTTCTAAATAACAAAGCCAAAGACATGTGCCCTTGGGTGGTGAGATAGCTCATTACCTATGAGCGACCTTCCATCTGCACTCATGGCTGCTCTGGGAGCCATTATGATTATGATGGAAATCTCACAAGCCATTACTGGGAGACAGCACGGGGCTCAGCGCAGACGCACTAATGGACTCATTTGTAATTGGGAGAGAGGGAAATGACTGTGTGAGTTAGCTGTGGCTTTGTTTGATGGAGTATGGGAGAGCACACACAGGTTTGACAAATGAAATGGGTTAGTTTTCTATGTGAACCAAACGGCTGCTTTCTTTGTCACGGCTTACCTCAAGCAGTGGGTTTATGGGTGTGCTCCATTAAACCTATATTCAAACTTTAAGTTCTTACAAAGCAATACTACCTTTTCATTTTTCATATCGAAGATTTAGAAGGCAAATATTATGTCTTATCTTGTCCATAATACACAAGGTTTAATAACAGACAAATATCTCTTGCATGCAGTTCACTTCAAAGTTATAATTAGCTTTGTTTTGCATGTTCTTTGTTCTCACTGAACTGTTTGTAAACACTGACTGTAATTAGATAATTATGCACTCGTTTAAAAGAATTACAATGAGTACTATTGTAATAAGCCATTAACACAGCTAGTTAAAACATTGCCATAAACAGTTTCTTATTGTGAACAAAACGGCATTGTGTTAAAGCTGTATTGGATGTAAATTTGGTGTCAAGACGCTTTCTATGGCTTTAGCTTAACGGGTGCAAACCAGGTGTACTGCTAATACATACTACCATTTGTAGACTAAGGGTTGCTCATGTATTGGTCCTGCCTCATTTATAACAGCAGAGCGCATGTTGCAGAGCCGTGTTACTGCAGATGTTGACCACGTCCAAATGAAATGTGAACAGGTCCACTGCTGCATAATGCATCACCCTGTACATGACAGTGTGTCTGTGCACTGAGTCCATATCACTGTTATTAAACCAACAGGGCATTTAACTGTGTGTTTATACAAGGCGCTCCTCCTGCAGGCTGCTGACAGGGGCCAATACAGGAGTGAGATGGGAGCGGCCAGAGGGGAAGGGAGGGGGGCTAATAAGATGGCCATGACCCAGGTGATTTATAGATTCATTTGTGTGCTTGTTTTCTGAAGCTGATCTGCATTATTCATGTGCCCAGAGGAGCAGAGCAGAGGACATTAGCTGGTTAACCTCTGCTCAGGTGAGGCCACATTATTTTAATGGCCATTGCGAGGGCAGGCCTCTGAGCTGCACTGTCACCGCACAGACAGGGGGCAGCAGGGAGCACATAGCTCATTTATTTTAACCTAACAGTGTCCTCCCAGTACATGGAGCAGGTGGGGCCAATGCATTATTATTCAATTACTTGAGTGAATGGTAAACAATGCATATCGCTTTAATGCTCACAACAAGAGGAGTAATTGGTAACCAAATGCCTGGTGACTTTTCACTGCCACATAATCCATTATTTCTGCTGTATGCCACCTGTCATGCATATCATGTGACCACAGCACAGCCCTGTTCTGTGAGCATGTAATTACTGTGCATCTCTGTAATAAGTCTGTGCTTTAGGCATGAAACAGACTTCACCAGCGTGAAATGACACCTCATTCATAATATGTGCACTCTGCTGTGTGTACTGTCTGCAAGAAATAATACTTTTTCTAGAACAGACTCATTGCTAATACAAACCATGGTATGATTTCATTATTAAACTCTTTGGGAATGTGATTCTTTTCAGTTAATCTGGATGTTGTGGTAGTGCTGTTATTGTAGCAGACTGGCTCTTATACACAACACAGTGTGGTAGTGTGAGGGTAGATGTGCTCCCTGTGATCTCTGGGCACAGACGCCTCTTACACAGGGAAGCAGCAGCAGCATGTGCGTTACATTGACAGGCAAGGCGTCTCCTGCTCCTATAGCCCTGATCATGGCTGACAGCTCAGACTGCTGATAACAGATCCACATTAAAGAAAACACAAGAGCTGCTCAGTCTACGCACCAGTGTTTCTTCTCATCAGTCGCCCCTCCCCCTCTGCTCCTGGCGCTCCGTCTACCCCACCTCAGGGTGTCAGAGCTGTCGGAAGAGGGGAGTGACATCACAGGAGTTTTCCTGCAGTCTGGAGGCTCATCATGTCAGCGGCAGCCTGTCTTGTGTCAGGCTTTCCCCAGGCAAGCTGTGATCCAGGCCTTGTCTGCGCACATCAAGACTCACAGCAGAGGAGGAGAGAAGGAGGGAGAGCAAAAATTAACAGAATGTTTTTCCATCTTGTTAACTGACAGCATCGTTTGTTAGAGCGCTGTCTCAGCGAGCGCCGTGTGTGGAAGGCTTTCAGATTGGCACAGGGAAGAATTGGCAAGTGAAAGCCTGCTAAATTATTGAGTTTGGATGGTGTGTCAGAGCTAACGCATCGCTTTGCGTGGGTTTCCAGAAAACATCTGAAGTGTGATAGGCGAACAAGTGCGGAGGAGTGCTTGATTAAAAAGCTGTGAAGATCGCAAGCCTTCACTTTCTGGAGCGGCTCAGAGTATTTGTTTGTATGCCAGTATACTGTATGTGTGCACATATACCCACTTTAAACGTCCAAGGTCATAGGAAGGTGCTGAAGCTGTCCTGAGTTAGTTCCAGATCTGTGGAGCCGTGTGCCAGGGAGAGGCACTGTGTGAGTCCTGAGAATGTGCTCTATCTCCTGGGTACAGCTCCATCTCTGGGCTGGCCCGCTCTCAACTCATTTGGACGCAGAGAGCGCTGCCTCGGCAAAGAATGCTTCTGATTCTCTATTCATTTATTTGAACTGATCTGCTGTGATTAAGAGCTCTGTGTCTCATTATTCTTTTTTGGAGAGGAGCGGGGCATTGGCTTTTGCCAAAATATTTGAGTGATTAGGGCCCAGGCACGGGCCATGCCAAAGCACCGGGAAGCATTCACTCTGCTTATTAGATTCACTTAAATGCTGTTGTAAATCATGCTGCCAGTGCGAGCTGCCAGGCCCGGCTTTAGTTGGGGGAGATTGCGGTGCCAGTGCACAGGCTCATGAGAGCCTCTAGAGGCAGCGCACTGCTGCTCTTCACTGCTGTCTGTTTGAGCCGCCTCCTCTGCCACATAGTGGTGGTTCGGCCAGTTTTGGACTGGACTATTGAAACACCATTCAGGCGTGATGCCTGCTTGTATTATAGAAATGTGATCCTGTTAATAAAAGTGAAATCCACCAGACAACAGCTGGATATGATGTTGGGCTTGAAAGTAGTTATTTCTGCACACATTGGTAATAACAGGCCTCTATGTGAAGGCTCTGGGCCTAATGAACATCCACACTGTTCTTTTGCATGTCATTCATTTCTGCTGGGAAGTGCACAGAATGTGCTTGATTGTTGTCTGTGTCAGTCTCGTCTAAAACTGAAAATTGTGATTAGCCCTGGAGATGAACTGGAGTGTTATTCTATTGTTCTGTCAATTTCAAGATTGTAGAGTGAAAGAATCGCAGTGAAAAGGCAGCTTGTTGAGCACTCAGGGAAAAATACTGCCTTTGGTCTTTGAAAATGCCCAAGAATCTCAATCAGGCCTTCAATTTTGGCACATTGTCAAGAAGCAAATGCAACAAATCAGAAGGTATTGTTCCTCAGGGCCATAATAAAAGTCTTTCCGCTGTGAGGCTGTCTGCAGCACTCAGCCCTGACTCTATTTCCTGCACATTACAGCAGGAGCATCTGTCAGAGCTGTTCTCAGAGATATGGCATCCCTATTTTAAGACATCTTTTATATGTAAAACAGAGGACATCAGCTGCCTGTCTGCGGCATACTCTGATTGATGTAACGTATTTTGTTCAGTTCTAAGCACAGATCTATAGCATCAGCAGTGCCACAGATTCCTGTTGACTAAACTCCACAGGGCAATGGAGAACAGATGAGCGTCATGAGCCATGACCGGGGCTGAAGAGGAGGAAGAGGAGGGACTGGGACAGACAATTTAACAGCAGTAGAGACTCTGGAGGAGGGGGAGATGTATGGCCCCCAGCCAGCAGAGCAGTCCCAAACACTGGTCCAGACTAATGATCCACAACCTGATCATTATAGCCCTACAGAAAGGATGGGCGCGGGGTGCAGTTCCCTGGAAATCAATTCCCAGGAAGCACACGAGTCGTAGCTGTAAATCATACCACCGGAAGGATGGATGGACGGAGAAGGTGGGCTGAAAGAGCAGAATCAGGAAAGCAAAGGATGAACAGATGGACCATGAAGGGGGGACTCTCTCCATCATAAACCTTGAGTGCACAGTGCCTCATATGCCCCCATCCCCGGAGCACAAGCAAACCAATGATGTGACTGTTCCAGAGCCCGGCCCCGATGCCAACCCTCTGCTTGACGGCTCCATCGCAGCTTTAGGCCCAGCTTGAGAAAAGTATTGTTCAATTGATTTATGTCTCTCATGGGAGCCCATCAATCCTTATATGAAACTAATGAAAGCAGTGGCTGTTGAGGCAAAGGTCTGCAGGCATTTGTGTATGGAGGGTGAAGGGAGGTGGAGGGAGGTGGAGGCTACTGAATATTAGGATAAAATGGCAGACTTCAAAAGGACTACAACGATGATGAATAGAACAGCTCAACTTTGTAAACAGGATTAAGCTAAAGTCATCTTCAAAGTAGCACTGTAAAACAAAGCATAGATATTCAATTAGGATGACCACATGTCCCTTTGTTTGTCCTGCACTGCCATTTACAGCCATTGTTGGCACATTAATTGAATCTAAAGTATACTATATAGAATTCCTTGCATGGAAAGACTTTTTGGGTGTTCTAGCATTGTAACATGGGGTTGTGGTGTTTAAAAGCAATTCCAATCAGAGTCCTGCATGGGTCCATTTTTGGAGACCTGCCCCCGCCCGCACCCATGCAGTACACCACCACATCTGCCCGTTAACTCTTGATTTTATCAAAGTTAAACCCGCACCCACCCGGACCCGTCAACATTCCACCCGTTACCTGCCCGTGCCTGTGATAAATCGCCCACATATTGAAAGCATTCTAACTGAAGCATCCATCAGAATAAGAATTTAAAAGTTAAGACTTCAAGAATTACAATCACGAAATGAAATGAAACGATTACGCTTTCTTCAGTACCAATACGAATTCACAGACACAACTTTACTGTCATCGCTTCACAGGCATTATTTACTGAGGAGGAGAAACACTGATTGAGATGCCAAACTTTTGTGCCGCACACGCCACGGACTAAACCAGGACTAACCTAGGACTGATTATAGGACTGAACCAGGAGGAATAAACCAGGACTGAACTAAGACTAAAACAGGACCAAACCAGGACTAAACCAGAACTGAACCAGAACTGAACCAGGACTCACTGTCGGGACGGGCTCGGAGGTAGACTGTTGAGTAATCACAGGCGGAAGGACTGATCGAGCTTTGTGGACACCCTGCTCCATGGGCTCGGGGTTCTCTCTCTCTATTAAGTCCAAGATTAATCCTGGTGTAGTCCTGGTTTAGTCCTGATTTAGTCCTGACTGGCCCATGTGTAATTACTACCCGCCTGCATAATTGCCCATAAAATTCCAGAACGTTTCAGCAACTATTTGCATGTACCCATCGGATACCCATGGGTACCCAACTCGGTGTAGGACTCTGATTCCAACTGTACGTGCATTATAATTGACATAAACTTCATTAGGGATACACCAATCCATCTTTTTCAGTTCTGATACCAATACGGATGCTATGCCTTTAAGTGTTTGTTGATACCCGATCAAACAATAGACTATTTTTTTTTTTATATTTTATGACAAAATGTAGCTAAATCTCAAGTTACAACTTTGTATTAAAAGTTCAAACAGCATGAGATTTTCTGGACGACCAACAACCATTAAATAGTTTTATAACATTAATTTATATGTCCAACCAGGGTATCGGCAGAACCAATATTTTGTAGCTGATACCCAATCCAGCAAAAATTCATGAATTCATGAATCATCCCTAAACATCATACCATATTGTCTTTTTTTTTTCTTTTTCTAATTCTAATAATTTGAGGTGGTCCTCCTATTTTCAATACCTTTCAATCAGAGTGCATACCATAAAACTAAGCTATACCCTGTGACCTTGTTTATCATTGGCAACCATTTTATTGTCAATTTTCTCTGATTGTCATATAATTTAAATAATGACACAATGAAATTCTGACATGCTTTTATTGGCCTCAGTGTCTGTCGTCTGAGGATTTGTGCTTCCTGTAAAACATTTGCACATCACTTCCAGTTATTGGACCATGGTTCAAGTTTCCAGCTCATTCCAGCTCGTGGCAATATGAGCCATGACCCAAGACAACAACAAATGGGCCCTAATAAAAACTCAATAAGTGCTGTGTCCCATTGGAGTCTGGACACATAAACCAGCCCTGTCATTGCCTTAGGAGTGGCCACAGTCTCTGCTCTATAATGACCCTATCCTCTGTGTGATATTTTCTCACAAACTGGAGCTAATTCTATCCTATTTGAGCTTTCTGTAGCTTTTATCTTTATCCATCATATTCTCCCTACACTGACACTGTATTCTAGTACTCTGTCTTTTCAAGTTCTGATTTGTCAGTTGGTCTCTACTTTTTCTGTTTGTTTGGTCGCTTTTGATGATGAAGTTGTAGATTTTTTAAATAATATTTTATGCAAACCCACTAAAAGCTGCCCTGACCTGCTAACAGTTGAAATGAGCGTAGTCTGATCCCTGAAATCCTCACAATGAATCCGCTGATGATTTTATGTTGACTGATTTTAAAACCTCCAGATTTCTCCTGATGTCACAGTCCTGGGAAATTTGAAATAGAAATAGTTTTTTGATTGCTCAGTGGGAGGGGATCTTGTAAAACAGGATTAATGAAACAAGCCGTAAAATACAATGAGCTAAATACAACTCCAGCTGTGCTTGTGATGAGGGAACAATGTTATAACATGCTGAAAAGCTCAAAATAGAACATGTGTCTTTATACTGTTTGCCTTTTTATTCCAACAGAAAACAAGTATAGGCATTGGGTAGATCTTTCACTCAACTCATCTTTGTAAAGCCCTCTATTTAGAGGTCTGTCATGATAAAAAACTATATTGACTTATCATTCAATACATGATATTTAGAACAATAATTTTGGGGGTCAGTATTTATCATTGGTACTTTTTCCTTGGCACAAGTTGGAGAATGTTGGTTATATTTATGTTTTGATATGAGATTTGAGCAGTAGAGTATTGAATTATGAACCTCTATGGCTACAAACATAGAAGCACAAACTAATACGTATTGCATTCTTTATTTATTTATCGCAGGTTGTGTTTTTTGAGAATATTATACATTTAGAATACTTTTTGGGGAAAAATTCTGCTTTATGATTTGGCTTCAATAATATTGTTTATCGTCTATATTTATCACTACATATTGCACTTCAAAATGTGTTATTGTCACAGGCCTACTTCATTCTCTTACTCTCTCTCTAAATCTTTAATAATTAAACCAAATCAAATTATAAAACAATGTTTACTATTACACTATGACACAAAGAAGCAACTACACTACACGTTTTTATGTCTACAGACTCCTACTGCACCATGCTCAGACTCACTGTCAGCACTAACAAATGAAGCCTCCCTCCTTTTGCTATTTCTCTCCTGTGCCACCATTCTCCTCACTTCATTATGCAGGCAGCCTGATGCTATTTGACAGAATGTGCTATCTGCAACCCCCAGCTGCACTGCTCCTCCTGCTATCATCACATCTCTGGCAGCTTAACCCCAGTGGAGCCTGCAGTGGAGAACAGGGAGGGACTGATGATGATGATGATGGTGGTGGCGGTGGTGTCTGAGAAGGAGGACGGAGACAGACCCCAGAGCACCTGTGGGTGGGGGTGTGCAGGTATTGTTGCTGAAGGAGAATTGTAAGGAGAGGGTGGTGGGTCTGTGTGGAATACCTTTAGAGGCTGTCAGAGTGGGATATACACATAAAGGATACACAGAGTTTTACAAAGAATTATATGTAAAACAAAAAAACAGTGTGAAGGCATTGGTAGTATCCATGGATTTCTGAATGATGAAAAAATATGATATTTTGTTATTAATAATTTAAAACATATATTGTGGCTTTTGAATTGTAAAAAGTTCTCAAAAGTTGCATTTAATAAAATGCTGAAACACAGGAATTATCTCTCAGTAACAAAGAATAAGTGCGCATGACACATTAACATTTTCCCAAATGCCAATCTTTTTTCTATAAATTTATTTTTCTTAAAGGTGCACTATGTAACTTGAGGGAGACTGGAGGGTCTCTGTGCCTAGAATGTTACACAGTATAGCCATAAACTTATGAAGTGTTTATGGCCATTCTACCTTGGCCTGATCCCGTCAGATCTCAGGAGGTAAGCAGGGCTGGGCCTGGTTAGTACATGGATGGGAGATCACTGGGAACATCAGGTACCACAATGGAGCACCAGTCAGAAATAACTGTAATTGTGTCCTTAGGCAAGGCACTTCACCTGCATTGCCTAGTATGAAAGTGGTATGTGTGTGAGTGATGGTGGTGGTCGGAGGGGCTGATGCGACAGATTGGCAGCCGTGCGTCCATCAGTCTGCCCCAGGGCAGCTGTGGCTACCACTGGGTATGGAGTGAATGAATAATGCTCCGTAAAGTGTCTTTGAGTGTGCAGAAAAGCGCTATATAAAACGGATGCATTATTTTTATTATTTACGTTTAACTGACTTCTTGTGGCTTTTTTTTTTTTTTTACTTTTTTGCTCCAGCACACCACAGCATCTGCCACAACAAATACCTGGATAAAAGTTAAATAAATTAATATTGATTTAAATTGACTGGCAAATGGAATAGAGAAAACACATCTTTAACTGAGGTAAACATGTGTGTACATTGTTGTAAACATAATACAACAAAACAGCAGCTGAATAATGTACACTATATTCATCATGTCGTCTTCACAAACAAATAGTTGCTTGGAGCCGGCATCCGTGCTGGTCTCAGGAGAGTTGTAAATGAGTGTAATGAAGAAACAAGCAAACAGCTTTAAGGGCCAGTGTGGAGATGCTGCAGGTCCTCGAAGCACAGTATATCCAATTTGTAGGTTAATGTTAGTCAGGTTCTACTTATCTTTATTTGGGTTTAACTTCCACTCGGGATAATGAGATGTAGCGTTAGCTGCAAAGTCAACAAATGTAATCCGCATGTTTGGCATATTCTATTGTTTATCCGACTTGGCGGCCATGTTGAAAAGCTGTCACTATTTAAATGCACTGTATGTAGACTGGCGTTGTCTTTCATTAGTGTCTCTTAAACGAAGCTCTTATCAAACGCCGTGATGAGAAAGATGATTATTGTTGTGTGCGCGGCCTAAACAAATCACCACTTAGAGCGTCCAATCCTCGCTGTATGCATAACAGTGGCACTAATGAGGTGGAATGGCTGGCAGTGGCTGGTGGTGCATTGTGGGTAACTGCGTAATGAGCGTGGCTAGTGAAAGCCCCGATTCCCTGGACTGGTGCTGCGGTCTGTCTCTCTCAGTATGTGTCAGGTGTTAAGATCTTTTTTTTTTTTTTTTTATTCATCGCTGTCTGCGTTTGATTCATTCTCCCTGAGGTGTTTAAAAAGCGGCTGGATTGTTAGTGACAATCAGCTGTGCGGGCCCCTCTTTGAGCATACGGTTTGATTTAATCTCGAGGCTGTCATTTATTATTCCAGAGCCCGCCAGCCGCTCCCCTCCAACACCCAGGACTGATCAAGCGCTTCGGAGATGTCCCCAAGTTCGCACTATCTTTCCCTTTTCCCCAGTTATGTCTAAATCCTCAATACAAATCGCAGTGTTTGGGCTCTCCCAGTGGGGCCTATTACTGCCTGTGGGGCATTAAAGATCATTAATAGTGCTGTCAGAGAAAGAGAGAGAGAGCGAGGAGGGAGTAAAAAGAGAGAAGGAAGGAGGGAGAGATAGGAAGAGTGCCGGCGAGTTGCCTAGCTGCTCATAAATGGGAAATTAATACATCTGCTTCGTTAACGCTGTCTCGTGTTTGATGTTTGTTCACTGGCAACTTTAATGATGTAGGCTTGAGCCGACGGGGCGCTTGACTAAATTTGATTCCTCCAATTAAGTAGTCAGGCTTCTTTTCTTTTGGGAAAATGGTTTGAGAGAGCGAGAAAAAAAAAGCGTTGCCTAATTACGGGCTCCGAACCTTCAGTTTCACACTCCCCAGTCCCACCCCTCTGCCAAAGTGATGCAGCTACACGTCTAACAGTAAAAGCCCTGGCCATGTTGTTTACCGTTCACTAATCAAGAGGAAATATTTTAATCAGCACCTGCAACTTTACTAATGATTAGCATTAGCCAGCGGTGTATGCTAATTAGTTTGTAGAGTGAGGTGATGATAGTTGATCTTGAGTGTAAATGATGGAATTACTACTATCAAGGCTGAAGACAGGAGCAGCTGTGTCTTAACGGCTGCATCGCTGCAAAATTGAACAAAAGCAAAACTCAAAAGCTTGATTTTTATTTTTTTTTTGTAGACGTAAAATGATCTGATTGCAAATTGTCAAGTTGAAAGGTGTTAGTGAAATGCAATCTTATGTTTTTATTTTTCAGAATATTTCATGGCGTTAATGGAAAGAAAATGAAAACATGTAATGACAAAGTTGAAGGTATAAGACTATTGACAGGTATACAATGTTCAAGGTAAAGTACGTCTTAGGTCAGGCATGTCCAAACTATGGCCCGTGGACCTAATGTGACCCTCAGGCAAATTTTTCTTGGCCCTCAGGCTTCCAGGTGAATTGGCCCGAATTACCTTTCATCAATTAAAAATTTACTTTTTACTGCAAAGTTTTTGAAAATCTACCTTGATAAAGCTGATATTTAATATTTAGTGTGTTTTAAGGATCTTAGCATGAATAAAGACTGATGGTTCATTCTAATGTGTTAAACATGCACATATTTCAATTATTCACTGTATTGAGCATCAGTCTATGGCCCTCGATCAGCCCTCTGCTTCATCTGTGTTTAGATATGTGGCCCTTGATGAAAAAAGTTTGGACACCCTGTCTTAGGTGCTATATTTTCAGTTGGGTATGCTATCATAATAAAGACAAAACCAGGCTAAGTTACTGGTCAGATCTGTGGAGAGGCAACCCCCGCTCACAGTCAGAATGCCTGTTTTTCTGACAGAAAACAAATGAATCCTTATTTTTTGAGCAATAAAACCACATGTAACCAAATAAATGTAAGGTAGATTAATGTTATATTGTGGAACATTCAAAGCCGAGCGATGACATATCCATAGAACATAGTGCACCTGGGCCTTTTAGCCAGAGGCACATTAGCAGGTTGGCACACAGAAAAGAACCAAACCAGATAGTGCCTGAAGCTCTAAACACTTTGGACTAATGATAATAATCTCTTTTGAAGAACTGACCAGCGCAGCACTTTTCTCTCCTGTCGTCTTCTCCCCCTGATCCATTCACACAGCTCTCATCATCTGCTCCAGGTAATGTGAGGTGAAGCATAGGCTGGGGACTGTGCTGTACTTACTTAGCAATGAATTACATTTGCAGCATGAGTAAAAACGCCCCAAGATAAAGCTATGATTTCCGGGCTGATATATTACCAGCATCTATTACCATTGTAAATGAGTCTAACTTGTGTGTTTCAGTTGGTACAAAGTAATGGTGTGCTTGCAGGCATGCTGAGGGAGGATGGACTGAGCAAAGAGGGAAATGAGCACCACACACAAACAGCCATTATTAAACACATTTTGTCTTTAAGCCTCTTTGTGCGAGCATCAGGCCTGCAGCACTTTAACTTGCCAAAAACAAGCTTGTTTTTTTGTGCTTTGAAATCGGGAGGTAAGATCAGTGCGGGATAAAAGGCTCAGCGCGCAGGAAAGCAGAAGGCCCCTTTATTTGTTTACGGTGAAGCGGCCGAGGGCGATAGTCGGCTTGTGCACATCCACAGAGAGAAACAGAGCCTCCCACCAGCACCTCGCACTGCGCCATCTGCTAGGACCTGTTGGCTTGTTTGTTTTCCAGAGCAAACAGCAAATCACTTCTTTCCTGTTCCTGCTTTTTACCATATGCCTCTGCCTGCGTATCAGAGCGTGACATGTTTATTAATGAAGTTAATCAAAGATGCACACACAAGCACATCTGCTGATAGCAACCATTCATTACTCTGCTAACCTGGTGCTACTGAGGCCACAGACTGCACACACAAACACTGCTACAATGTGCAGCCAGTCTTATTGCATTAGTAAAGAAATAAGGTATTTTATTATCGCATGGGGATATTTGTTCTTTGCATTTGACCCATTCTTCAGTGCAGCTGTCTGCAGTGCCCAGGGACCCTCCCCAGTTTTTCCCAAGTATAAAGTAGAAATATGATGCATAATTAAGGCTGTGTTGTAAGATGCACTTAAAGAAAACATGCTATGCCTTTTGGTGGGTTATATTAAACTATAACATATGTAAATCACTTTAAACACAATGAAATCCAGGCACTCCAAAGAAGTAAAAATCACACGAGGAAAAATATAGTTAAAAGGCGTTTATTTAGATGGCCAAAGCCAACATGTGTTGACCAAACTGGTCTTCATCAGGGCTTAGTCCTTCTTGGGAGTGCCTGGATTTCGTTGTGTTTAAAGTTTTGATCCTGTTTCCAAGAGCACCCTCTACCTGCTCTCACTGACTGGAACACCTGCAGCAAACAGACACATTTTTTTTAATATGTGGATCACTATTTTAGATAATGTTCAATTTAAACTGTAATTTTGATCTAAAACAATGTAATAATAGGAACAGGTCTGTTGCAGGACTGAACTAGCAAGCAACGGATTGTTATTTATTGTTGAAAATTGCTATCTGACCTTTTTTAACTGTACAAGTATGACCTACACTCTGACTTTTTTAAAATACAGAGAAGTAGGTGGAGAGTGGGGGACAGGTAAAAAATTTAAAGACATTTTTTGGAGCAATCAAGCCTCAAATGAAGGATGATACTGGAATACACAGTTCTGAGTAAGCTAATGATGAGGGGATGCCATTATGCCATGGTATAAAGTCTTTTGAAGATAGTATGTCCCCTTTAAATAGCACAGACAACAGAGCCTGGCACCTATCCTTTACAGATGGCAAATTCTCCAGGTGAGTGGCCAATGAACCTCTATGAACCTCTAATCAGGTCTAGAGAGGGCATTTAGTGTACTAAACCCATTACCAACCTGACTACACTACTTCTTCTGGTCTTCACGCACATGTTAGTTTAGTTTAAATTGTGTTTCCCGCAGGTTTCTATGGTGGTACAGGCAAGCAATAATTTTATGAAGTATGTTTTTTTGAAGCAGTTAGCATGGGGGCGCTTCCGGCTCCATCGACTCTGGCTCTAATTGACTTTACGCTGAAAAATTGTTACCTCTCTTTCTGTAACTGCTTCAGTGATCCTCGTCATTTTGGTCTTATATGTTCGTATTAACCCACTCTACATGATCCTGGTGTTTTTATTTTGCTAGTTTATCTGTAAATAAATTCCTATTCCTAATATGGAACTCGGCTACAAATTCACTCCTCCTCGCCCACACTCGCTTCACTTCTTTGTTGACCTGATTGAAAATATATCTTTTACCTTTGTTGTTTAGCTTGTTTTAGATCATGGTTGTAGAAATTGGGGTCACCGTTGGAGGCCAGCGTAGTGTACAGTATTAATATTCTGAAATCCTGAACATGTATGCTAAAGCAGGCAGTTGTCAAGCAGGTACTTATTTGAATAAGAAATGACAGATGCTACACAAAGAAGAATGTCAATTATTAGCCATAATAGAAACCACTGCTACATACTTCTGTACAGTTTTTAATTATAAACCCATTTGTTAAAAAGAGAATTGTTATAATGAAATTGCTAATTGAACGTGACAGCCTGTTTCTTTGTGTCTTTCTAATTTGCTCCCTTTGACTATATGACGGCATGCCTGTGATGATTTGTTCCTACTTAGTGTGTAATTACACTTGTGGGCTTGCTGAGGGGAACTTAATTTGATTGTTGAGCCTGTCACTCGCTGTGCAAAAAGACAAATATGATATGACATGTTTGAGGTGATTTGATTAGTAGCTTGGAGTCATGGTAATTAAAGACGCAGTTAGTAAGAGTTAGCTTCCAGGCTTCTATGTTGTCAAGTTATAATTTCCCGTCTCGCTTGAATGCATTTTACAATAACCTAAAAGTTGTTGTTAAAGGAACTGTATGCAAGATTTTGATTTTAAATTTCATAAACCTGACCTATAAGTGTCCCCAGAGATCAAGGTAGACATGTTCAGATCAAATGTAGCTTTTACTGGTTACAATTCTAATGCTGATTTATTCTTAATTACAAAAAAGTTGGGCATGATGGCAGATTTAATTGGTATTTTGGTTCTCTAAACGGTTATCCAAGCAGTAACCAGAATGAGCTTCATTTGGGTTTCCAGTTCCAATGCTTAAATCCAGTTGGTTTAAACCTAAAAGAACTCTCTTACTGCCCAAATCCCAGCACGTGCAGCCAATCATTCAGTACTAGTGCAGCTTTTGAGTGATTTCTGGAGGTTCTGAGCTTATATGTACTGAGAAAAATGTATCCTCTTGTCCTGAGGTTTAGGCTCTGGCAACCCAGGTTCAGTTGTGATTGTAGTAACTTATTTAAACATTAAGAGCCCAGGCTACATACAATTCCTTTAAGCCGCTGGCTGTACCATGCATCATTGCTCACATCATGTCCACAGAAATTCTCAAGAGAAACTACCAAATCTCTCTCCACCAAGGAAAGACTTAACCCCACTCCCCACTAGGTCAAACGCCCAGGAGCAAGATCAGTCTGTCTCTAAATCTCGACATTTTCCACCTATCAGAACGAGATATTCTGGTTTAGTCTGTCACAGTTCGCCCCAGGTGATGTTTTGGCTAAGGTTACTCTAGTTAAGTGTGGGACGGACTCCTTTACCTCTAGTCTTTTACCTCTAGTGTCAGTTTGTAGAAAGTAATGTATGGTTATGACTGGCAGATTTTGCTCAGGTGCTCAGATTTTAGACAGTTTTGTGAAAGTTGCATTTTCTTTTTTATTTTCTTTTTTTTCTTTTTTTGGTGAGAGTGAATGAGTCTCCGAAATGACAAGGTAAGACGTCAGCAGTGACATATTGACAACACATTTGAAAATAATCCTTTCTCTTTTCTAAGAACTATTGAGATCACATAAGGTTTTGTTTAAAATGTATGAGTTTATTCATTTGAACTGTGGAGCTTAACTCTACCCTGTCAGTGCATTGGCAGAACACAGGCACACTTCTTTCCTGGAAATTCAGAATTGTTTTTGAAAAAAAAAAGGGTTAAAATTTACATTTAAATGTTAGTTGATGTTAGTTATTTATTCAAAAATATTTATGGTCTAGTTTATTTTACCACCAGTGAAAGTAAAAGTAAATACAAACAGTGAAGCTTTCACTAAAGTCTTAAGACTCCAGTCCAAGCTTCTGAGCTGTGTTCTAGACTTTTCTGGATATTGCCAGGGCCAAAAACCCTCTGGTCAAATCCCATTTCACTAAAGATGACTCTTCAAACTCTTCAGGGCTAAATCACACCCACTGAGGGCAAAGGGTGCTCTCTCTTGTATAGGCCTCACTACCCAGTGGTGCAGATTCAACAGATTCACCTTTCGCTCGAATAAAGCAGTGAAAGGAGGCAGGTTATTTCTAATGGGATTCACTTATGTGAGCTCAAATAGAGAGAATTGAGAGTTGATACATCCAGGCTGCACTCTGTGGAGTTGTTACAAAAGAGTATAGGACCCCGGCAGATAGGGCCCTCGGCAGATGTCCAGTGTGGTTGAGTTGGACGATGTTGGTCATTATAACTTCCTGTGTGCTGCAGGGGCCATCGCAGTGTATTCCAAATCTGAATGTTGTTCACCTTTTCTTCCCAGTTTGTTCCAACCTGCTTTGGAAATTCAAACGTGAGAGCACACATGATTCTGAACAAAGGTCAGGAGAGGGGAGGACAGGTTTCACGTCTACCGGTGACAAAAAATAAAATAAACTTACAGATGGCTTTACTCTATACTATACACAAGTAAACACAAACTGTGAAGCTTTCACCAAAATCTCTAGTCAAAGTTTCTGAGCTGTGCTCCAAACTTGTCTGGATACTCCCAGGGTCAAAACTTAAAATTTGGCAGAATTTTTATAATCACATAGGCCTGGGGTTTATAAAGTTTTGAAGTATAATTCCTAATTCATTGTCCACGAGCTTTGATCAAAAACTTGTGTCCAGTTGACAGAATTGAATTTCTTTTTTGCCATCATTCCTGTACACCTCCTCTCCTTCCCAGGAAAGACCACATCCCTTCTTTAAGAGGTGTAGTCTCTATTTTACCCAGTGGTAGAAATTCACTGCTGTGGAATAGTGCAGGAGCCAGGTTTCTGCAGCTCATAGAAAAGGATATATGCCGATCTGGCCCTCTTTCAGCAGATGTCCTGTGCGCTTGTCTTGGTGACATGGAGATCATCATAGGTGAGCCATGTTTCTTTGGGCTGCAGGGGACTGTTGTCTGGGCCAAGCCCATCGCAGATATAATGTCCTAAAACACACACATTTAGATTTTAGCAAAAGGTAACACCAAATATATTTCTTGACATATTTTCATTAAAGAAAGTATCATACCGTGGTCTGCTGAATATTCCAAATGAGAAATGATGCTGACCAATTTGAAACATCCAGCCTTCTGAAAAGGGCAAAAGGAAATCCATCAATCAATCAATATAACTTGATTTACTTTTAACTATGTGTTATTTTCACTCTGTAAAATATGACATAAGATATGAGTGTTTACCTGTTTGGATTGGATGACTAAATCTTCATCCAGCTGGATGCGATGCATCACTTTCTCCATCCTAAACTGAGAGTCATAACTGAATCTCTTCAGATGGAGAATGAGGACACTGCAGGAAGAGAGTTAAGTTAAAGAAAGTTAAGAAATATTTTTTTAATTTCAAATACCACTGTTTACTGTGCAGACTTACTTTGGCAGAGTGGCTATACATGCTGTCTGTCCAGAGAGTGTGCTTCCACACTCACACCTGTACTCCAGCTCCTGTAAATGAGTTGGATTATGTTTCAGGTGAATAAAATGAATTTGTAGATAAACTGAGATAGCACATACCCTCAAATGGTGGGCCAGGAGTTTTCTGATGGAGCGGCCAGAAGACAGGTCTAAAGAAAGGACCGGGATGATCCCTGAGTACATCTACAACAAACACTTGAACAAATACGTCAGAGCATTTAGGGAAGATACAGCAGCAGATACAGTATCATTATCAATATGATGGTAAAGGAGAAAAACGTGAAAAATACATGTATCGATCAAAGTCTAGAAGTGCCTGTCCATAACTTTTGCAGGTCCTGGTGGTCTCCATTTGGAACCTCATGTGCTCCTTCACTGGGCAGACATAGCTTGTCTCAAGGCTAAAAGCAAAGACATCCAGGATTGGAGCAAAGCTCTGGATCTGCTCCATCAGTGACATAAGCAACTCGTGCGCATCCTGAGAATCAACAGGAACAAAATGAGACTGAACATCAAAACACTAAAACTACATAAGGCCTGAACCGGTCTGGACCAGTTTAGATTTATCCTCTTGACCGTCAGTTCAAACTTACTTGTTGTTGGAAATCCCCGAATATTGGAGCCTGCTGTGCCACAGCCACTTTGAAGCTCCAGGCCAAAGCTGTCATGTGGACATGCTCAGAAGAGTATGGGACATCTGCGAGAGTCTTGAGCTGCCTTGTATGGGAGAAGACACTGCCTGTTTAATGTCCTGAAAGAATTCCAGTAGTTCTTAATATAATTAAATGGTCTGTTCTAAAAAGCCTACCTGAGCAGCTCAGCCTCATCACAATTTGCCCACACATTTTCCTGAACACTAAGCATCGACATGAACGGCTTTATGGTCCGGAGAGCCTGGATACAGGCATTCATGTAACAGGAGTTACCGATGTTTGGAAGCCTGAAATTCAAAGATATGAATTATTCTGAGTTTTCTATATGATGACATGAATATTATCAGATGGACAGTGGTAGTAAACTCACCCAGAGCGTGCCAGATCCAGCCCTTTCTTGGATGGAATGGTGGCCACCTGGCTCATAGGCTCACCCTTGGAGAGGATATTCACTGTGGGCGTGGTCTTCTCTTGGGTCACAGGTTTTTCCTTGGACACGATGCCTGTCTCCTCTGGGGGCAGTTCTGCCATTACCATTGACAGGTGCTCCTGTTTGGACTGAGTCACTGAACCTGCCTTGGACACGGGTTTATCCTGAGGTAGGATTTTGGTTTTAGACCCAGATTTGGACTGGTGTACTCTAGAAAAATAACCAACAAACCATATAAAAATTATTTCTCAAGTTCACACCTAAGATCACCTTAGATATTGGGGGTTGACAGGGCAATATTCCCCCTAAAAATAGCTGATTTAAAGATTGTTTAAACAGGCAAGAATTGTACCAAGCACAACATGGTTAAAAGCTCTGATCTGAGAATTAAACCTTACCTTGGCTTTAAACTGCCACTGCAAGATGGAAACTGTGACTATTCTGTTGAGATACTCACATCTGAGGGCATGCTATCATTAAAGGTGCATGTGGACTACATACATTGAAGCTCTTTAGAAACCTAAAGAACCGTCTCCGTGGTGCAGGTTTGGGACCACTGTGGTGTTGAGTAGTGAGGGGTTTTGGAGCTCTGTCCTCTGTCTGTGGAGGCAAACACAATGTCAGTTATGATCACCAAGCATCTAGAAGCATCTAGGTGAAAATGTCCACAAGGTTCAGTTCTGTTCTGAGACTTACCGGTCCCCAGCACGTGCAACACCTCCTGCCGAAACAACATCCGTCGATCTCTGGTGTCTGAGGGGAGTTGTGAAAGCAAAGCATTTGATTTCTTTCAAATTTCTTTAATTTCCAAACTAGAAAATGATGCTACAATACAGGTAGAAGTATATATTAACAATATTGTAAGCAATATGTGTGCTTACGTCAGATTTGTGTTAGGTAAATGGTGGAGTTACCTCTGAGGCTCTTTGGGGGCGCTCCCTGTTGGTGACACCTTCCCTGAAGATTTCTGTTGGAAAAGAATACAGAATATTAGCAGGGAAATCATAAAATACTCAGCGTACTGAAATAACTACAGAGAAACAAAAGTTGTCACTCTACATCCACTCACGAGCTTTGTGTTTATTCGCTTGTTACAAAACTCATAACTGAAAAGCTACACTACAATTTATCAATAACTTATCAATAACTCACCTTAAACCAGCGTAGAACTTTTGAAAACATCGTAAAATCTACAGTTTCTTCTCAGCTACAAAAAACGTGTGCGCTCTGTACTGAAAACTTGTCTGAAATGGTGAGGCTTTATGGAATGTGTCCCCTACAAGAGTCACGGTTACTAACGGCGATGAAATTCTAACCCAATTCATTTATAGAACTTATGCAAATGAGCTTTTTTAAAATATATACAGAAAAATAATTAGAAACTGTATTTTTGTTATACATTAATTTTGTATTTATTGTAGAACTTTCGGTGAGTGGGTAATGATCATATAGTGTGGGCTAAAGGCCCTGTCACACCTTGACGATTTAGAAAGCGTATGCCGACATACCAGAATTTCCCTAAAACGCTGGCATACACTGAACCATCAATGTTTTTTATTTTTTATTTTGGGTGTACACATATCGTATTCATAACGTGTTGGGCATATACATAACGTATTAGTAACTTATATTGAACGTTTTGATAACTTATATATAACTTATACCAACTAATGCTTAACATGTTGCCAGCGTCCCCAACTTGCCTAACGACAGTCTAACCTATGCATAGCGCACGGCAGCGTATCGCCAATGAACACTTGTCGTCAC
Organism: Boleophthalmus pectinirostris; assembly: GCF_026225935.1. Lineage (NCBI taxonomy): Eukaryota > Metazoa > Chordata > Actinopteri > Gobiiformes > Gobiidae > Boleophthalmus > Boleophthalmus pectinirostris. The sequence continues at coordinate 18,140,577 of NW_026571018.1, read as the reverse complement.
CTATTAAAAGGCTGCCACTTGACAATTTAAATCATATCATATGATATATCGTCATGTCAATCTCTCTGTATATGGTGCTGAATGCAACAATACTGATAGGTCAGTACATAGCCTATAGAGCGGCGGGATATAACTGCGGACCACAGGCTATAAAGTTGTGAGCGCGATGGCGTCAGCTGTTTCCTGTCTACAGTAAAAACCATTCGTCACTGCACTTCTAGATCTCAGAGCACTGCACTTCTAGTTTAGATACAAGACAAAACTGAGTTATTATTTGTGAAATGTGGTGCAATACTTCAGATACATGGTTTTTAAAGCATAAAAGACTGGAGATAAAATCCACAGGAAGTAGAGTCACTATCGCTAATCTGCATCACACGTGCGCTGGATGTAAACAAACACACGTGCGCCTCTCGCCTTTTTACTTTCAAAGAACGACTCAAATGGATTAATAATGCGGTTTTGTCGACTGGATGTCATTATTTGCGGAGGACAAATTCTATGGATAATACAGGGTGAGTAATAAAGTCTTCTTATTGAGCTGGTGCAATGAATTGATCGGTTAGACTATATGGTGTTCTCCACAGATCGCCTACACGACGCTCTTTTTTTTTTTATGCAAATGACTGTTTCCCACGGCTCTCAGTGAGGACATTTTTCCACTGTCTGATATCCTCTGTGACTGAAGTATTCTCTGATCAAGTGTTTTGCATGAGCTCATATGATATATGGGAGCACAAAGTACTGACTGTTTCCTCCCCATTTTTATACCGATTCTCCTAAACGCTGCCAATACGCCGTTATACGGTAGCTACAAGTTAGAAACACGTTCAGTAAGTTCTGCGGTCGTCTGGAACATGCCAAATACATCTGCATACATCAATATGCATTGGAGATAAGTTCGATATAAGTTACACATGGGTTCAAAACACGTTACTAATAATTTATGTGTACGCTAGACATTTTCTCAATTTATTTGGACTTATGAGTAACTTACAATTATCGTGTGTCAACTTACCTACAACTTGGCCCGCGTATGCATGACGTATAAACATACGCTGACATCCGTCGAGAAATTTTTAGCATGCTCAAAATTTTTCGACGACCTTGCCGTATGTCACCGTATGCCAGCGTGCTTTAGTGTGCTCAGAAGTTATACAATACTTACCTAGAACTTATCCGACGTACATCAGCCTATTTGCCAAATTTTTCATACGTCGGCATACGCTGGCTAAATCGTCAAGGTGTGACAGCGGTTTAACATCGGACTCTTATGGGTCCTCATGTAACATATTTGGACACTTTTTCATGTATGTTTTTCTATGGTTATTTACATTATAGGTTCTTACTGAAGGCATCAAAACTTTGAGTGACCCATATAGAAACATCAGCAAACAAAAAACTAACTCAAAACCATGTTTACTGATATTGATAGTTTAAATGATGTGAAATTGATAGTGATAGTAATAGTGAAAACACGATGTGCTCTAATCAGGAGTACTATTTATTTATTTATTTATTTTGATTTTTTTATTTTTTTTGACTAAAAGTACAAATACAAAGGTAAAGTTATTCAAGGTATCACATGAACAAATCTATTTTAAAAGTATTAAAGTACCTGTTTAAAAATGTACTTAAAGAGTAGAAAGTTAAAGTATTTGCTGAGATTTTTAGAGCAATTAAAGGATGAAATGTAGTGATTTTGAAAAAAGAATTTATCAAATTTTAAGTGATTCAATTGATTTTTCAACCTGTTTTGTGTATTTGCTTTGCAAAAAGTTGGGCTATTAAGTCTCAAACCATAAAGAAAAGTAAACATTTCTGCTCATATGTTTTTTTGTTTTTTTTTTAACTCAGAAGAGTTGAGACTCTCATTATAGTTCTAGATTTGTCTGGTGTGAGTCTTGTTTGTTTCTCTAAAAATTGACTTGGAGCAATAGTGAAGAGAAAAACAGGATTTCTACTTGAGACACTGAAGAGAAACCTTTTTAACGGCTCACATTTCAAATCACATCTAGTCCTAAAAAACATACAATTGATAAAGAATAGAACATTTGTGGATTTCAGAATGTTTTTATTGATAATATTAAAGACACAAATATGTAAGCTTCAACTGAACATGATACAGTTTTTTTTCTTTTACATTTCAGCAATCCAAGCACTCTTGTATAGTTTAAATTTTATTTTTAACTCTTTGTAACATACATATACGCACATATAGCTTTGGCTAATAATCATAACATCAACTGAAACCTTCCACATGTTCCAAATGCAGTCATTTATGAGTCTCAGTTTCACGCGTGGTTGTACATAGAAGACATAGAAAGTTTCAGAAATTGGGTTGGTGAGATAAAGAGTCTATCTGGGTCTCTTCAGGAATTTCTCAATATATCTTCAAGAGTCAGTGTGTCCGTGGAAGATGGTGACTGGTTCACATTTTGGGTACAGTTCTTTGCAGTTTTGTAGTCATCACATTGGTACAGGGAAAGATCCTCGCACTGCCTCCTCTACCTGCAACACATAATCAAGTTAGAAATAAATTAATAACTAAAACTTGTTAAAAACATGTACTGGTACTTTTGTTTTCAGTCACAATAAAAGTGTATGGCCTATAAAGTGCATATTTTAAACATATACATTAAGTCAAAATATGTCTAGGAGCAATAACATTTGAGAGAAGACTGAAATACAAACACGCAAAATAACAATCAAAGTAAGTGCAAAATGCATTTTAAAACCTTTTTGTACAAGTCTAAACTCAAATTGTGATTTTGAATGAATTGCGATATATTATGCAACGTTAAACTGGATCATCAAAAAGTGTTATATTTAACTCAAACTAAAAATTATTGAATGGAGAAAGATTACAGAATGAATGTATTTAGAGTCAACATTTGCTTTTTGTCCAATATGAAAAAGCCTTAGCCAAATTTGTCCTGAGGTTTCATTCCAGATTTGTCAATGCCTAAACTACACGATAGCTGCAGGCTGTCAAAAGAAAGACTGATCACTCCAGCCCCCGCCCTTGCCCTGTGAGGCTCACCCAGAGCCCTGACCTCCGCCTCCACCCTCCCACTCGCCTGCCTGCTACTGCTGCGCCCTGCTGTAGGCTGGGCACATGCTCAGAGCCTGCCTGGTCAAACTCAGGGCTAAAGATCATCGTAACCCACTCCACCAGATATTTACCCCCCATTTTTTGTATGTTTGGGACAGTTATGGACTGCAGCCAAAACAAGATGGCAAAATGATTAGTCTTTTTGCCAATGAACAGAGATTTGCACAAGAGCGTTATATGATAAAATCTTAAAGGTGCACTATGTAACTTTTTGTACTGGATGGTCCGCCATCTGCTTGTCTTCATGGAGATATAGTTATGTCTAGAATGTTCCATGGTAGAGTTAGAGCTGGGACCAAGTCGATGTTTTGCAAATCTCATGTAAGTCTCAAGTCTCTGACCTTAAGTCCGAGTCAAGTCCCAAGTCAAATACAGGAAAGTCCAAGTCAAGTCCAAGTCCTCTGCTTTGAGCCTCAAGTCATTCTAAGTCTTTAAACCAAAGTACCAGATTTTTGCAATTTGTATGAATTTTAAACTAAACTGTACATAAAAAGTCAGTGGTTATGTAAGAGTTGTAGAAATGCAAATTTTTCCTTTTTAAATGTCCTGACAAGATCTTAGTGTGAATGATTACAGTTAGAAAAGAAAGAATGTTCTATGTAGTTCCTTCTGTTTTACCGTATTGTACTATGTACTACTTTAGCACCTCATGTATGAACTTGAATAGACAAAAATATTTTGTAAAATAAAAACATATATATATTTTTAGAAGAAGCATCAAGTCTTCTCAAGTCACAGGCCTCAAGTCTGAGTCAAGTCCCAAGTCACTGACCTCCAAGGCCAAGTTGAATCCCAAGTCTTAGTCCATTTTATCAAGTCTCAAGTCCTACAAATAGTGACTCAAATCTGACTTGAGTCCATGTCACAACTTGCAAGTCCCCACCTCTAGTAGAAATTAAACTTATCAATCTCAATGGACAAAACAGGCTACATTACAGGCCAGATCTATGGAGAGGCAACCCTATTCACAGGGAATTGCTGTATTTTTGAGCAACAGAAACACATTAATGAATGAATGCTAGATAGCTATGTTTAATGTCATACCATGGAATATTATAGGCAACTAGAAAAGCACTCAGAGAGCGCAGACCTCCACCAAGGACTACCCCCATTTTTTATATAAATTGCGATAAAATCAGTCTTCTGGATCAGATCCGGATCAGCCTTTGGAATATGAAAGAGGATCCAATTGTCCATCCCTGAGTCAAATTTCATGGGGTTTGGTCAATAATTAACCGAGATTTTGAGAAACAAAATTTTTGGCCCCATTTACCACAATGTTAACTAAAATTTCAAAGTGATCCAGAATCCAGGATTTCTTCCGGATCACCCCCAAAATGAAATCAGTTCTTCCTTTTCACATTTCCAACAAATCCTGAAAATTTCATCAAAATCGGTCCATAACTTTACAAAGTTAACAAACAAACAAACAAACAGACAAACGCCAGCAAAAACATAACCTCCTTGGCGGAGGTAATAACACCTCCATGGAGACAAGAAGTTGATGGACCTTTCACCAGAAAAGTTGCGTAGTGTACCTTTAAAGTAAACTATATTATCTTATCCATTCAAACTGACTATAAGATTATAATTTGATCGAAAATGTTGTCTTATTTTCTGTCGACATAAAAACATGTGATTATTTTTTCTTCTTTCTAATGACAAATAACTTACACATTTCTATAAAATGGTTAATCTAGCAACAGGGAATTACAAGCAGTTCCCTGACTTTTCCAGTATGAATGGTTCCTGGGAGGGCATCTGACGTAAAGCATAACACACAAACTAAGAGACTGTTCATTTATTGTGGAAAGTATTGTGTCATTACAAATCTAGCAGACCAAATGCTGCAGGGCTTCTTTGTTAGCTGTAACTAAAGTGAATGCGATGTGATTGTTGGTCGATATTGCGTCTTTTAATAAACGCCTGCCTTTATTAACGCTCTGGGCCTTCTCTTTCTCTAAGCATATTGTTTCAGGAAATTAACTGGAGGCTCTTTAAAACACTGTGGTAAAGGCTCATTACACAACCCAGATGGTGTGTTCTGGTCTCATTCTAATAATAGTCTTTTAGTTCAGATCAACCCTTAAGGCCTTTGCTGTGTTCCCCTCACTCCGCTCCCTATTGCTTTGACAGGCTCAGATGAACAATAACCACGCGCCAGCTGATGCATGCGCCATTAGTTTGACCCCGTGACCCCTGCACACATTGTTACGGTCTGTTTACATTGTGCAAATTGACAAATGATTTCATAGGACCTCTTAACTGGCTCTCTTTGTGTTGGCGACATGTCTGCTTCATCTTCCACAGCCCTTTCTCACCTCCCTCTGCAAGTAACACCACACTCATCTTTTTTTTTGATTTTTTTTTTTTTTTTTCCATTTTGCTCTCTAAACATACAAGTTTTCTGGTGGAAACAACAACATTATACAATCTGTACCTAAAGATGTTTTATTATTGTATGATGTGCTCTTTTTTGATTTTGATGGATTGTATCTAATGGCAGGCCTGATTTATTCAAGTTTTACTCCAAAATTGAGGCAAAAGTTGATTACTCAAATACTATTATCAAATCTAAAGATCTAAAATCCTTGCACTATCCTTTTTTCTGATTCATATATCTCAAATATGTGCAATTGTGGCCTTTTTTTTTTTTTTTTATAAAATGCCTTATTTATATCTGAAAACGTTAACTAATTGTAATACTTTTTTACATTTATGTAAGTGAACTACAGAGGAAGTTTCACATTGATATTTCTACTTCTGTGAATTTTTCCTGTTGGGGTCTTGCTTTAAGATGGTCTTACATGATTTCTGGGGCCACTTTGACACAAATTTTAGCCGCATTTAAACATGTGTGTATGAAAAGAGCAGGGTCATATCACGTTCCTCTGTGAAGTGCACACACTCCTGTCGTGAGCTTCATATGAGATTCAATCACACAGTGTGAGTTTTGGAATTATTTAGAATGCCTAAAAATTGCACAGAATTGCACAGTATAAGCTCAGCTTTAGAAGAGGTAGCTGAAGACAAACCCACCATTAGTATTCTACTCGTGGTCCAAGACATTAAGAGGGCATCAAGGTGCAAATATGAGTCAGACAGCTTCCATAATGAAAGAATCGAGACACTTTATACAATAAGTGGAAGTGACCAACGAAGAGAGACACGTCGCTTGCTGCTTTGAATTCCAATTACTGCATGTGATGGGGAACAAGGTGCCTTTTAATGTCTTGGAGGTATGTGGGGAGCGCGTAGAGCGAGATGGAACTGTGTAAAGGACTGCGTATGGAGGTTGGGAGGTCAGAGCAAATAGACTAGAGATTTGCCACTTGATTAGAATGGACCAATCTGCCTGGCACTGCTCAAATAGACGGCTCTGTACAATGCTTTCCATGAGGTATGTGCGATGGGGGTGAGAAGGACCAGCAAGGACCACTGTTGAGAAGAGTGGATTATCTCATGAAGGGAAATCAATTAGAATGTTATGGTGGACTGTGGACATTTATCCATTTAGCCTGACCACTATTGAATTTCCATGATGGGCTTTGACTGGTTCAGAGGGGGAGATCTGAGTTAATAGTGATTGTTCTGCCTCCCCTCCAAATGTATTATCTGCTTTATTCAATGAGAGACACTTCATCAAACCACATAGAGCCCACGGCCTATTGATAGATGGTCTTTGTGTGGGGTGGGGTGAGGACGTGGGGTGAGGGTTGGGGGCAGAGGGGGAGTGGGGCAGGGGAGAGTGTTGTTGGATGGGGGTGTCACAGATGTCCAGCCCTTTGAAAGAAAATTAAACAAGTAGCTCATTAGCCAATGCTCCAGTGCTCCCTGGAGGTGGCCACCGAGCCAGGCGTTTTAATGAGCTGGGAACTTAAACGCTGCCAAAGTTTAGCCCAGCCCTGCCTTTCTCTTTCAGGCCACTGGGAAGAGGGTCCCTCCCCCAGGCCGTGCCCCCCTGTGCCCCCGCTCTCCTCTACCATTGAGGGCTGCTCATGCAGAGGAGAGAGTGGCACCACATGGATTCGCTGCCTTTCAGCTCAGAAGAAGGGGATAATGCTGTTTTTGTACCATGCATCCAGAGGAATTATGTGCGCTAATTTGATTAGGGGGAGATTTGATTAACTGGAAAATGAGGGCTTTGCTTAGACTTTCACACGCTTAATTTATCCCTTGCAAAGCAGACGCAACATTGTGGCATGAAACTCAGAAGGCATATGAGGAGCCCATTCACCGCGAGATGGCCCATTCACACTCAACAATATCGGGGACGGCCACGGTTCAAATTGTTCTAATCAGTTTAGAGCCTTTGCCTGGGCTCAGAATACAAATTGTATTTGGCGTTAACAGTGAAAAGGTTCAAAGGATAATGAGATTAATGTAGCGAGGAATTGAGCTTAGGCGGAAAGATCTGAGCAGAAAATACTCAAGTAGGCACATTGTCAGACCAGGTGGATGGAATGTTCCCTCTCATGACTACTGCTGGTTATGTGACCCAGCAGAGAGACCTCCATAACTGCTGCACTATTTAACACTATGCTCTGGTATTAGCGTTTCTACTTCTGTGGAGTAAAGGCTGTTATTGTGGCTCACTTTCTGTTTGGTGGTGTTGGTCTGTCTCTGATCCCTTTGTGTTTTGTGGAATGGCCACAGGGACTGCAGCAGCTGAAAGCTTTGCTTTTGCTCCTTTTAACATGCAGCCATGAAGGTCATATTACTGCAGCGTGATGATTACATTTGAATGAAAAGAGACTTCTTCAGGGAGAGCGGAGAAAAGAGCCACAGGCAAACCTGATCCTTCTCTGATCTCCAGCCCTCCTTCAGGATGACCTTCGCCTCGCTCTGCCCCTGTCCACCTCAATCTGTGGTCCGTGGTTTCTATTTTAAACAAATAGTGCCTTTATTTTATCCAGGGATTGCCTGGATTACCTTTTAATAAGAGCTTAGGCGCTCTCCATCACAACATTCAAGAGCATTGCTGCTGATGGAGCCTGCACCAGCCCATAATTATACAGGGCAAACAGTGGGCCTGTGCTACTTCAAAAAGCATAGATTTCTTCTGTGTTGTCACACAGCCAATGTAGAAGCTTTGCATGGGGACACACAGTGTTCCAAAAATCCTCCAAATAAAAGCTGAGCTGAGAGATGGAGGGAGGTGGCTGAGGCAGACTGAAGCCCAAACAGATGATCTGTCTCCTGTTGGAGCTCTCTGCATCTTCCCATCTGCTCAGCACAGTTTTAATTAAATCTACAGAGAGGAGAATGTGCCCCTCTCGTGCCACCCTCTTGCGCTACCCTCCCTCTCTCTCTCCCTCTCTCTCTCTCTTTCTTTCTTTTGCTCTCTCTCTCTCTCACTTCTCTGGTGCCAGCGTCCACTCGTCAGCGCACCTCTCTGCCAGCTGCTAATGAGAGCGCGCCAGGGCCGTTGCAGGACAGTGCCAGTCATTATGAGCTGTTAATGAGGAGCATTTGAGAGAGGCCCTGGCCTAGGCCTGCTGCCATCCGCTGAGCCGCCCCCACACACACACCCCTGTGCACTGTAAACACACTGCTGCACATATACAGGCACGACAGAATGCTGTGCCATTGTACCAGACTGCTCCTGTGTAACACAAAGGACTGTGTTATACAGTGTCCATGTGATCATCGCCTGGCTCACCTCTCTCAGCCTCTTGGCCATAGCCTTTTGTTGCCCCCAGTGCCCTGGTAAACTGCCCCATTATCAGAACGGCTTCACATTCTGTTCATCTGTCTGGGCACCATTGTAGGTTCCACCTGGTTTTGGCTGAGCAGAGCTGCACCTGTTGGCGCAGTGACCAAAGAGCAGCTTGCTCCCACACTGTGAGCACATATTTAGGCTCCAGGTTGGCACAAACACCTAAAGCATTTGTCTATTCATGTGGGGGAGTGTGCACTAAACCTCTGCCACAGTACAAAGTGGCACCATTTCACTGGAGGTGCATGTGGCATGTAAGAGCAATGCTACACCGTTTCACCAGCTCCTGGTAAAAAAAGGTACATAAGATATTTTACTATTAACCATACTGCATGATCTCAATAATGCGGGTCCACTAATTTGTGGTGCCCATTTGGGGGCAATTTAGATCAAAATACAGAATCACAAGACATAATCAGTTTGTCCAGTGTCTTCTTGTAATATCTGTTATATCAGCCATCGCAGTGGTTGTCAAATCACCAGACTGTGGAAATATGCTCTTACTTGACCCTCCGGTATGTTTTTGGTAGAGAGAGTGACTATGTAAATGAATAGAGGTGCACAAAACAACCCTCTATGCCTTGTGTATCTCCTCTTATGATTTTTTCTCACCTTTGCCTCCGCACTCCTCACCCTCTCCTCTCTGAAATGTTATCATCTCTCTGTGCTTTTGTCTCTTCGTCCTACGCGAGCAGCTCTAGCGTGCTGAAGAGGCTGCCGCTCCTATCACTTCATTTGCATGGTGGCAAAGTGTGGCGGCACTTAGCAATGCTGTGTAAATGCTTTAACTGCTAGCCGTTTCCAGCGCAGAGAAGACAGAAGGGCAGCTTTGAGCAGCACTTGGGCTTAAGATCAACTACTGTTCAAAGCCACACACATTATAGTAGCACATTATAAGTTACACACTCTCTATGGAAAATCAATAATGCCTATAACGCATTCTATTCCTTCTATTGAAAATTCTCTGGCACTTTAAAGTCTACTCTATATGTAATTCCATGGAAATGGAAAGATAAAACCACACTCCATGGAGATAAGAGTTTCATTCCACACTTTGGAGACAAAAGCCCTCCTCCAGACAAAGTAAGATCAATCAGTCAAACTTTATTTATAGAGCCTTTTACAACACACAAGGCGACCAAAGTACTTTCCAATAAATCAACACATGCAAAAGATTAAACAATAAAATTAAACTGTGTCACTGCATTACTGAGTGTTAAAACAGTCTGAACAGATATGTTTTGAGGCTGGATTTAAACAAGCCAAAGTTTGTGATAGTGTGCATATCGGGAAGAATGTAAATGATCAGGCTGATTAGTAAATAGTAATAATGTATGTTTGGTAATAATATGGAAACAGGTTGCAGTTAGCGTTCCATTTGCACCCTAATACTATGCTATCACCATACTGTATGCATGACCCAGAATGCTGTGTACATTCAGTAACTTCTTAAACAGTAAATAGAAACCAAGCCATGTTCTGGTGTTGGTTCAGTTTGCTCACACATCCCCCATTTCCCTTCTGTGCTTTTTAGTAGTAGCGTTATGTCCTCTAGACTCCCTGTTATAGACCGATATATCATGCCGATATTTGTCCTGTTTAGTGTATAGGCTATCGGCCTTAAATCTCCAACACAGGCCAATATTTTGTTTTGCCCAACCTGCTTCCTAAAAAATACATATAAAGCTTTATTTAAACACTTTAGTGCAAAATGATAACTGCATGAAATATGACATGAGTGAGTTTGTGGTAAACAGAATTTGTGGGAAAAAATCATCCCAAAAACTTCGTCAGAGCTTATCAGCCATTTACCAATATGTTCTAGTTGTATGTTGCAAATATAGGCATTGTGGATATGTCGTACCAATGTGTTTTTCTATTACAAATGTTGATCCTGTATGCATGTTCTCTCCTTAACTATGGAGATGGACTTTTATCCTCAATGTAACAAGTAATAAATGTTCAGGTGAACTGGTGAATTTGTTCTGGTGGTATTGGTTGTATTTGCTCTGATAAGAGGAAGAAATTGAAGGTATTTGTTTAACACATATGAGTGTACACAATGCAGTTTTATTGTGTCTGTCAAAACAAAGAGGTTGTAGACAAAACACACAGTGCATTCTTCTACAGAGAGGAGCCCAGAGTCGAGAGACGTTCCTCACACGTCACACAATGGAGCAAAGATTATTAGCTTTAGCTGCTAGAACTTCTGTTTAGAGGCCACACTTAGACTAAATGTGGGGCTTTAAGGGTGTGATTAACACGTTGACACAACCTTAATCTATGGGTAATGTTGGCCTTGAATGACAAGGCAAGGATGTGTTTTGTTTGTGTATTCAGTAGAGACACAAATAAAGGTAAACAAGGTCATTTTTCTGGTGGAGGGTCAGACACCTGCTTGTCTCCATGGCAGAGGTGGGACCAAGTCATTGTTTTGCAAGTCTCAAGTAAGTCTCAAGTCTTTGACCTCAAGTCTGAGTCAAGTCCCAAGTCAAATACAGGCAAGTTCAAGTCAAGTCTCGAGTCACTGGCTCATAAGTTCAAGTCAAGTCTAAGTTGTTTGCTTTGAGCTTCAAGCCATTTTAAGTCTAAGTACCAGAGTTTTGCAATTTTTTATATGACTTTTAAACTAAATTGTACTTAAAAAGTCATGGTATATTTTAAATGAGTATTTATATAAGAGTTGTAGAAATGCCAGTTTTTCCTTTTTCAATGTCTTGACAAGATCTGAATGTGAATCATTATTGTCATAATAGAAAGAATTCAGATATAAAAGTGCTAAATAACAGTTATTTTGTCAGGTAGCCTGCATTGAAATGAAAGAATCATGCCTTTTGTAGTTCCTTGTTTTACTGTATTGTACTGTATTGTACTGTATATTACTGTATTGTTCTGTATATTATTGTAGTACATTTGAGGATACCATCTCACAGTACTTCAGCTACATCCAAAGTACCAAACAGAAGTGGGAGGGACATGTTCCAGTTTGTTCCTGTAAAATTAATCACCACATTTATCAACTGTAAACATAACATTTTCTAAAAACATATATTTTTAGGAGAAGCATCTAGTCTTCTCAAATCACAGGCTTCAAGTCTGAGTCAAGTCCCAAGTAATTGACCTTCAAGTCCAAGTCTAGTTCCAAGTCTTAGTCTATTTTATCAAGTCAAGTCTCAAGTCCTAAAAATAGTGACTCAAGTCTGACTCGAGTCCAAGTCACGACTTACAAGTTCCCACCTCTGCTCCATGGAGATGTTACAACTCTGTTAGCAGTGGTCTACAATAAACATCTATCTGCACTGACATAAATAGGTGAGTTGCAGTTCAGATCTGTGGAGAGGCGAACCCGCTCACAGTAAGAATGTTTTTGTTTTGTTTATCAAGGTATTTTAAAGAATGTAATCGCTGTAATTGAGTAAATGCAAGATATATCAGTTTAATGTCATATAGTGGAACATATAGCATCTCCATAGACACCACCTACCCCCGTACCCTCACCCACTAGAAAAGTTACATAGTGAAACTTTAACATACTGAAGCCAACTGTATATTAGCTAAAAGGTTGCAGACCTGGATTCATAGTCTAGTCAGGTCTAACTTACACAACACATCTCTTTGGTTCAGTTCAGCTCAAAACATTCCAATATCTTTAAAGTCAGAGAATATATCTGTGATTACAGGTGCTGGCCCTGCAAAGTGTTTCCTTTTCATCTTTTATATTGATTTTTTTTGAATGTTTTCTAAAGCACAAAGACGAAGAATAGTGGGTTGTGAGAACTTATAGACAAGGCATTTGAATATAGATTTGATCACAACAGCATGGTAGAAATGCAAGAATGAAACTGAACTATATATTTACGTCTGTTTTCTCTGTATTTTTATGTTTGTGTCAAAAAGTCCAAAGCAGAGTTGGACCATTAATCTCATTTTAATCAAGATTGATCCATGTCTAACTGTATAAACATAAAAGTTTTAGAGGCTTTTTCCTCGCCCACTTTTTAGTCAACTAATTGATCGAAAGGATATACTGTATCTTTAAATGGCAAAAAATAACAACTGGTTTGGGTTTTTATGATTCATTTTTCATCTGTGGTCCAAAAGTCAGACCCACTTCTGTCTCAAAGCATTCTCTTAAACCCATATGCTTTGTCTGGGCAGCCTCAATCGTTTGGTAGTATTGGTAGTAGCTGGAGCCATTGATTCCTGAGTCGATTGTTCTAGTCTAGTGGTGGGGAAAAGCAGCCTGTGCTGTGCTCTCCGTGTGCAGCTGTGAGTGTGTGTCCTCAGTGTAAATGAGTTCCAGTCTGCTTTAGTGCAGGCTTACAGAGCCAGTGGAGGCTGAGCCCGAGGCACAGCCAGAACAGGTTGAGTTTCAAAGGGGCTTATCGGGGGCATTAGGCAGGCCTTTGGAGTCTGAGCGTAGCCTAATTCCTGTGACCTTTCCATGGCTCTGGTTTGACTTTTTGTGGTGATCAGCAAGTGCTCTAACAAGCTTTTCCGTCTGTGTGGCGAGGGATTAGAGAGAGCCGTCGTGCCCTCCCCTGCACTGGGAGCCATCTGCAGCAGAGAGACGAGAAGAGAGACAGAAGAGAGAAGAGAGAGGAGGAGAGGAAAAGAGAGAGAAAGAGGAGAAGAGGGAGTAGATAGATAGACAAGGAGGAAAGAAAGAGAGGAGAGACAAGGAGGAGAGAGAGGATAGATAAAGTAGAAGAGAAAGTGGAGAGGAGCAGAGAAAGTGGAGAGAGAGGAGAGAGCCGGCTCTAGCCTGAAGGGCCATTGTCATGGCTGTCTGCGAGCTGCACAGGATTCTGCGCTTGTCACCGTCGCCTTTTCACACAAATTGGTATGTTTTGTTCTGCTGTTTTAAACTGCCAGACACTGGCAACATTTTCAGCATTATTCAAGCCCCCACGGACACTTAAATTATTTTTGCTTTTTCCAAGAGGAGTATATTTGCTTTATTTTTACCCTGGATCCTTTCACATTTTAAACAGCTCGCCTACTAGGACATTTATTTAGAGAGGAGAAAGTTCCATCGGGGTAAGTGTATGCTTTGCTATGTAAATAGTGCTAGTGGTTATGGTTGACAGATGTGGAGCAGCTCAAACTTTTGGCTGGGTGCACAGGTCTTGATGTAGTCGGTTATAAAGCAGAGGAATACCTTATGACATATATTCAATACAAATATGGTTTAATCAGGGAGTGTGTCTCTTTGTGTTTTAGTGTCAATATGCAAATAAGAGGTTATGTCATGTGATTGCATTCATTATACTCCTACAGTTGATCTTTGTTCTGCCCCTGCTGTGTTAACAATTGAATTGATTGCATTTAATCAGCGCACTTGTGCATTCATTATGGAGACGCAGAATGTCACATCAGTTGTAATTAAGCTGTAGATAGCTTGTTGACTAAATGAACAAGATAGTGATGCTTATTTTACAAATTACTCAAGTCTGTGGAAGACTCAAGTGCACTGGGGCTCCTGTGGGCTCCTGGAGGGAAGTCGCCTGTCAGTTTGTGCGCTGTGTTTCTGTTCAGTACAATCTGTGAGCTGTCAGCTTATACAATTAATTACACTTCATAAACAAATGTCTAAAATACTCTCAGGCCCTAACTGTAACGACTTATTCTGAGTTAGCAATTAAAGAACTATTTAATAATGGAGATATTATATTTTCATTATCATCCAGTCTATAACACAGTGATAAAGATCGAACTCTTAATGTTTGTGTGAAAGATGTCTTTTGCTCTGCAGAGCTTCACCATACAGGTCTGTGGCTGTGAACTTGAGATGAGGACAGTGCAGTGGGAAACCCCGGCACAGGGCTAAGCAGTCCTTAAGCCCTGGGACTTAGCTTACTTAGATTCACATGATCCAACAGATGGAATTAGTTCAGCTCAATAATTGGCCACATTTTCCACTTTAACTGATTTAATACTTTAGAGGAGCGAGTCTTTGTAGGTGAGAATTGCAGTTCTGTGTTACAGTCCGTACTTTTAAATCTACCGATAATGCTCTTAGCTTGATTAGCTGTTTTAAGTCTCCAGCCACCTGGATACATGCACCTATAGGATGAACTTAACATTGAACTTCACACTCACCACCTAGAGATCAGGGACTAATTGACTTTTAAGTGAATTTTTATTTCTTATAATTTAATGGACCACTATTAAAATAGTAAATGGTCACATTTTTCTATAGCGCTTTTCCACCTTCAAGGCACTCAAAGCGCTTTACAACAAGGAACCACTCACCCATTCACACACACATTCACACACCAGTGTACACAGACACTGTGGGCAAGGTGGGTTAAGTGTCTTGCCCAAGGACACAACAGCAGCATTCATCTGTGGGAGCTGGAATCACACCAGCCAACCTGTGGGTCAGTGGATCTGACTGCTCAACCTGTGATGTTTATGTCGAGAGCTGGAATCGAACCGCCAACCTTCAGACCAGTGCTCTACCAACTGAGCTACTGCCGCCCATTAAAAGTTGTTTGTTTTGGGTTTTTTTGTATAATCATACACTTACCCTACATACAGTATTCAAGTTGAATAATTTAATATCACAAAATATACTAAGTTAAAAGTGCTGTACTACATTTTTTATTTCACTTTTCTCACTCATTCGAAGCATTGTAATTATTCACTACAATGGGTTTATAAGCGCTTTTCATAACATTCAGAGACCAGAGTGGAGTTTGCTCTCACTGCCTATTAGTGCTGTTTTTACAAAATATCTGTAGTCTATACGGCAAGATAAATTTTACTCACATACAGATATTGTCCCTTTAAACACCGTTTTATTTATATAGGTCAGTGTAAATGAATTAGCTTAATAAATGTGATTTATTGTCTCTAAAGCTCGTATGTGTATTTGAGCGTTATAGTTGAATCCTATAGTATCACTTAACCTACTATAAATGTAAGAGTGTTAGGCACGTACCATTTTAAAATCTCCATGGCGACGTAGCAGGGGAGAGGGGAGCTTCATCCTCCTCATGCTGGAGTCATCTGGGTAGTCTCTCCACCCTCTCCACTGCATTATCATAAAAAGTGATTTAGCGCTGATTGATGCAAATGGGCCTCTGTTCTTTTCTATCATTACGGGGCCCATCGTCGTGGCCACAGGCAGTGATTAAAGCTGTCATTTCCAGCTACTCATTAAAGGAGCGCACTGAGCCATGGGAGGATCCAGAGGTACACACCATGCAGCCCGAGGAGCAAGAAGCAGGCCGCCATTTTGTTCCTAAAGCACTACAGCTCAAAGAAAGTGGCTCAGTGCAAAACAGTAGAGCGTTTTCATAGCAGTGGTATTCCCTCCAGCCTGGCTCCAACAGAAGGAAAAATCTGCGGTCCAAATCCATTATAATGGCATCTTTTATGATTCTCCAAATGCTTTAGAGTTTATGCTGCCAGTGGGGTTGCTTATGAAAAAGACTGGCAATAACAAGCGACAGTAGGGTTCAAATCGAAGTCACTTTACAGTTGTATTAATTTTCACAACTAGGAAAAAGTTCTGACGCACACTCACAGTAAAAATCAATATAAGTCTGTTTTGTATTTGTGTTGTTGCTGCTAGCTGTAAATCACAAACAATGCCCTCAAAGAAATGTTAAAGTGTTGACCAAAGCGTTGAACTACTGGGAGGCAGAAGAGAGTTTACAGCTACATGACATGTCTGTGTCAGGCCTGTGTGAGTGTGCACATTCATCTCAGAGGGTACATTTATGTGTCTGCTGCAGGAGCTGAGGAGAAGTGAAGCTCCAGCTGAGCTCCTCTCTGCAGGCCTCTCCACAGCAGCCTGTGTCCTGGGGACCTGTCCTAATGGCCTGGAGCAGCTCTCTGCTGCTGCCCAGCAGGCCCTCCGCCTGCTCCCCACACCCTCAGGCTGCCTGCCCCCTTTAAACCCCCTCACTCTGCAGTGTTCTGCAGCTCATGCTGGGAGCTCATGGCTCACAGAGCTTAGAGCAGTGGGACTGTGGCTCTCTAGCAATCAGTGCAGACAAAGGGGAGTTGTGTTTGTCATGTGTGGAACCAGAGCAATAAGCTCCAGTCCCTCTCCTCTATCGATCAACATAATCCTGCTGTGGCTTCATGTGGCCCAGAGGTGATAGCCACACACAGAGCAGCTGAGCAGCCTGGACTCAGAGGAATACTGCTCTCAGTGTATTCCCAACAGAAGCTAACATCCAAAAGAACAACAGCCAGAACTATTCAATATACACACAGTCCGCTACTGCGACGGAAGCAACTGGACTGAGTGCTGAAATTACAGATAACCTTTGACCTCTGCAAAGAGCCCAGAGGAAGTCATTGTCTTTGTTAACCAAAGTGCTGAACATGTTATTCTGTATTGGGCAAACAGCTGGGAAGAGCTACGTAACCTCACATATACAAATATGCACATGTACACATATACACATATACACATATACAGTGGATTTCTTCTGAGATATATTAGAAGCAATTAGTCGCCAGATGAGAGCCCATTAATTACTTGCCAACGGCAAAGAGCTATAATTATTTAATGTGAAATGTGCAGGGGATTCAGTGGCCAGACAGCTCTCAGTCCAAGAGCCTCTTTTAAATGAACATGTGAAACAGAAAACAAAAAGCACAAATTATGTTGCTTTTTTTTTTTTTTTGTGTGGACTACTGTACCCTCTGTCAGATCAAAGACAATAAGTATCTATGGAGTTATGCAATCTCTCACCTGTTTTATTGCCCATTAAAGCAGAGTTTGTTTTCGTAGAAAAATGGTTCCATTATTGTCTTTAAAGAGAAATGTGTAGTTCATACACACACCCACGCTTTTGTGAAGGAAAACCACTATAGTATTGTCTATTGGGGGCCTAATGGTGCAATTAATTTGGTTCCGTCTGTTCTGGAGACTTCCATAGAAAATGGATTTTTTTTCTCTTCACTCAGTCAGTAAACTGGTTTTAATGAAGAAGATAAAGTGGTTCCTTGGGTGTCTCATAGGCTCCCAGCAGTCATTTCATTTCACATTATTCTAGTGCAGCTGAATAGCACCAGCACTCTGCCTCGTGGTAGGCTTCATGTTGACATGCCAGCAGCTCCCTCCTAGGGCTGCAGTAATGAGGAGCAATCTCCCTCCCAGGACTGAGCCTGGCTCTCTGCACACCATTATAGTCAACATCAGTAAAGACCACTGAAGGACAGCGCCTGGCATCCTGCCACCATTTCAGCTTGAACCCACCTCATCGTGGATTATGTCATATGTCAAGTCATGCTCAGTGCTGTGAGCAGCCGGCCGGAGCCAGCGTGGCCAGACAGCTGACAGTGGATTATTACACTCACACATGTCCACAGGGCCCAGGTCTCCAGGGACACTGCCCACAGACATTGCGCCCACTGCTGGGAGGGGCTGCATCTCCACTGGCTCCCCCTTAGGACCACTCAGGAATACATTAGCTTGGCCTCAGTCCTTCTGGCTATACGCGATTGGACACAGGGGAGGAAACCCGCCCCTCAACGTCCCAAAGGACAGTATATATTCAGCACTCAACCTTATCATTGTTGAGCAGTAAAATACAAGATTAGACCTCCAGGACATGCACACCACCTACCAGTGTGTTTGTTGTTCCTCCTGTATGCACTCCTAACATGTACTGAAGCTCTCTTTTGGATAGATTACATAGGTATCGATCATAGTCATTGATATTTACCAAGGAGGTTATGTTTTTGCCGGCGTTTGTTTGTTTGTTTGTTTGTTTGTTTGTTTGTTTGACTGTTAGCAACATAACTCAAAAAGTTATGGACCGATTTTGATGAAATTTTCAGGATTTGTTGGAAATGTGAAAAGGAAGAAGTGATTTCATTTTGGGGGTGATCCGGAAGAAATCCTGGATTCTGGATCACTTTGAAATTTTAGTTAACATTGTGGTAAATGGGGCCAAATATTTTGTTTCTCAATATCTCGGTTAATTATTGACCAAACTCCATGAAATTTGACTCAGGGATGGACAATGGGATCCTCTTTCATATTCCAAAGGCTGATCCGGATCTGATCCAGAAGACTGATTTTATCGCAATTTATATAAAAAATGGGGGTAGTCCTTGGCGGAGGTCTGCGCTCTCTGAGTGCTTTTCTAGTTCTTAATAGTTTATTTATTTTTTTTAAATATAAATGAGTTTGTGAGAGAGTGCTCAGTGTATGACGTTAAATCCCTCGCTAAAACAAATAGCCCTGCACTGGTCTTAACCTCAGCCTGTTCAGTCTGATAAAAACAACTCTTTGTTGTCCGCTGAAGTGCATTATAGACTCGCCAACATCTTTTAAACCAAGCTTTCCCCAAGACCACAAATTAGCAGATGTATGCGTGTAGAAGATATGTGTTTGAGAGGTCTTAAACTGTTTTACAAATTAACTGGCTTCATCTAGTTGTTGTTCTGTAAGTTCCTTGTAATTACAGCTATGGATTGACCCAGTACCTTGCCAAAAATCTTCCTTTGATTAGCAATTATCCTAAAAAAGCCACTCCAGACACTCCGGAGAGTTTGATCCAGGCCTGTTTTTCCACTCAGTGTGTATGCCGGGCCAGTCTGAGGTTACGGCGGTTAACTGCGGTCCACAATACTATTCTCTCCCAGATGTTGGGTTTCTCTGGCTCTGCTTGGTTCCATATGGTTCCACTTTGCTCACCGGGGGAGGAGAATAAATGATTTGTTTTTCTATTGTGGTCAGGCTCATTACGCACTTATAAAACCGTCTTTTGAAGATTAGAAACTTGTGCCCGTGCTGAGCCAGATATACGATGGCATGTTAGCGTGGAATGTGTGGCTTTCCCCTCAAAGCTTGTACGGTTTTTCCATGGTTGAGTTTTTAGACTTACAGGAACACAGATTAGTGCTAGTGTACGACATCATCCCAAGACCTTTGGATGTAATTGGAATCATGTCTGGTTTGTTTTGGATCATCCCAGTGCGTTTTAACTCAAGAATAATCCAAATGTCCTTTCTAATTTTAGTGAATGATCCAGTTGATATTGTTAAATTCTTTTTCCCTTCATAGCAAGTCAAAACCATTATCGTAATCTGAAAACACATAAATGCCATTTCCAGGAATATGCTTTGGAAATACGCTGCTGAAAATCATTAACCATATAAAACAATGAAAATGTTTATTTCACAGCAAGACGGTTTAGAGTTTGATCACTGGGGCCTGTCTGTATGGAGTTTGCACGTTTCTCCTTGTATCTGGGTAGGTTTTGTCTGGGCCCTCTGGTTTCTTTCATCAACATAATCAATACATAATAGGTAAAATTCTCCATCTGAGGTAGTCCTGATCAAGCACTCAAGATCTGGAAGTGACAGGTTGTCCCAGTGGCATTGAGGGATGGGTCAAATGCAGAAGACAAAGTTTTTTATGGGGACAATAAAGAGTACTTTAGCCTTATGAACACCCATAACACCAATATATAAAACTCTCTATTGTTGTCTCTCACAACATAGCACCAACCTTGATAGTTAAATTTATTGCCTTTATGCTGAGTAAACTGACAATAATTATATTACTATAAAGCCACAGTGTAAACTGTTAAGTTGTATAAGCTACTGCTTTCTAGTAGCCAGCTGTTTC
This sequence comes from Boleophthalmus pectinirostris, assembly GCF_026225935.1. Taxonomy (NCBI): domain Eukaryota; kingdom Metazoa; phylum Chordata; class Actinopteri; order Gobiiformes; family Gobiidae; genus Boleophthalmus; species Boleophthalmus pectinirostris. Next base: position 18,120,138 of record NW_026571018.1, on the reverse strand, counting down.
CTAAACCCTAAAACCATTTTGTTCATTTTGACTAATCGTAGTTTCTCAATTGAAAACATATTAAATGTATTTATTTACTTGCAAAACATACACAAACATTTAAAATAGTTCATATAATTCTATGAGACTTGTAAAAAGGATCTCTCCAGAAGCTACCTTAGCTTTGAGAAGGGGCTCCAGACACAAACACACATACACAAAAACACATAATTACAAGTAACAATTTCATATTATCCTGTACCTAACATCACCCTACAGTCCTAGGGTCCCTTTGTTTCCTCACAGTTAGCATTGGCCCTGTTTCTGCCACATTCATACATTTTTGTAAAACATCAAGCACTATCAATGCTACTGATTGTACAAGTTTGACATGTTTGTACAAGATTATTCTACAGCCACTTGTTCTGTTCAAAAGCACACTCAACTGACAACGCTGAAGTTTTCCCACCCCACACTTACATGCTTGTCTACACCTCTGCCTCCCTCTCTTGTGTGCTGCCCCGTACACAATACCCCTCCCCTCTCTCTCCTCTGTTTTTCCGGAGCACTTTGGGGAAGTGTTGGCGTGTGGGGGGTAGCAGGTGTTCCCTACCGGGCCTGCCCTGACCCCTTTGCAGAGGTTAGTGGTCTGTCAGTTGCTTGTCAGGCCTATAAGTAAGCCAGGGTCACGCTTCTAACTGAGAGGTCATGCACACAACGCCCATGAAAAGAAGAGCCGCGATGAGAGGAAAATGGACTCCAACCGCCTTTCTCACACAAGCACTCATACACACATGTTGAGTTTCCATGCTTTTGAGGACTGATCCTACCCTTAACCATAGCTTTTGCTAAATCTTGTAGGCCCTGTACCTGATTTTTCCCATGTATTTGTGCAAAATGTATCTTACCCCAGAACAGATAAATTGTAAAAGCAGCTCTTTAGGTCAAAATATGTTTGTATCTATTTATATGTCTTTTTGTTTGATAGTCAGGAAGTGTACGTTGGCATGCTAGTATCCTCTGATATTTGTAAAAAGTGCTTTTAAACTCATTGTAGTAAATAATTAGGTTAGGTGTAGTTGGAATACATAATGTAATTGAGGAATAACTTTGGACCACTGCAAACAATTTAAAATGAACTCATTTTTCACAGTAAAAGGACAGGATAGATTTACGTCATGGAGTCCAGATGTTGTCCCCATAAGAAAGGCAAATCCCTGTGATGTGAGTGTGTATACAGATTTTATTCCCCAGAATGTGATAAATACCCACCCACACACTTGGACCCGTTACCTTGGACTTTCTTCAGTCCAATAACAACAATAGAAGCACATCTGGCGGCTGCTCTGAGGCCGTGTCACAGTTGTCCTTCAGCTTTTGAAACACAGTGCCCTGGAAAATAAAGGGCTCCGACAGGCGTGTAGTTCTTCACTCACTCTGACTGGCCTGAAAAAAGACTTTGGAATGTGGATATTTCCTCAAGTGAAGCTGCGGGCTATGTTGTGCGGATCAATACGGCTTTAAACTGACACAGTTCAGGTGTTTAAGGAGGGAGAGAGCATTTCAACACATGCTCTGTTTACACACCAGTCGACTCCAGCCTCTTCCCTGCTTTAAAATGCTTTTTATTGTTTCGCAGAAGCAATATACCTGTTCCTGGCACTGCACACTGAGCGTTTTCACTGAATCAAATGACATACAGCATACAGATTTTTGGTGTAGTGCTGAAATATAGATTTCAAAGCACTGAAGCAAGAGTATATTTCTACAACACTCTTTGTTGTTTTTTTTTTACATTGTTCTTCTATGATCAACACTGCCAGTAGACTTTGCTTTTCCCTTTTTTGTATTCCTGTATAAATCATTCACTTTAATGGCAGGATAAGAATGTTTATCATTTCCAGTAAAAAGTATTCTTTGAAGAAAAAGTGTTTTTATCACACATTTCTTAGCTATCAAAACATGGAAAAATGTAAATGGTTTACAGCTTTACACAACTTTTTTCTGTATCTGTAGTACCTTAATGTTTTCAGGTATCATAGTGGTTATTCTATCTAAGTATTATTTCTTTCGAAAATACATCTATGGAACATCCTTAAAAGTGCACTGTGTAATTGTCCATCACCTTGTGTCTGTGGAAATGTGCTTAGAATATTCCACCGTATGTTCATAAATTTAACAATCTCCATGTGGAGACTAACAAACCAAACCACAGGTTAGATTTGTGGAGAGGCAAGCCCACTCACAGTATGAATGGATGTTTTTAAGATATGTTGGAGCAATAAATAACACCTGTAGTTGAATAAATGTAAGACAGATTAGTTTAATACCATACTGTGGACAATTTAAACTAAAGCTTTAACAAATAGGTTGTGGACCCTCTTCAGAATAGTCACACATTGCACCTTTAATGCAACCTGGCCCACAGCAGATTCATATGTGTGTCACTCTGTTTGTGAACTCACTGAGTTTGTGAACTCACAAATATCGTGGGAATCCATCTTGCTGTGTAAGACTGCCTTTAATGTAGCATCTTATAAAATTCACTTCATTTTTCAAAATCACAACAGTAGTCGTCTCGTAGGGCTTCACAAAATTGCTGCTCTAACGAACATAAAGTTAGAAAATCAAACCATGAAACCACAAAAACCAAGGAGATTAAGCAATCAAGTTCCATCCTATCTTTTATTAGTGCAAGACATTTCCACACATTAAAACTCCAGTTGATGTCTTAATGAAATGGTTAAATTAGTTTTACCACAGTGGGTTGAGCAAACATCTCTGGGGTGAGTAAACAGCCGCCGCCTCTGTCACGGGGCACTCTCAACATGATATCACACATGTATTATTTTTGGAGAACGCTCTTCACTGGACTCCTCTCAGGCGCTGTGACAGGCCCTGCTTTCACACTGGAGAGGCCTGTCAAAAGCAGGAGAGGCAGTTTGATGTTCCTGTCTTCATTAAACATGCTTTAATTGGCTTTGTAAGGAATAATCTCCCCATCTCTCTGCGTCTCCTTGTGTGTTTGGCAGGCAGGCGGCAGAAAAGCAGCGCTCGTCTGTCAAAACGTCAGCCCTGTCTCTGCTATGAAAGAGACACATGCCACGGAGTTGTTGAACAGTGTGTACAAACACTCCAGATCACACTCACGCTCCAAAGCCCTGTCACTGTTTGCTTTGAAGGAAATTAGGAAAACATCGCTGTCATGTGCGCAGTGCTGCTCGGAAAACTTGTATTTTTTTTACCATCTTCTAATGACCCTGATCTCTCACTATACAGTACATCCGTTCATCACATGGTTCATCTGTTATTATTGGCGACAGGATCAACAAATTCCAAAACCTTGGAGGTGGTTTGTTGTCAAATTGAAAAGTGGGAGACAGATTTTTGTAGCGCACAAAGCATTACTACAAAATAAAGCAAACTGGTTGGCCTTTACTGATTAGCAGCATCATGTTCTTTATAGTAATGATGATCCAATACCAAGTAATACAAGTATCACAAGTATCACTATATCAATCTGATACCGATACTATTGACATATGTATTAAAGTGCACTGAAGCTTTTTTACTATACAAAATTCCACCTTGGCATCACTACATTGGCTTCACACCAACTTGAAGAGATCTAAAAATTAAACGTACGTGTTCAAAATGTTCAAAACAGTATCCAAAAAAGTGTATATATATATATATTTTATTTTTTTTTAAAGGTGCAATTTCTGGTGGAGGGTCTGCCATCTGCTTGTCTTCATGGTGATGTTAATGTTTTTTATTGCTGCGATGCTCCACAGTATAGCATTAAACAAATATACTGTATCTTCTCTTTATTACATTATAGGTGTTTTTATTTCTCAAAATTACCACAAACACATGCATTATTAGGGTGCATGAGCCCACAAAGATCTGTCCTGTAACTTGTGTTGTGGCCTGCTTGTCTCCATAGAGATTAAATTAAATTTACTGCTATACTGTCAAAAAAAAAAAAAGCTTTAACATCTACAGGGAGTCAAGCAGGTGGCTGACCTCTCTTAACTAACCCAGTATTGATATATCAATATTTGGTATCAGTTCACACGTCATTACTTTGACACAATGACGAGTTCAACAGAAGCTTCACTAGAGTAACCGTAAGTGACAGGCCTTGTCAGTCTGTTTGCTCTTCTCCCTGACTTGTAGCACTTCAGCTCTCCACTGTAACCTTGAGCGTAATGGCCCGCAGATCTTTCTCTTCAAAAACAGGAATGCGTCCATCACAAAGCGTAACCTCCCTCACCCTCGATATTTAACGCCGCTCTTCTGATGGCGACAGCTTTGACAGAAGCACGTCGGACACACACAGAGAGGCCATTACTGAAGACGTGAGTGAATGCGCTCCCAGCTATCCCTCGTATTCAAAGTGGATCAGAATGACATCTTTTGTTTATGGACTCCGCGGTTGAGGTCGTCTTGTCGCTCCGTGTTGCTGTCACTGGAGGAGCGGAGATTTCTGCTTGTCAGGATGGTTTGGAGTTTGGTGATGGGGCATTTAAATACTTATGAGACATGACAGGGTTTCAGAAAGGCAGAGGTGAATGTTGTGGAGTAACCTTGATTAACATAATGGAATTTCAAACACTTCACTGATCCATGGGTTTAAAAATTATGAGAATCTAGGACCGTTGCCAATAGTGCTTTAAAACAAAATATTACATCTTTTGAATGAGAAGAAAGTCATGTCAAACCATGAATAGAATACAGAAGGATAAGTGAGTTTGCAATGGCATTTTGCATTATAGTTCATATCAGTATTAGTAAGGAGCTTGTAGGGTCAAGTCTTATACTAGGAATGTGCAAACTTAAAAATTGAGTTGGATCAGAACTACTACAATTTCATCAGAATTGAACTAATGAGAACTGACTGGTTGGCGTTGGTATACACAAGTTCTCCAGGCAACCAAGACCCACCTCTGATTAAAACATACTAAGACATGCCAGTTGGATTTCTTTCCCAAAATGCTAGCTTGTGTATTCCTTTAGTCATCCAGGAATGTTGAATAGTGACAAAGGTTGCAAAAAGTAGAGAAAGGCTCTACATTGTTCAGATGACTATTTAAACTTTTGCAAATCATCCTTTTTTTTAAACCTTTATTTAACCAGGAAAGTCCCATTGAGATTCAAAGATCTCTTTTTGAAGGGAGTCCTGGCTAAGAGGCATCAACAACCCACACAGACAACATTTCATATAAATTAGTTATAAAACAAACAAAAATAAAAGTTAGAAACAGTGACAGGTCAGTGATTGCATTTCACAATCAAAGCTTTATGTCAGACTCTTAAACAGTCGGTAGAAAACAGCACGCAAAGAAACATACCGTATTTTACATTTACTTTTATAAGTCCCACTTTTTTTCATGGTTTGAGTGGTCCTGCGACTTATACTCCAGTGGGACTTTTATGTTAAAAATTTCATACTGACAGCTGCGAGAGGCTCTAGGCTTGTGTGCTAGTATTTACTACTCCTGTTACTGCTGTACTACCATGGATCTACTGCGCATGTCAGCTGCAGAAGAAAGAAAAAGAGCCGCCGTTCTGTCTGTATCATGTCAGTCTCCTTTTTCCACTGAAAAAGTGACATTTAAACAAACATAAAGACAACCGAAACCATCCTGTTGGGATTCAGAAAGGCCGGAATAATTCTAACTGGAACCAATGCTGAGTCTGACGATGCGCTGACTACACAGAATAGGAAGTGGTGCTTCGTTTACCTCTGGAGGACGCGGAGTTGCTCAGAAGTGGCACAGATAATGAGGAATTCAATGGGTTTTGTGATTTGGGGTGAGATCGAGAGTTATGTTGTGTTGTGTATGCTATAGTTATCCGAATAACATTGATTGTTATTTTTATGTTACGTTAATGTTATGTTAACAGCCTGTTGTTCTTTATTCTATTTTTATTACTATAACTTGTCTTTCAAGATGAAATGTCACTTCCTGGTCTGTGATTTTATAAAATAAATTTCCACCAAAAAGTGCGACTTATATATATATGTTTTTTCTTCTTCGTTACGCATTTTTTGGCTGGTGCAACTTATACTGCGGAGCGACTTATAGTCCGAAAAATACAGTACTACAAAAAATAGAACAATCCAGTCACAACATGTGCAGTGTAGATAATAAGTTTTGAATTTTTTACCATTTCGACATTACATACCAGTATTGAATCACACGCTAGTCTTGCATATAATTACTAAGAATCCTCCCAATAATGTCTGAAGCACTGACCGTCCACCATCTCTGCACATTTGCACTAATGGAGTCGCATGGATTCATAGGAATGATCCATCAAGCACTCAGACCCTGTGCTCCCTGCGTGATTTCTCATTAATCTCTCCAAATGTGGCCAGGCTTTGGAAAATGACATTCTGTTTTATTCAATGGCTCTGTATGCGCTGTAGTGCACAAGAGGCCTCACTGTGCACTTAACCAGTAATGAGTAGTATCACGCTGCACACACGGCTACGCACAAAAGAAGTTAATGGGAGATGCCGATGCTTCCGATAACTAAAACGACATCTGCGCGCATCTGTTTGGAAATTGAAGCCGGCCTTGGAACGCAACATTGACTTTGTTTTCTGTCTTCACGGACCAATTAGCACTAACAGATTTACACCAGCAGATCAATGTGAAAACAATAACAACGCTGGCGCTTTTTTCCAGTCGTTTGATACCAGCGTGGTTCCACTGTGCCCATTAGCATTACAGAACCGTGCGCACCCTGACCTCTGCGAAATCTCCATCTCACACACATCCCCGGAGATGTTTTTTTCCTTTAATCTGGAGAACATACAAGGCCACACACCGAATATGTGTGTGTGTGTGTGTGTGTGTGTGTGTGTGTGCGCCTTCCCCTTCCCCAGCCGCTTCCCTCTCCTCCTCCTCCTTTCGGCATCCTTGCTACACTTAATTAACAGTTATTAGTGTTAGCGTAGCGCACCGGATGAGATGTCACAAATCATCAAGTCTCTAGGTGCAGCTCCAGCAATTAAGAGCTCAGTCGCACCTTCCCTCCTGCCGCTATTTGGTGCGTTTCCAGTTTTCCTTTTTAGACCTGAAAACACTAATCAAATAATTTCTGCTTTGAGATTTTCGCTGTCATTATTTCGAAACCCTAACGATGCACACACACACACACACAACTTGGCACCTCCCTCAAAGCTACCAACTACCCGTCGTACTTTACTGCTCTACAAAACTACTTCAAACTGTCTTTCTTAAGCCATAGGATTTAATTAAACCCAGCAGGCATTTCTATATCTGCCTCTGCATATACTACCTCTATAGTGGGCTGTCACATTGATTCGAATAATAAGTAATTAGTCTGTTTTGAATGCTTTTCTCAGTGCTGTCAATTTGTCCTTCACATGCTTAATGGATACTTAATTGCTTGAATTTGATGAAGAGTGAGCGTATTAGTTTGAGCTTTCATCTATGTCCTTGCGAGAAATAAAAATCAGTTCACTTCATCTCGCCTTGCTTTGCGGTAGGTACGTTTTACTTATTTCCAGGTCTTTTGTGGTTGACTCCAGGTCTGGCTTCGTAGTGCTCTCAACGCAGAAGTGTAGTGGGCTGAAGTGGTACTTACGCTGACAGAGAGGGGTCCTGATGAATAGAAATGGGTTGTTTGAAATAACTGGAGTGAATGTGGAAAGGTGGATAGTGAAACAAATGCTACACAAAGGGACGCTGCTGAGAGACTGACCCGTTTTACTCAACCTCAACATTGGAGCAAGGTTTCAACAAGGTGGACTTATAAATGGTCAAATGTGTTTAATACTCATATATTCAGGTCAGTCAAACTTGTAAATGCAATCTATTAATGTGTTTGTTAACCATTGTTGATTATAGATGCTTGTGTTGGCGACAGTAGCGCAGTTTCGTGTTGGAGTGTTTTGTCCACTGATCCGAAGGTTGCCAGTTTGAATCCCATTCTCGACACAAAAATGAATACCATTGTTGTGTCCTTGGGCAAGACACTTAACCCACCTTGCCCCCCAGTGTCTCTATACACTGATGTGTGAATGGGTGAGTGGTTCCTTGATGTAAAGATTGTTTGTTTTGGTTGGGCTGTTGGTGCGTCCTTGGGCACACCATGTAGCTCATTTCTTTTTTCTTAATTTTGACTGTTGTTGTGTCCCATTTTATCTAATCTTTCACTGCCTTTACTAATAAATAGTGTGAAGAAAATCATTATAGCCTGGATTGGTGTACTGAATAAATGTAAAGTCCCAGAATGAGGACTTAATTTAATGGGTTACTAGTAGGGATGTAACGATATCCAAGTCTCACGATACGATATCATCTCAGTATGAACCTCACGTTACGATATTTATTGCAATATCGTGGGAAAGCTCTTGATATGGTGGGGAGGCTCACGATTAGAGATGTAACAATTTTAGCATCTCTCGGTATGATATTTTCATGATATACATTTTAAGGTATGATATTTATTGCGATATTTTGTGGAGGCAAACAAAACTGTGAATATGCTACTTTTTCCTCTTAAAATGCCTCTACAAGACTCAATCCGAAGAACTAAGACTTTAGGATGTTTAGAACTGTTATTCTTCATGTAGTCTGCACTGAAATGGAGCAAAGGATCATGGTCTATGTAGTATGTACTCGTACTATGTAGTTCCCTCTGTCTTTTTTAGCTATTGCTGCACCATAACTCTTAATTTAAGCAAAGAGACTTTTAATTCAATATATTGTGATGGTCCACGATATTATTGTGAGAACTTTGATGATACGATATCATGATATTTCAGTTATTGTTACATCCCTAGCTATTAGATCACTTGTAGTTATGTATATGTAGTTCCTCATTCATCAAGGCAAGTTGAAAAACAGAAAATGTTTCAAAAAGGTATTGAGTATAGTATGGGACAGTATGAGTCATGATTATCATTTCCAAAATTATTGCAATTAATTATAATAACAATGTTTATTACAATTTCTGACTGCTTAAAATATGAGTTTAAAAGACATTATTATTTCTTCTTCTGAATAATTATGCATTTAAACAACTATTAAAGAATTGTACTTAGAGTCTGTCTTTTCATTATGCTATTTACAGTTCTCAAAAGCCTCCTGGTATACATGTGTTAAGAGAGTGTAAAAATGTCGAGAAAGCACATATTAAAACTGTTACTCTTTTAAAATTAGCTTGTCCCATAGGAAAATTAAAGAGAGTTGTTCAGTTGTTTTAATTCGAATGTTGGAAAAGCAGCTTACTACAGAGGGAGCTTTTTGTTGCCAGGTTCGTATCGGCCCTCCCTCAGGCCGTATCTGTCAGGTGTCAGCAAAATAAGACCAAGTTAACAGTTATTAGAAGTGTCACTGGGGCGGTCATCCATCAGCAGCAGTGAGCCCTGAGCTGACACAGTGACTTCATGTGTAAACTCTGTTGACGTGCCTGGACTGCCTCTCAGCTCCTCTCTCTGGTTTTCATTTAACAGAGATGAGATCTGGAGAAGTGAGTGCTTTGAGGAGCTGTGTGTAGTGGCTGTTGCTAACAAGAGCGATATCTATTGTGGCCCACAGGAGGTTCAGGGCTGGTGAAGTTTGTTATTGTCCTGCAAAGATGTAGGCAGAGACACCAGATTGGTGCGCAAACATATTTTCTTTAGTGGAAATGGGATTAAACAGTGGTTTCCAAACTGTGTGGTTGTGTATCCTCTGAAACTTTTGATGATTAGTTGCTTACTGTGTGTAGACTTTTTTCATATGGGTGGTCTGAGGGTGGCACCGGGGCTGGATCAAGTTTGAATACCTAATAGTTAGCATACTTTTAATATATTGAAGATTTATTCAGATGTGCAGTACATTTAAGCACATTAGGCTGGACTGAATGATTCAAATGCTCCAAATACAGAAAAGATGGCTATTTAATTTTCTTTTTGTCTATTACCTTCTTTGTGTACCTACTGGGTAATTCTCCATACCCCCAAAGGTTCCCATACCACAGTTCAGGAACCTCGAGGTTTATAAATTTTTTGTTCATACAATTTCATAAAAACAAATTTATCTGGGAAATAGGGGTGTAGCAATATCCAAGTCTCCCAACACGATATTGTCACTGTATGAACCTCACGGTACGATATTTATTGCGATATTGTGGGAAAGCTCACGATATGGTGGGGAGGCTCACGATTGGGAATGTAGCAATATCCAAATCTCTTGATATGATATTTTCACAATATACTTCTCACGTTACGATATTTATTGTGATATTTTGTGGAGGCTGTGAATATGCTACTTTTTCCTCTTAAAATGCCTTGACAAGACTTAATCCAAAGAATTAAGACTTGAAAGTGCTTAGAACTGTTATTTCTTCTTGTAGTCTATACTGAAATTGAGCAAAGGATCATGGTCTATGTAGTTCCCTCTGTCTATTTTTTAGCTATTGCTGCACCATAATTCTTAATTTAAGCAAAGATACTTATAATTTGATATATTATGATGGTCCACGACATTATTGTGAGAACTTTGATGATACAATATTCCAGTTATTGTTACATCCTTACTGGTAAAACCTCTAAAGGTTGGGTTCAAACTTCAGGTTGCTTGTTATATCCTACAAAAACTATCCAAAAGAATACTGTATATATAAAAGTTAATTTATTATTTTCCTCTTATTTATGTAGCACTTTTCTTAACAGAGTTTCAAAGTGCTTTACATATAGATAAAAACGAGGCATAAGTCACAGGTTAAAACAGTATAATACAGAATAAAAATAACTGCTATTGCACAAATGCCATTCTATATAAGTGTGTTAAGCTCTGCAAATGCTGACGCAACGTTGTGCACCAATATCTCCTAGAACAGTAGCTCCTTCCGTCTGGTATAAAATAAAAGAAACACTTTTATTACTGTGCTTATCTGTCTGTATTGTAGTGCAGAGTAAAATAAGATAAACATGGGGCACTGTATAGTTGGCTCATTTAATTTGCAATTATCTGTGCTCTGTGGTCCCATTATCATGTTTTAGTGCTCCACCTTTATTGTGAACGTAACAACCAAATAAAGTCAACAGCTACTGGCACTGTTTTCTCATTAAGCCTGGTGATAAATCTTTCTCCTGAAATGTATGTTGTACTTTTTGTTGTTTTATTAAGAGGAGGAAATGGGACTGATGCTGCTTTAAAGGGGTTCCATTCACAGATGTAGTACACCGTATTTTAAAGACTGATGGTTCTGTAGCTAGTTTAGTAGTGTAGAGCTGAGAAAATATTTGTTGTACTATTTTAGTTCTACAATGTACTGAACAAATAGCTCTGAGCCATTCAAATTAAAACAGTTTTAATATTAAATGCCTTACTAACCTAATTAACTCAATTTGTTGTTATGGTTCACTCAGTTTGGAATAAAAGAACAGACATTTTAAACCACTGAGGACTTAAAAAAAATTAAAATTAAAATTAAAATGATAATATACAGGTTTAAGACCATTCAAATATGGTTGGTACTGTCTCAGTCTGAAGTATTGTAGTATTTTGATGTCATTGGCTCTTTGCTTGATAGATTATAGTTCTATTTCTAGTTTTTTATAGAAAAGATGTATATTTTTTACATTCTGAAACTGAGGTGGGCGCGACTGTTGGGCGCCATTGCTTTTACTGATGTATTTTGTTGAAACCAAAAACAACACAAACGAAATATTTCCCATTGGATTCCGGGAAGACCATGGCCATTATTTGTGCAGCTAATGGGAATCCTTAAACAAGTTGATTATCCAGCCACACTTTTGTCTTTCAAACAACATGTCCGTACTTTGGTAAAACTCTGGTTTCAGTGATGGCAGTTATGACCTCAATGTTAAGATGTAATTAATGTTTTAAACCAGTTGGAATGCATCATGCTACAGCCATTACCTCAAGGTTATGGGGTAACTTTTCCATTGGAGGGTCTGCCATCTTCTTTCTCCATGGAGATGTTGTTGCTTAGTCTGGAATATGGCAATAAACGTATCTATCTTGCATCCGCACAATATGGTAAATGGTCACATTTTTCTATAGCGCTTTTCCACCTTCAAGGCACTCAAAGCGCTTTACAACAAGGAACCACTCACCCATTCACACGCACATTCACACACCAGTGTACGCAGACACTGTGGGCAAGGTGGGTTAAGTGTCTTGCCCAAGGACACAATGACAGCATTCATCTGTGGGAGCTGGAATCACACCAGCCAACCTGTGAGTCAGTGGATCTGACTGCTCAACCTGTGATGTTTATGTTGAGAGCAGGATTCGAACCGCCAACTTTTAGATCAGTGGGCGAATGCTCTACCAACTGAGCTACTGCCGCATTCTTACTGTGAGTTGGTTTGCCTCTCCCCAGATCTGACACGTAATTTAGCCCTATGGCATCACTAACTATCTCCGCCGAGATGAATAAATCATTATCTCCATGGAGAGACACTGGTGATGGACCCTCTACCTGAAAATTGACAAAGCGCATCTTTAACTCAATTTGAGAAGCTATTTTTTTCTGATCAAATTCATTACCTTTTATTATACCAATTGCCATCATGATTATACCCATTGGTTCAGGACTTTGGGTTCTGCAGTGTTTGGCCTATCTCTGGTCTGTCTGTGTGTCTGTCTGTGGTCTGTCTGTGGTCTGTCTGTGGCCTATCCCTGGTCTGTCTGTGGTCTGTCTGTGGTCTGTCTTTGTGTCTGTCTGTGGTCTGTCTGTGTGTCTGTCTGTGGTCTGTCTGTGGTCTGTCTGTGGTCTGTCTGTGTCTGTCTGTGGTCTGTCTTTGTGTCTGTCTGTGGTCTGTCTGTGTGCCTGTATGTGGTCTGTCTGTGGTCTGTCTGTGTCTGTCTGTCTTTGTGTCTGTCTGTGGTCTGTCTGTGTGCCTGTATGTGGTCTGTCTGGTGCTGATAAAGGTCTCATCAGAGCAGTGGTCGAAGCGGCGGGAGCGCTTTCATTTCGCCCTCATTACAACAGCCTCTGGAGCGTCGCGGGGCTTCAAAGCTGCTTGATTGCATTATGGGAAATTTGGCGTAACATGGGCGTAATCTGTACCATGTGACAGTAAGACTAAACCGGTACTATAGAAAAGAACTACAGCGCATTCGCAAATAGTTTTTAGATTACAATTACAGCTACTCACGTTACTGTAAATGAGTAGATTTTTTTTACATTTACAATTTACAATTTTACATTTTTTAGTAGATTTTTAAATGTGTACCTGTAATTGAGTATAATTTTAGTAATTGTGCTATATTGCATTTTAAAGGTCCTATACTATGCAAAATTGACTCCTGTGCGGTTTAAGCCATATTATAATTGTTATTACCTCCTCAAAAACATACCTGGAGTTGTGTTTTATTTTTTTCACACTTTGCATAAACCTGGTTTATTATTAGTCTGTTTACATCTTCAAAGCGCAAAATGCTCTGGTCCACCTTGTGAGCTCATGAACTGGTGGTTTTCAAGTTAACGTCTACCTTTTGTGTTCCACCTTGTGTTCCACCAAACTGAATATGCAGGGTTTATGTGTTAAATTTCTGTGAATGAAACACAATACTACTTCAGGTATGTTTTGAACTTTTTTGACGAAACAACATTATAACCAGGAATATATATTAAATATAAATATATTAATAAGTACACAGTACTGATGCCAATTGTTCTAATGCACGTTTGTCTCACTGCTGTCTCCTTTTTATACCCACAAACATCACCTGATGAAGGATAAAGGCCAAAATGTTGCAACTTTGTAAACAAAGTCACTGGTGTTGCAAGAGAGACAGTGTGTTAGACTTCTACTTTCTTATCCTCACAAACATGACAGCAGTGCATCGCCTGCTCTGATTGGCCAGAACTAAGAAAACAGAAACGTATTTATTTACATATTTTTCATGTGTACTTTTTTATTTTCAAGAACAAATTTGTCAACAGTATCTGAATTTGCAAGAGTACTTTATTCGCCATGTAACTGTACTACTGCTTGAGTCGATTTTCTCAGTACCCTTTCCTGCACTGCTAGATTGTAATATCACCTGGACTAGAGCATGCAGTCAAATACTATACAAACGACCATGTAAAGTCAAACATTAGCCTGATTTCCACATGCTGTTTGCAAAGGTCATACACGGGCAGTCCCTGTTTATCACTGCAGCAGTCATTAAACCGATTGGCCGTAGATAAAGAGCTGTAAAAGAATGGTCATTTTCACCATTTTAGAAGGGGTGATTATGGGCGTCATTAGCATCCATCATTATGTGTAAGTGGGGCCATGGTCCACTAAATGAGATCGGGCGGTTTGGCTGTGCACGCCATGACGGAGGGAGAGAGGTTCTGTAACTGTGGGTTTCAGAGTTATGAAAAATTATGAGTGTTGCCATAGCGATTAAAGGTCCTATATTACACAAAATTGCCTCTTGTGAGCATTAACCATGCTACCCCTCAAAAATATACCTGCAGTTGTGTTTTGTTTCATTCACACATGTTTGAGTTACCTTTTACTGTCAGTCTGTCTTCATCTCCAAAGCTCAAAATGCTCTGTTCCACCTTGTGATGTCATGAACCCTTAGTTTTCAAGTTTCATCAGCCACATTTTATATTTAGTTCAGTGAAGATTGGCAGTTCCACGGGTGAAACCATCCAAATGATTTTAGTGAAGTGTGAAGTTTAAAAGACAATGGAGCACTTCCTGTAGTACCACATGACATCACAAGTTGGAACAGAGTGTTTTATGTTTGAGAGAAGAGCTCAGCCTAAATACGCAGGGTTTGTATGTTAAACATGTGTGACTGAAACAAAACAAAACAATATAATATCTACTAAATGAGAAAAACTACTCAAAATGTCATAAGAAAGATAAAACTCCGTTCCAGTGTTCAGTGGGGGAGTTAGCATTAGCTCCAAACATTGCAACACGGTTTGAACAACTCTTTATAAACTGGTGTATCAAGCCAAGGTCCATTACATCATCTTGGCAAACTTTTTAAAAACCATCAAGAGCAGTTTTCAGCTATGTTCAACAACACTCCATTGTTGGGTTATTAGCAACAAGCTACAACCGGGAGTTTTTAATGGTTTTTGGTTTGTAATAAATGTTATATGATATGATACTGAAACTGAAAGCACTAGTAGCTAGCATGATTCAACAGCTGGTTCCACTTTGTGGAAACTGTCTGACCTTGCAGCATTAGAATTTGTTCACTTGACGCTTGGCAGGTACTTTTTTATTTAACCAATCACTGCTATTTGGTCGCGACATATGTAATGCGCCAAATCCTGTGGGAAGAAGGACAATAACATCTTTCCCCTTGATAAAATTTACCAAACATTCTCTTTGTTCCGGCTATAAATCCTCGATCTCAGGAATCGTTGCCAACACAGAATGTATGACTTTGTCTACATCCATCTTGACCTCTTTGTTTACTGTTGTGCCCATACAGGTGCTTGAGTTTGATGTCATGGCTTCATAGCTCTTCGCTGACTGGCCGGTTGTGTGTCTACAACGTCCGGGGTTCTTGCAAACCATCTAGTGTATTTCAATTCCTGATTTAGTCGCTGGAGAGAAATGAAATTGAGCAGAGGCACTTTTGTCAATGTTTGCTAGTGTGTGCATTGTGTCACCATGGAAACTACTGAACAACCCACCATATTAACTTCATTATCGAACACCCCCAGCGTGATGACACTGCAAAGTATCAACTCAACATAGTGATTTGGGGAGTGCTTTTTTTCTGACTTTTCCTTATACATTTCTGGAACAGGAGTTTTCATCTTTTGATTTGTCTTCTGAATATCAAGTAAAAAGATTTGGATGAAAAGTACGGTGTATTTTTCTTCAAAGTCTTAGAGGACGATAGGGAGGGGAACCTCAGGGTCCCTCACGATTCAATACAATACACGATACATGGCTCACAATTTAATATTATAACAATATTGCAATACTTGTGATAATCAATAATATATTGTACATGATACTATTATGAACCAAAATAATACATTAATGATTTGTTTTTAGCAACAATATTTTTTGTTAAACCACTACTTCTGCAAAATGAATATGAAATAGATCTATTTTAACCATCAAAACAGTGAATATGTCAAATGTATTGCATAAATAATTTTCCTTCAACTAAATAAGCACCAAAACTGTGGTATGGTAGCAAAAATTACTCTGATGCATAGTGTTTAAAGAAATACATAGAAAATACTTGAATATTTTACAGTTTTCTCTCTCTATCATCACACCAAAACCTGAGCCTGTGTGGTCTTTGCTTCCACAATTGCCTCAAAAACAGCTTTCCTCTTGATGAATTAGTAATGCCTAAAAGAGCGGTTTGTCTGTCTAAAGGCACTGCTTTTGACTTGGTTAGAATAAGAAGCTTCTCAATTTTTCATGTAGCCTTCAATTTAACATGTGCTTTAAATCTGTGGAGTGCTAAATTGTTTTTTAATGTTGAGGAACATGGTGTTTTTGTGAAAAATGCACCAGTAGCAGGTAGAGTAAGCTCCTATTTGAGAGAGAGTAACAAAGCAAAGCTAAACCAATATGTTGTTTTGACACGAATCACACCTCGAGGGGTTTTACAAGGACAGTCCCAAGCTCCAGTGGCTGTAGATGACAACAGACCACAACAATTACAGTTTTGGAGTTGAATAATGACACCACATTCTGAGGTTTGAAAAAAGAGAGGGAAGATGGTGAACTTTGTGCCACTTTTGGTTTCATGTGGATATGCTTTGTAATTACAGAGATCTTCACCATCTGCAATCTGACAGTTAAACAGCATAATCCACCATAGAAAACTGGCTTGTCCTCCTTCTCAGTTTTAAAGATCCTATATAACACAAAACTGACTCTTGTGAGCTTTAAGATATGTTAGAATATATTTTGTTTCGTTCACATGTTTGCGTTCACGTTTGCGTAATCCTTTATTATTAGTATCCTTTATTATTATTATTGTGTCTACATCTCCAAAGCTCAAAATGCTCTGGTCCACCTGTTCCAGAGATTGTCAATTCCGGGTTGAAATTATCCAAATCATTCTAGTGAAGCTGTATGGAGTTTAAAAACACAGTGGAGCATTGAGTGTTTTGTGTTTGGGAGATGAACACAGCCTAAATATGCAGGATTTGTGTGTGAATGAAACACTCAACCCAACTCCAGGTATGTTTTTGATGAGGAAACAGCAATATAACATTGATCACAAAATAGTGTAATAAAAATTATAGGGAGTCTAGTCTTTTGTATTATGTGTGGATATTGTTGAGTCCAGCTCTGTGTAGTGGCGTGAGGTTTTGTGATGCTAGCTCCAGTGTGAATTCATTAGTGGTGTCAGGTGTTGCTGTGCCCAGAGCCTTGTGGGTGGCAGGTGCTTGCAGGGCTGCCCAGTCCTCTTACACTCCTCTGTAGTAGTGCCTGAACTCTATTGAGCGTGACTAAAGCACACTTCTGGAATTTTCCTGGTGAGAGACGGTCAGGACAAGGACACAGGATGAACACCTGTCACTCTTTTGGACGTCCTACACTGAGATTTAGACCTTTGTCTGTAATGCAGAGAGGCTCAATTTTGATGTACCACAGGCTTATGAAGAAAAAACAATTACTGTATTTTTCAGACTATAAGTCACACTTTTTTCATGGTTTGGGTGGTCCTGCGACTTATACTCCTGTGCGACTTATATATTAAAATTTTCACACTGAAGCCGTGAGAGGCTCTAGGCTTGTGTGTCAGTATCTGCTACTCCTATTACTCCTGTACCACTGTCACTTGGCTCTACTGTGCATGTCTCCTGTAGAAACGGCCTCTGTCCTGTCTGTATCATGTCTGTTGATTACACCATTATTTCTGTACCACTGAAAATTGAAAATTCAAGTGAATCAGTGACGACCGAAACCGTCCTGTCGGGATTCAGAAAGGCCGGAATAATTCTAACTGGACCTGATGTTGAGTCTAACGACAGCTACACTGTGGAAGTGGCGCTCTTTTTACCTATGGAGGTTGCGGAGTTGCTTGAAAGTAACACCGAGGATGAACAATTCAATGGATTTAGTCATTTGAAGTGAGATGGAGAGTTTGGTATACTTGTTCTGTTCTGTTGTTTATAGTTATCTGAATAACTGTTCATATGTGACGTCTGTTGTTCTCTATTCTGTTATTACTGTAACTTGCCTTTCAAGATGAAATGTCAGTTCCTTGGTCTCTGATTTTATAAAATAGATTTCCCCCAAAAAGTGTCACTTTGCTGTCCTACTTATATATGT
The DNA here is from genome assembly GCF_026225935.1 of Boleophthalmus pectinirostris. NCBI lineage: Eukaryota > Metazoa > Chordata > Actinopteri > Gobiiformes > Gobiidae > Boleophthalmus > Boleophthalmus pectinirostris. Next base: position 18,101,885 of record NW_026571018.1, on the reverse strand, counting down.
TTTTTCTTCTTCATTACGCAGTTTTTAGCTGATGCAACTCCGGAGCGACTTATAGTCCGAAAAATACCTTAAATGCATTTTCCTCGCATAAAATTAAATGTGGCTTATTCCGATTTTAATCTCTTTCATTGTGTTTTGGGGAATATAATTGAAAATCATAGTGTAATGCAGTCTATATCTATAAGCTCAAAGTTCCTTCTTTTCTCTGTGTGGTTGATCATTTAACACAGATACTGATGTTGATATTCCAAAATATGTATATCATGTATAGAATCTGCTTCTTCTGAATGTAGACACTGACACCTTCGAAGTGAGTGAGGAAAAGTTTCTGAGCAATCAGAAAATTTGTGAATCACAATATGACGATTTCACCAAAATAACAGATTGTTGCATGGATCAGATCACATTTGAGTTTATAATGCCATATCCCCCAGCCCTATACTAATGTCCATTTTGTATTGTAGATATTATCTTATTATATTTTAATGTTCATGAGAATTGAGTCTCAAGCTGTTTTCTTGTTTGTCTGGAGACTGTCTGGAGAGGAAACAGTAAGAAAGAAAACTGAAGTGAACATCTGTCAAGCATTAACCACCTTGTGTAGTGACCTTCCATCCTGCCCTGCCCTGGGTTACCTGTCCACTGCAGCACATGAGGTCAGACTGTGTGGGTTCCTGTCTGGATCAGTGCAATGTCCAGTCCCTTGTAAATGGCGTAAATCCTCTTAGAGTGTGCCTGTGTGGGGCACAAAGAGAGAGGGGGAGGGGGATGGATGAGAGAGAGAGGGAGAGAGATAAAGAGAGAGTGTAGCTGACACAGAGCGAGCCCAGATCATCCCGCTGAAGCCTGCTGTTTGTAAACACACACATGTAAGCCGCGCTGAGACACTGCCGATGATCAGGCTTAGAGCTTGGGTCCTGGGTGGCCCTTTAACGCACTCAGTCCCAGAGGGCCTCCATCAAACAGCAAACAGTGTGGAGAGAAAAGTGAAAGATACCACTGGACTATTCTCCCATCGCACACACACTGGCACTCAGTCCGCTCTTCTGGTAGCTCTTTAACAGGAAAAACAAAATCTAATTACATAAACAAACACAAACAACAGTTATGTTTACAGAGAGGCCAACACTCTGTGAGAGAAAACAGGCTGTGTGCCCTGAGAGCTCCACTCACATAACCCCTGTGTGAATGTGCCAGTGTCAGGGACCAGCAGAGCCACTCACAAAGTGCACATTTAGGACCCCCTGCCCAACAGCGCGGGGCAGTTTGTGGAGGAAAGCAAGGAATGTGTCCCGCGGGCCGATAGAGCCTCTCTCAAAGGCATCTCTATTACAGCAGACAAACACAGCCTTATGCCACGCTCAGCAGCGCAGCACTCATGTCTCGGGATGATGCCCCACGCCAGCCATGCACGCGCCCTCCTGGAAATCTACTGGCCCTTCTCTCCACCGCACAAGCTCTCATCTGATGTCTGTTTACTCTCTGAGTGGAGCGTGTGCTCTAGAGGCACCTAAATGTGCTCTTTTTGATCCTCGTTTGACGATAATGAACTGGAATAAGAGCCTGCACTGTCCTGATGTTCTTTATCTGATATCACTGATTATATGATGCTGTGTTAAGCCTCTGTCATCCTGCTTTATTCTCAGTGGAACAAGGTGCCAGAGAAATAAGCTGGTGCCAAACGTGACAGCTCTGCTCAGGTCTGTGCAGCTGGTGGCCTTTTATCGATAGTGACAGATAGAAAGGCCTGTGATCTCGCAAAACACCCTGCTCCAGCTCTGATTATCGTCCCCGCTGATAGCGCCGCATGCTAATCATTGTAAACATCATGTTGTGGCTTTGACACACTTAGGCTTATCTGTAATTGGTGTAATTGTTACCAGCGTTTAACAAGATTGTCTTGGAGATAAGCTGAGTGCCAAATGGGCTGGGTGTGGGAGCCTGCTTCAGATGTGCCTCTGCCAGGGCATTAGATCAGCACTAAGTCTTCTCTCGGCGCTAATAATGAACGGCAGCTACGCGCCCGGCACAAATCTGATAAAGGGGTTAGCTATGAAATATTTAAATATACAGGGCTTCAAAGAGCCCAGCTCTCATGTCAACCCCAGACCCCCTGCTGCCGGCCAAAGTCTGCTCTGTGCTCCACATGTAGGTTAGAGCTCTGACTGACACTAAATGACACCATGGGAACAGACCTCCACTAATGACTCACATGTGTTATTTGAACTGATGCTCTACTACTAAACAAGAGCAGTATTTTCCTTAAATGTGTATACTAACTGTATATATTTGGCAACATTATCCAGGTTTGTGTTTTATAAAGTATCTTCTTCATCCCCTGTACTGCCCTGGGTGACAGAAGTGGTAGAAGGGGGCAGGGTTGTAGAGGTGGAGCCCCAGGCAGCGTACAGGCGTTTGATGTCTGTGGGCCATCTCCTGTCCCTGTGGAGCCTATCATCACACTCCCACTCTGGGCTCTGGAGAGGCATGTTTGAGTGGAGCATGGGGGGTGGACTGCCAGGATGTTTGCCTATGAAGGATTTTTAGAGACCAGACCTCTAGTTTATGTTTTGGATAGACTGTTCTTATTTTATAACTTATTTTATGGCTTGCTATTTGATCTAATTTTGTTAATCAAGACTGAGATCAGTGTGGGTCAATGATATGTTTGGGTTTTTTTAATTGAGAGATCTACAATGAGTGACCTCTGTGGTTTGGAACAGACTTTGGAGAATGAAATTAGGCTGTTTTCTGTTTATGTTGTGGTCATATATACGTATATGTTGTCTATGTCCTAACCTAATCACTCGCTGACGTGCTTTCACCTTTTTTACACTGTTGCCTTTTGGTCAGAGATAGAAAAATGGAAGGACACGTAACCAAAGAAAAATAATCTTGCATTTAAAGGAGCGCTGCGTTAACCAGGCTGGTGCCACCTTCACTAAATTTTATTTCTCTCCAGCGACTAGGTCAGGAATACGTAACACAGAATACACTAGACGGTTTGCAAAAACCCCGAAAGTGCGAGTCCAGGCACCAGCCAGTCAGTGAGGAGCCGTACATTCTGTGTTGGAAATGATTCCCAAGATCGAGGATTTAAAGCTGGAACAAAGAGAATGTTTGGTGAATTTTATCAAGGGGAAAGGCCCTTTTTTATTGCTTTTTATTGCCCTTTTTCCGATCGGATTTGGGAAAAGCTTAATATACCAGTTAGCCCTGTTAGTGGCGCATTACATACATCATGACCACATAGCAGCGATTGGTTAAATAAAAAAAGTACTTCCCTATCGTCAAGCGAATGAATCCTAGTGCTGCGAGGTCAGACTCTTTCCACAAAGTTAAACCGGCTGATGAATCAGGCAAGCACTGCGCAGCTTTGCCTCCAATTTTTCACAGTATCATATTAAATGTATCTATTTCCATGGAGACAAGCACCATGCCAATTTACAGGTCTGATTTGTGGAAAGGTGGGCCTGCTTACAGTAGAATACATGTTTTTCAAGGTATTATTTTATTGTTAAGAGAAGCACACCTATAATTCAATAAGCAAGTTTAATGCCATACTGTGGTACATTCCAGGGAAAGCAATCTCCCTAGCACCTCCATGGACACAACCAGGTGCTGGACTTGTACCAGAAAAGGTAGATAATGCACCTTTAAATATGGCAATGTCATTTTTTTTTTTTTTTTAACTTAGCGGTAGTGGTGCAATGACTTGATTTTAGTTATATATGAAACATTAAATCAGACACATCTAATGGTTAGTAGCTTGCATCTGTGCGCTTTGAAGAATCAGACATATGCTGTTGTCAAAGGCAAGCTTGTGATTGACTGGCCTGAAATTATCCGCGGCATCACAGCCCACATTCCACAGCAATGTCTATAATTTTACCAAAAAAAAAAAAAGGTTTCAGTTTTCTCTTGCCATTCTATGCCTTGTGATAGGTATAATGTGTTAGGGATCGTACTAAAGAGGAAGAGAAGGTTAAATCCATTTTCTTGTCTGCGTTGATTTCATAGGGTTGCCTGGCAAGTCTAGAATGACATATCTCTGGAGGGAGATCGGTTTGGTCCACACTCCCTCCTTCGAGTCTTAAGCCATACAATGAGATTTGTTTATTTCAATGACACATGCGAAACAAATGAGCACATTGGTCATATTAGCAGCCATATTTGTTTTGATATGGACAAATCATGCGTGTCCCTAATTGGCTAATCCACCTGTCAATCATGCCGATCTATACTCAGGGAGATGCACTGGTGACTAGACTAGATTTTTGTAAAGTATAGCAGGTGTATAGTCTGGATCCCAAGAAAATCAAAGGGAGTCCCAGAGTTAGACTGATGGTTGGAGCGGTCCCTCTGCTGACAGCCCTGCTCCTTATGCACGCACAATGTCGAATGGATCTGATTATTGCCTACCAGATCCAGATAATGTCTCCCATTGATCAGGCCATTTATCTCAAACTGCCCGGGCCCAGGCTGCTTTCAGAGAGCAGAGATAAAGAGATAAGTAGATAACATAGTCTCTACTGGCTTTTAACATCCGCCGCACACACAGCAGAGATGCATATTACTGAAGACTTTTTGACCTAAAGATGAAATATTATGCATTTATGGAGGTTTTTAGTATTAAACTAACATATGTACATATATAGATCATCACATTTTGGTCATTGTTAATTACAATATTGGTAAAAAAAAAAAAAAAACTCCAGGTTTGTATGTTTACATTTTGTATTTAATAAACAACATCTTTCCAAAAAGATGGTTCCACTCTGAGACTGCGAGTGTGAGATGGTGCCCTCCTTTCGTTGCTCCATGTATTACAGACGCACATTAATATTAGAGATGAGTGACAGATTAATTTATGTCTGGCTTCGTATCTGAAGAACTGTGAAGAAAGGGTCTGTCAGAGGTGTCAGAGGGGAGAGCTGGAGATGAGGGTTTGACAATGAGATAAGGTCACATGTACTTTATTATTTTATTTGCTTTTGACTGCTCTTTTGTCAAGCAGAACCAAATGCCCAGCCTAACACACAGTATGCAAGCGTGACAAGTGGGTGTGTATCAACATACACACATTAGTTAATAGTTTTAATTACAGCTATATTTACACCTCACTTTAAGAGCCAAACCACAATAGACGTTGATGTTTGTTCATAATCTTCTCTTGAAATGTCAGTTTGCTCCGTGATCTCATCACACACCACCACAGTTACTGCATCTGGCACATGAACTGTCTGCACAGTAGTCAAAGTCATTTTCTAAATCTGTTCATTTGGACTGTGTTTTGGAGGGTTGGACTCTGACTTGTGTTATTCTCACAATGCATAGCAATTGAATCTAAATAACTTTGGATTGGTGCAGTGATCAAACCGCAAAGGCTACAATTAATTAATTAATTAATTAATATGATAAACAAACATAAATCCTGTATTTTTATGGATAGAACTTTATAACCAAACCTCTACAACTGACTCTTGATTCACTAAAATATAGTTGCAAGAGCAATGTGTCTCAGTGTGTACACAAACATGTCAGATCCAGGTCTTCTGTGTGAATGGCCCTGTGTCCATACAAACCTCACAGAGCAGTGAGTCTGGAGACCAGCTCAGAGTAAGTTCCTCATAGTGATGTTATAGTGCTGCAAGATTGAGACCTGTTTGAGACACACATGTTTAGAGTTGTGGGTGCCCAGTCTGGGTGGGCCACAGACCTGCTGACAATCCCACTAAGCTGTCCTCATGCTATGAGCCCATGTGAACTGAAGAGGAATGAGCAGAGGCTGCTGAGGGCCAGTGGAGAGCTGCATGCTGCTCATAAAGGAGCGTTTTGTTTTTGCTCTCTCCCAGTAGCAGCAGCCTGCTGGGGAATTCATTAGCGGCTGACATCATCTCACTCACAACAGAAAGAATATCTTTCTGCCTGCTCCCCCTACCTCCCTCCTCTCTCTCTCTCTCTCTCTCTCTCTCTCTCTCTCTCTCCTCTGCTTCGGCTCGTCTCCACTCTCCCCTTGCGCGCCATTTACACCACACAGAGACACGTTGTGGTGCGCTCGTGCAGCAGGCTGTTGGACTCTTCTTTCCAGTGTTCGTTTTTGTGGTGGAGCAACTGAGGTTGATCCCGTTGGAAATCAGGAAGTGGGCGGACCCGGTGCGCAGCAGCTCAGAGACCGCGGGATGAATGGGAGTTTGTGTGGAGTCTACCAGCGGAGAAACGAGCGACCTGCGAGTCAAGACCGGGCTACACCGAGACCGCGACGCGGAGTGTGGAGAGGACGTGTCCTGAGCGCACAGTGCTCGTGCACTGCCTCAGCACTGTGAGGAGCTCGCGCTTGTTGGATTCATTTGTTTAGTTGGCTGCATTGGTCGCGCGCTGACGCGCTTTTGGGTTGTTTGTTCCTTTCGGATCTTTGTGAGAATATTCGTGAGCGGATCCGCTGAATTGAAGAACGGAGAAAGGCGAAGGGTTTGAGCAGACGCGCACGGTGAGACACATGGCGCTCTTTGTCCAAAAAGCGCAATAGCTTTGTGCGCAGCGTTGGATTTTCTTGGAAAGGCTGTCCGTTTTTCCGCATGGCTGTCATCGCTATAAACGGAGTAGATCTCTTCGCTTCTTGTGTGGATTATATTGTTTGAGCTGCAGAATGTGAAGCGGGGCCATATTTTCCAGACCAAGTAATATCACGGACTTACCTTGAAGCCTCGCCACATCAGAGGTATGCACCGAGCCATTCTAATCATGCAGTTTTAAGGACGGCTCTGCTTTCTGGATTTTACGGACAGTCTTTGCTATAGAATAAAATAACTAAATACAGGCTGCTTTATAATATTTGCATTTATTCAAATCCCCCTATCCCCCGACAAAAAGAACGCGTCCACACCAGCTGTCACTGGACTCAAATTTCAGCATGTTTGTTCTGAGTTTTATCAATATTTTGATAGCTATTTGGTAGTTTTATGGTAAAGCACAAATGCGTCATGAAATGAGTTAACATATCCTCACACTAAACCACTTGACCATTGTGTTTTGATGGAGAGTGGCGTTGTCCCCGTGCGCGTTGGCATCTGTTGTGACGTCTTCTTCATTCTTGCTCCTTCATTCGTATGCTATATTACCCACTGTCTGCAATGTTAATAGCATACGTGTAGTTTTTAAATCAACGCTGTAGTAGATGAGGTACATTTCCTTTCTTTTATAAAGTGAGTCTGCACAGAGGCTCACGGCGCAGTGGCGCTGTTTGTTGTGGAGCCACAGTGCCATCAAGTGGTGGCAAAAGGAATATCTGCTTATTTGGCTGATGATTCTAACCATGCATGGTCACGAATATTGGGAGTATTTTTAAGACAATTGTGATTTAAGAAGTTTTAGTCATTAGTTGGCAAAAAATGTGTAACGTACTGCATTTATGTGGTTAGAGATGGTAAGAGTGAAATAATGCTGTAGTAGTGGTGGAGGGTCCAAAACCTTCTTTTCACCATTGGGATGTTGTTGTTTTGTCTGAAATGTGAACCAAACGACATACATCTCCATGGAGACTAAATGACTAAATGAGAGTAAATTAAAGATATGTTTGCACCATACTGTGTGGAACATTTCAAAGCTGACAAGAGACAAGCAGGTGATGGGATTTAAAAGTGCACTGCAGGTTTTCTGCTGGGGGGTCCATTTTTGCATTTTACGTATTAATGAACTATTATCATCTGCTTAATTACCCCATCATGCATTAAAAATTTGTTTTGCTCTTTTCCAGGGTTCCGATGCAGGCTCGGAGAAGTTTTTCAGCACAGCAACAGCTAAAGGTACATATTTTTTTTATTATGCAAGTACAATGTTAATACTAGTTCTATAATTGCTGGGTTTGAGGAAAGGCACCTTGTTATTCTTTCTATTTTAAATGTAGCCCATAGCTCAATGGCCTGTGTCCTGTCTCATTTAGGCCTGTCACAGTAACAACATTTGGTGCACGATTTATTGCTACAGAGAAATATTACTTTGTTTCACTGTCACAAAGCAGGTTAAACCCATTTTTTAAATAAACAGTATCATTAAAAAGACTGAGCTGCAAAAATATATAACAGAATGATCCTATGGCATAAACCTCCCCACTAATGCCAAGAAAAGGACCCACACTAAATACTGAGCCCCAAAATTTACTGTCCCAATTTGCATATATTGAACAATAAGTCAATATAGTTATTATCGTGACAGGCCTAGATAGAGTGAAGTTGAAGCATGTCCCCAAACCCACTGCAGCTGTGTGGATAGCTCCAAAAGCCCAGGATGAGGCTGAGGCAGGAGCAGCATATGTTTATGAGCTCAGTGTGCTAGCTCCACATGTGACCTCATTATCAAGTCACTAATTTGCTGTTAAAAGCCGTGGCGTTTAGTGTGCGGGGGATAATGGAGGCTGTGGGTGAATGGACATTCCTGTGTAATGGGGGGAGTTACCCGGCTGGCAGGCTCGAGATCAGGGTCACGACCTCTTCGTGGCTACAGCTCAAATGGGTGCATCGAGGTCATTGTGTACACCTATAGCTTAGCCTTTCTCCGTGCTCCTGCCGTACTCAGCTCTGCGCGTAGACACTTCCCACATTGTTGCCTTTGATTCCCCTGGGCTTGATTTGTGGCGTGTATTGGGGAAGACTCAATAGCCCCGCTTGATAGGAAGGTTTCCTTTTCAACGCGCTGATTTGGGTTCCTTGAAAAGATTAAGGCTTCTTTTGTGCAGCTTAAATCAACAAGGGGCCGTCCTCTTTCCTCTGTCTGAAAGGAGCTGACCGGGTACACAAAATACGCTCTCTCTCCACTGCATGATACTCCACTCTCCTGGCCCCTATTTCCATTTAAATGTCTGCTGGTTCCCTTTGACTGTGCCTCTGCCTCCTCTGCCGCCATATGCTAATCGTCGGCGTTAGCGCAAACAGAGGAGTAAAAGAATCCAGGTGCGAGGAGAGCTCTAGAAACGCTGGTATTTTTATAGCGGCTAGTGTTGAGATTAAAGGTTGGGCTTTTGTTAGCAGGGATTACAGGGAGGCGAATACAAGGGAAGCGCAAGATAGGCAACTGCTCCAACATAAATAGCAAATGAGGCTGGTTTGAGGGACGTGTCAATATTTGCCCAGCAGCAGGTGCAAAAAAGCCTTGAATTGTTGACACTATGCGGTTATGCTAATAATAAAAACATGAGCCTCGCAGATGAGGAGAGGTAATTTTGGAAGTATTCATCACATTATGAATCAAAAATGACTTGTAAACATCCTGTCATTTCAAAAATTGCTTGTAAATATACCTTGTTAATGGTTGTGCGTGCAAAGAAGGCCATTATAATTCTATGTGCAGCCCGGTAATGATTGGCTGTTTGGTTTGTGGAGAAAGAGTGGAAATGCGCCGTGGGCAAGCTCAGGTCTCTTTGAAGACTTAACACTGGCCCCTCATCTTTTAATCTCCTCGCCTCCTCACCTACTCAATAATTACACTCTATTTTTCATGCTCACTCAAAAGCCATTGTGTCTCCGCGCTCCTCTTGCCCCGGGCCTACACTGCATTTTAAACAGAAAATCCCACTGATGAAAATGCATCTTTTGTATTTCCAGGCATCTATTTGTTTTGGTGCTGTCGAGTCGGCTTCACCTCAGGGCCGCTGGTGTCACTGTGTGCAGTTGTCTAATGCAGAGCTCTTAGAAGCCTTTGTTTTTCTGTTCACACTCTGGGCTCACTTTGCCCACCAATGGATTTCATTAACTAAGAGTCATTAGGTGTTAGCTATAATTACCGTTCCTGTCAATGCACCTGCAGGTGTCAGCGCGCTAACCTGATTCATTTGCTTGGCAGGAGAGAGCACTGCTTCAGTCTGTGGGCCTAAGTGAAAACAAATAGCTTTCCCATAGTCTGTGCTCTTTGCAAAGCACTGTGGGGGAAAACTGTAACTGCTGTAACACTTCTCAATAGAAAGCAGTAAATTTGCAAATAAGGGTCTTGAAAAAGGACAGATCTGAGGCTCTCACTCAGTGATTCCTGTGAGGACAATGATTAGATGGAGATGAGTTCATGTAATATTGAGACATTTGTGAATCTGTGTGATGCCTTAAAGAACAGGGCTCCTCACAAGAGCCCACAGCTGTGTGCCTGTGTGAGCACAGGGTGCGGGGGTGAGCTGGAGTGTGCGCTGTAGTAGATTCTCACTTTCCTCTCAGCTGTATCACGCTGATTGCACCATGCTTTGCTGGAGTTAATGTGAAAATGAAGCGGTGCTACATTGAGACCCGAGGCTGTCGTCAGCGTGAAGAGCTGCAGCTGAAGTGTGGCGGCTGGAGAGCGTCTGTCGCTGGGGAGAGAATAATGTGCCGCTGTGGAAGGTGTTATTTGCAGCGCTGATGGCATTGTTTAAAAAATAGAGGGAAGAGAAAAGCGGAGGTGAACTTTTGTGGCACATATCAGAGCTGAAGAGCTCCCTGGATTGTCATAGAGAGCTGTGCTGCCAGTGAAATAGCCCGAGAGCGTATTACTGCTGTGTGGGAGTGAGCACGAGGCTTGTTTTTCTCTGCCTGTTTCCTGAGAGGAGGACCGCTCATAGAGCTGTGCGTATTTCAGGCTGCGAGCCACCACCTGCTGTAAGCTCAAGTGATATAGAGCAACAACCATGCCACAAATCACAGCGGCAGTTCCCTGACTCATGGAGGCGCTAGAGAGGAGCATGGCCTTTCTACTGCCCGGGGCTCCCCTCACACTTCTGTCTCTGTGGGTTTGAGTGTCAGGGACAGAGGTGCAACTTGACCTGATGCACTGGACACATGACCTGAGCGCTGGGACTACTGTTGTCACGATACTAACATTTCAAAGTCGATTTCAACACTAAGGAATTCACTCAATACGTGATACCTATAACCAATACCACAATGAAGATAAAAATAGGAATAGTATGTAATTTCCATATACAAAATAATACTATAGGTACATGACGTCTTATATTTGTTTTGATAAAGCTCAAAGAACAACTTTTGGCCTGTTAATGTAATTTTTGTAGTATTGATACTTGCTCAAATGCTTTAGTTTTAGTGTTGAGTCGTATCTGATTTGTGATAGGTTTGTTATTGTACCTGGAACAGATGGTCTGAGCGCTGGTTTTCTGTGCACAGAGAGGAGCAGCTCAGACAGTTTGAGCCTCTGGGCAGTGCAGAGGTCACAGACATAACCCAGACATAAACTGTTGGAATAAAGCGTGGTTGCACAACAGCCCATCTTGGTCTTATCCCCTCCATAAGTGGCTTTGTATTTAATAAGCAGACTGTTTGGACAAATAAGTGGTTGATCTGAAGGATTGGAGTCTGTATGATCCATGAGTGAGGCAGATTCCAGTCAGATCCCCAGTGGTTTTTCAGCTTCTGTTGTTCGGCTGTCTCCTGCTAGGAGCATTTAATTCATCTCTAGGGGTAAAGGAAGCTCAATATCCTGTGCAGCGGAGAGCAGGGCCCCCTCCCATCACACGACAATAATACAACTACAGAGCGGCTGTATTTCAGCTCCATGAAAGGGCCATGCCTCATCTGCTGACACAGGCAAACAAAGGTTAACAACTCAAGGGGAGCAGGCGTGATTCACTGCTGCTGTGAACAATGAGCCAGACCCCAGCAGCTCTGACCACTCAGACCAGATGGACATGTGCTCTATTATACGCACTGTCACACTTTTACCTTCAAAGCGCTTGTAAACATATATATTTTTCCTATAGAATTATATGGTTATATGTGATGTTTTTGTGGAAATTAAACTTTGTATATATTCTTATTCCAAAATACCTTATGTACATTTTAACTCGATTTTATAGGGTTTGGTGTATCAAAAATCCTGTCGCATGAGCAGTCAGACTTCACATTCAATACTTGCATACTTGTGATTTTTGTTGAAATATAGCAAGATTTACTTAAAGTCACTTTTTAGATTTGACATTTTCAAATTTCTTACATGTATTTTTCTATGCAGTAATCTAATTAAAGGGAAACTGTCTCTTGCCCCCACGTGGGAGTATGCCATCATCACCTTGTAGAATTTAAAAACCACCAATTCAGAAAGCAGATAGAACCGTATAATTCTAAGGGGACGATTTATTATAATTTTAGGGTTGGAAATTTGGTTGATGTAGAACAAATAAACTGCTTTAGAATGTCCTTGGTTTGTACTAAACTGGAGTAATTTGGTGAGTGGCTGTGTTGGAGCAGAGCCGTGCACACCCGTCCCTTTCCTCCCCCTTCGACAGCACAAAGAGGTCATTCAGAGTTTGTTCCCCAGGTCCTGAGGTTAGAGACTAAGTAAATCCATCCATCTTAATGCACTTATTTCAGCACCGGGAGAGCAGGAGGGAGGCTGTGTAAACACTTCAATATCCGACATGCCATGCTAAACCCAAAGAGCCTGGAACCCATCAGGGCGAAATTAAAGGTCTACATCTCAAACACAAACATTTAAATGGGCTGCACTCCAGAGATCAAAGTCAAAGGCTCCAGTTTTCCTGCTAGCCTCCCCATGTCTGCCACACTCAGATATGTGGCAGTGTAGTGCCCAGTGAGTACGCCTCTGTACTGCTTCTGTTGGCTGGTGTGAACTGGTGACGCTCTGTGGAGTATTTACGCTTGGTCTTGGTTAAACTTTATGAAAACACACTCAGTTTATTCACAAATCTGCATTCCATAACAAAAACAATATTTGGTGAGAATGACCAGGCTGTTATGAGAATAAATTTTGAAGCGTAATGTATTGCTACAGAGATATACTGGGATAAGCGATAATATTGAAATGACTTTATGCCACTTACACAAAAACAATGGTGCAAGACAATTCCAATAAATTATTTTTAAATAGATTGTATCATTAAAGTTGCACTATGTAACTTTTCTCATGGATGGTCTATCAAATGCTTTTCTATGACATTAAACAGCTCTACCTTACATTTATTAAATTACAGGTGGTTTTATAGCTCAAAAATAACTAGGCATTCTGACTGAGCGGGTTGCCTCTCCACAGATCTGACCTGTAACTTGGTCTGGTTTAGTTTCCATGACGATAGAAAGGTTTAACACCACGCTGTGAAACATTCGAGACAAAGAAATAACATCTCCATGGAGAAAAGCATTTAATGGACTCCCCACTAGAAAAGTTACACAATGCACCTTTTAAGCTGCATAAGCTCAAAACAAATAAATGGCAGAACGAACCAATAATTAGGCTAAGTTTTGCAGTTCAAATCTTATTGTATTACAACAAAAATACTCCAAATCTCCCCACTTTTGTACACACGATACATATTAAGCTCCAAAATACTGTGTATTGTTCCAGCTTTGAACGCTAAATCAATATAGTAATTATCTTGACAAGTTTAAGAATGACTATTTATAACGCTAATGCCATTCTTAACTTAAAGCAGTAGTCTAGTTTTACTGTTTGACTTTTATTAGAGCATGGTGACAGTAAAGATGTCACCCGCTGATGGATGTGTCCGGCTGAATGGAGGTGTTGAAAGCTCCGTTCTTTGGTCCCGAGAGAGTCCCTCCCCCATCAGCGTCACCAGCTCGCACTGATCCAATGTGACATGGGCCACTTTCTTGCCAACTGCGAAGCATTAACAGGGTCAAGGCTCCACACACACACACACACACACACACGTACACACACACACACTGGGCTTGTCAGGAGGCTGGCATCCCCACTGCGCAACTCTGTGCTCAGGCCAATTACGCCCGCGTCAGCCCGAGGTCCCCGTGGCTCACATGACATTGGCAAAGAGGACTGGAGTGCACACTTTAGTAAGGCCTCGTGATTGCATAGAGTTATATTGTGGTAAAGCAATTTTCCAAATGATGAATAGTAAAGACTGTTGCAATAGTAATTAAGAATTTTAAATATTCTATCTTTTGAATTGAAAAAGTCCTCAAAATATTACAGATAGCTGAAACCGGTAATTATGATTTGCGTAGTAAACAAGAATCACAAATATTATTCCTTTTTATTCAAGACTTAACCTGCACATTGAAGTTTTAATTAGTTCTTCATCAGAATTTTTGGAAAATAAATGATCAAACATTGTGTACTGAAAATGGGTTTCAAACTGATGAAAAATTAGGATCAGTGCCATAGTGAACAACAACCATTTAAAACTAAATATTTGATCTTTTGAATGAGAATAAGTGCAATGTACAATGCTGCATATAACAGGAAGCTAATATCCATGAATTGCTGCTCGAGAAGTATCCGGTCACATTTGTCTTTCATAGTGAACAGAGAACATTTTTGCATGTTTCCTTTTGTTGATGTTGGTAGGATACACAGCACAGGTCTGAATGAAACAGAGAAAGCAGGAGCACTGATGAGGACAGATGAAAGCAGCGCTGTAATTGCTCCCACAAGAGCGGAGGTTATCTAGTGTCTGGCCTCTGTGCTCTCATAAATATGCAGGGCACAGAGGGCTGAGAGGCTGAGAGGCTGAGGAGCCGCGGGGCAGATTAGAGCGGACTACAGAGCACGATCCACGTTTGTTAGCAGCACTGCACAGATCCTCTGCATGTGTTTCCACTGTGCACAGACCGCCTGGCTTTCATTTGTCTGGACCCCCTTTTTATTCTTTTTCCACAGCCCAATGGAGAGATAGACCAGTTTTTTCAAATACAACACTGCCCCCTTCTGGTGGCTGTGATCTGAAGGGTTTATATACAATAAAGATGGAGTGCGTGCAGGAGTGATTGGAAATTAGCAGAGTATAATGTGTGAATAAAGTATTGGAAAGATAAAATGCAGTTGTCTTTCATAACATTCTGGCTGAATTGTCTCTGGCTTGTATCCACAACAGTTTGAGGCCTGCCCAAACCCATCAATGTCCATCAGACTGTCACCATCTGGTACACATTACCCTGCTCCTACAGGGGCCTATTTGATTTCAGGGGCTCCACATCCTCACTTTATTCCACGTGTCAGGTTTTACTGTAAACACTCTCATACCAAAACTAAATGGAGTGTTTTGAGTCGAGGGTAAACTGGCCGTTGCACCATTGCATTCTGCTATAGGCCATACTTTGCTGATGGAAGGGCTCTGTCAGGTCATTTAGAGCCAGAGCTGTGTGAAGCTGTGCTAAACCCTTTGCAGTCTGTGCTCTGTGCTTGTGATGTATGAATCCCTTGGCCGCGGCTGACACTAGGAGCCTGTCTGAGCCTTCACCAAGTAGGAGGCCGTGGACAGAGCCTGCATTGTTCTTCTAAGTAACCCAAGCTCCAGGCAACCACTGCCCAAAGGGGGATATCAAGTTGTTCACTCCCCACCAACACCGCAATCCTGGCTTAAGCTGTGGGCTTGACGAGGGCGCGGAGAGCCAGCTGACTGTTTGGACGACAGCACAGTTCAAATAAACAGCTCAAATCCCCACCAGCCTCCCTCACTAAAGCGCCTGTGTAAGTATCGGCCTCCACAGCCGTAGCTCATCACCGTGAAGCCGGCCAATAGCCCTTAGCTAATTTGTGGTCTTATTTTGAAAAGCGTGTTGATGTGGCTTACCACTGGTTTTCTGAGAAAGCGCTTGGTGTGTGGAGAGATGATGGGCCCAGCTACATGTTCCACTTCCTTTAGCGTGAGGTTGGTCCTCCACCACATGGGCAGACCACACAGCCCTGGTGCACTGCAGGGAGCATTGATAAAGTAGAGACAGAGACAGGAGCACACAGTATGGGGTTAGGGCAGGTTGTGTCTTGGTGTGGCTCTAGTCCAACTGCAGTGAAATATGAGCAAGAGTAATGAGATGGCACACTGTGGTGATGCTGCTGAAGAGAGGAAGAGAAGCTACATGCAAATAGATACTTCATCTGATTTTGAGACATTTGATCTGCAATCAGAGCTATTACCCTGTGGGATAGATTATTCTTGTCTGGTGTTATCACTGCAGGCGGACCATGAAGCTGATGTGTGTTAGCAGTTGGCCCAAGTCGAAGCAAAGTGAAAGAGGCCCAGACTGATGGCTCTCTGGGGACAGTTTCTCCGTGCAGGCCTCTGCACTGGGCTCCCTGCTGAAATCAGGCTGGTGTCACTGTGTCAGCTTGAGCTGTCAGTCTCCTTATTGCTCCAAGCTACTTACCCTCACACTCTGCCCCTGGCTATAGAAATCACAGGAGGGAGGGGACAGAACACACACACAGAAATGGGGCTTGTTCGGTTCTTGACACAACAGATGAGCAGTGCATCCACCCCCTCAAGTGCAACTGGAATTCTCAGAGGGGCCCTGAGAGCCAAGGCCAGCCTTACCTCAGAGGAGCCATCTGTAGTGTTTCAGTCACCCCCCGCCGTGGATTTGGTACAGTCCTGCTGAGCTGACGGGCTGACAGGGTCTGATGGAGCACAGGGCAAAGGCAGTACACAGGAGCGGCACATGGAGAGACAGAGCTGTGAGGGCTGAGTGGGTGAGACCACGGGGAAAGCAAGGGTGTTTATAGACTTTATGAGCATGTGTTTGTAATGGAGATTTAAGCATGGTTGTGTGTGATGTTGTCGGATCAGTTGTCTATTGTCTCCCTAATCCACTACAGTGACCAGAAGCAAATATAGAAATTTCAGACGGTATGAGTGTGGCATCATGCTCTCATCTTTACTACGATGTTATTGTGACTGGACTGCATTACTCATCCTAACATGCACTTTTTGAACACTTTGTACCAGTTATGCTATAGAATATTGTTATTGTAGAATATGTAGAAAATTGTTACATTCTAAAATTGCCTTTTAAATATCCTGCTTTTGTTTGTGTAAAAAGTACAGCTTGAGGGTTTCATGTCTGAGAGTGGGAGAGTGGACCATCAATGCAGTATTTGTCACTCATCAGCAGTGCAGATATTAGAGCCTGTGAGAAGTGCCGTGGACTGGTTCTGGAGCTGGTGAAATGTGGAGGTCAGATGTTCTGGCCGACCGGGCAGCTGCCTTGTCTCCAATGGGTTTACACTTGTGTCAAACGCCACTCGGGCCAATGACTGTTTGTTGGACGGGTGCTTATTACACAGTTCTGTTATTTCAAAGCATCAGAGAGACTAGGCCTGACACCCAAACCTGCCAAGGATATGTCACCCTGAGGTAAAGTGTCCCTCGGGTGCTGCTTGCTCTGTCCTGTTGGCTGGTTGACCAATCGGCTCCTCTGGTGGTCACCTGTGCCAGTCTGCCCGTCATCAGCTCCTGATCCAGCTCCGCTCCTGTTACCTCCCTGCTGCCTGACCCCACACCCTCAGGGATATATTAGGAGGAAAGAGGACACCACATCCCAGCACTGCATCCTAGTATAATAAATGTATGATGTTTGAAGACACAGCGAAATACTGAACATTTTAGTCTGAGAAGCCCATTATGTAATGATTAAGCAGATTTCCTGGATGTTAGTGATGTGAGAAGTGAAACGAGCAGCAGGCATTTAGTCGCATTAGCAGAGCAATGGAAATCAGAGCCGCTGTGGGTGGAGGAGTGTTGCAAATGTCTGTATAATTAGTCTGAGAGTATTGCATGTTAAATGGGTTGGAAGGCGAGTGAGTGGTGCAGAGGAGTTAGTTTATGTACCTTGTCATGTGGCCTCTGGCTCAGTGTAAACTGTCTGGTGGTCTGGCTGCTCCTTCTGTGCAGCCACACATCTGTCAGAAAGACTCAAAACGTGCAGTGACTTAAGTTCAATTATACAGAGTGTTCCCATGTCAGGGGGGTGACAGAGCAGACAGCAGAGCTCAGACCAGAGTCTGTCGTTTATGACTAGGTTTACCACACAACATGACACCACTGCATGTACACACCATGTGTAATAGCCTGGGTCCTGTGCTTCACAACTTGTAATACAAAATTCATAAGTGAGACAGCCATAAAATATACATGTTAAAAGGACCAGCTTTACAAGTGACTGTGCTCCCCCTGCTCTGGCCTTTTGCTCAATCAGAGCTTGTTAAAACAGACGCTGTTACTCTGAGCGCTGTGGTATTCTCACCCACATATTACACATGTCACGCTCTCACAGCTAAAATAGTTGCCCCCTCGTCTAACCTACAACCTTTATTTCTGTTTAGCCTCCGTCTCTGCTCCCTCCTTCCCTGCTCCCTGCCTCCTGCCTTCCCTCTGCTCCCTCCCTCTGTGCTCCCTCCCTCTGTGCTCCCTGCCTCCCTGGGAGTCTAGCACTAATAAAACAGCTCCAGTACAGGACCCTCCACACGGCGGGACGCCCCGGCAGCGTAACCTAATCCCAGGCAAAGCTGCAGCTTTAGAGAGCTGCTGACAAGAAGGAGAGTGTGAAAGAGCCAGCAGGGGAGCGTCCATCATGTCACGGCCCAGAGCCCAGCAGCCCATCTGGGGCATGTCCAACACGAAGGCCTGTAAGCTCTGAGGCATCCAGACCCAGGAGACACAGGCTGAAGGTCTGCTCAGAGCAGCCAGGGTTATCTCTGTTAGAGCTGAGACAGGGCTGTATAACAGACCAATAGAAGCAGGCCCACTGTTAATATTAGTTCATATTAATAACTCTCTGAGGAAAACGTGTCAGTTCTAAATTGTATTCATGTGACCTGCAAAGAACTCTGGTGATACATATTACCTCTGCTCTGTGGGTACTGCAGTAATGATGTACAACCAGGACGACCTGTTCAAAACAGTTGTTCAAAACAATAATGTTGGGTGTGTCCTGACAGTGCTGGGATTTACAGACATATTACCTGTATATTACCTGTTATTGCATCATTTGGCTCCTGTTCTCCCTCAAGACCCTGGCCCCCTCCACCCTGTGCCCCGACACCTGTCTCCTCTGAGCACCCGTCTGTGAGTGCCTTGAGACATGACAACTGTCTTTTGGACAAACCCGCTCTCACAACTCCACAGCTGTTCTGATGCATCAGAAACATGTTTGCTGATACAGACTGGTGTAGCTACAGCATACAACAAATGATTCTTATGTTCTGTTGACTAAAACATTGGTATTGGAAGTGTATGATGGTAAATGTTTATTCCCGCCTGTCTTTGCTCAGTTTTGTTTTTTATGGCAGAAGTCTTGCGGCATTAGCAGGTTGTGTGACCCAGAGGCTTAAGAGTATCATGCAGGGTGTTCCTGCTATGTGTTAGCCTGTTGGTTTTGTGTGATGGGAGCTATGTGACCTTTGTCCTGATGCAGTGTCATAAACAGCAGTGTTAGAATACAGCACCACTATTTTAAGCCCTATCGAGAGGCGACATAAAAGCTTGGGATGTCCCAGAGCCCAGCCCAGCCATCAGTTAGGATATAATAGGGCGAAAACTGTCTAGAACATACTTTAGGGTTTTAGTTTTGTTTTTTCAACATTTATTCATATGAAATACATTGTTATTGTATGGGAAGGGAGAAAAACACCAAAAACTAAATTGTGCATATGTTTCACACACTTTTGTTTACGTTAGAGTCAAGAAAGAGGACATTATCACAGCTTTGGATTGATTTCTGTTTGTTATTACTTTATAATTTTATTGACTATTACTTTTTTATTCATTTTGTCTGTATTAAGTATGAAGCATAACTTCAGATTTCTGCTTCTATTTTTATTATTCTAAAATGATATAAATAATACTACACTAAAATTGGTATCACTGAATGCATTACCAGTGATGGAAAGAATACTTTGAGACTGTATTTAGCTACAGAATACTGGATACCTGCTAAATAAATACAAATTGTGTGACAGTTATTCTAATTTGATCTATTTGGCATCCACGGCAGCAGTGATACAAGATACTGCTTTATATTTGCCTAGCGTGTTTGCCTGCTAGGTTCCATGCATGCCTCCTCCAGATGCATTGTGGGAAATGATGGCTGTACGTTATTTGCATGGGCTCAGATGGTCTAATGTCCTGCTGTCTAATAAATACATGTTGTGTTGGCGTACTCGTCTCAGGAGGAGGCGGTGGTAACTAATGTCTCACTGGGGTAATGATTTATGCCTTTTGTCCCTCCGTGGCTCCTGTAATGAGAGGCTTTATGGCTTCACAGCTGACCTCACCGTCCCCTTGCCCCCGTTACCCGCAGTCCATGCTCCAAACAACGGCTGCAAGATTAATCGCAAGCGAAATGGACGTAATTAGCAAATCACAAAGGCTACAATTATTTAAGTACCTCAATTTCCTCCACAAACAACCAAATATCTTGTTTTATTCTACAAAACGAAAAATGCCAGCTAGTTGTTTGAAAATACATGTGATTTTTGTATGAGTTTTCATTTAATATTTCAGTCTTTTTGTCAATTTTCTTAGACATGTTTAAAATGTGAACTTTAGGGCTGCACAATTTATCCGCTACCTACTTATCTCCATGGAGATGTTCTTGCTTTGCCTGGAATGTTCCATGGTGTGACAGATAGCATTTTTTCATTACATGTGTTTCTATTGCTTAAAAATACAATAATTCTTTCTGTGAATAGGGCCGCTTTTCCACAGATCTGAATTGTAAGGTAGCATGGTTGTAAGCAGGTGACAGACCCTCCACTAGAAATGTTACGCAGTGCACCTTTAACATATGAGTGAAAACTGAAACATGAACTCATAAAATAAGAAACCCATGAATTTCAGAATATGTTTGTAGAGCTCAAAGCTATAGGTACCACAACATTTACTTAATAATTACTCAAATTGCAATTTCCTGTATATGCAGTATATGGTGCAGTTTTACATTACGTATTCCACCGCACAAGCTAACAACTGCATTCAGTCTGAAGCACAGCCAAACCGTGGGATCCAGTGTTTGCTAAACCTGTCGGGAATAGCATTTATTTGTTTCGAGGGATGAAGAAGACTGACAAATGAACCCTCATGGGGACCGCCTCCTCCGCGCGCCGCTCTTTTGGACGGCCCTGGAGTCTTCATTATGACCAGAATAGACACCTTCTTTTTAGCACGTTAGCACATTTTCAAAACAAGCCGTGCACCTCCGGGACTCCTGGGTGCAGTCAGAGATTTGGGAATTGGGATTTTCCTTTCTCCCCATCTGCTGCGGTGAGGTTGCTTGCCGGCAGCAGTCTCTCTTGACCGGTAATAGCATTTGTGGAAGATTGACGTTTTGTAGATGTAGATTTTAGAGCAGTGTTTTGTTGTTCTTTCATAATCTTTGTTGTATTTAAAGGGGGCATATGTAAAATCTTGTATTATCACTTAAATTACCTTTTATGCATGTTATAACTGTATACTCTCATCATAAGCTTACTTAGTGTTGTATTTTGACTGAGTAATCTTTTATTGTCCTGCATTTGAGACTAATGCTCAGAAAATGTTTTCACCTACCCCCGTATATACACCCACTACTTTGTACTTCAGACTGTGGCTATACATGCGGGGCTAAAAAAATGTCACATAGCCTTTTTCTTAACAATAAACATGAATGAAAATTTGCTGACTGTTTGATTGTCATGGTGAAACAGAGCGGTTTCTATTTTCAGGCTGTTTTGGGATCAATATTCTCATTTACAATGATGTAAATGTAAAATAAGAATCTGTGTATGCTATAGTTTAATACTATACAGCTCCGTAAAAGCACAATATGTCTTTCTTAAGTGTTTTTCTGTTTCCAAGAGGTCTCTTTAAATCACTAGGAATATTTCAATGCCTGTTCCAGTAAGCTTTTTTACCGAGCAGCAGTCGATGGTTATTGTCTGTATTGATTGTAATCTCTTACCAGGAATCGCCTCTTCTGACCCTTAGCTCTAATATTATGTCAACTTCTGAAACCCTCTCATCGTTTTGATGTTAATGGACAAAGATTTTGGGTGTGCCTGTTACATCAGCTTTAGTGTTTGGTCTCAGATGTGCAGGCTTCTATCGCCCTCTCTCTGTCAGGTGAAGTACTGTGCTCCCAGTGATCAGAAGTCCCTGTAGTCCATAGAGAGTTAATTACACCTTATGTATGCGCTGTCATTCCCCCAGAGCCCGAGCCGCCAGAGCTGCTCTGCACTGTTCTCCAGGACAGTCCCAGTGGAGAGAAGCCCTGGACACAGCTTATTAGCTTTTGTTCTTGGTGCTTTCAACAGAGCACAAAGCGAATTACACCTTCTTTAGACATAATTCTACAGCCCTGGAGCCTCAAACAACCTGCTCTCCTGCTGAATCTGGCCCTTAGTGAAGAGATATATATATATAAGGTTCAGGTGTATTTCCAAGAATCAGCCTAGATACTTCCTGTGACAAACACCTTTGCTGTTGGCACTATAAAATGAAAGCTGTAACGGTGTAATAACAGTCGATACTGCTAGTGAAGGCATTTGTTTTTAATTCATTTTTATTAGATGCATTTAAACTTTGAAATGCCTCAAATGTTTTGTAATACAAGAGTAATGTAAGAGTAAATTCTGACAACTACTCATCTAAATATTATTTTTCTTGTTTTTCCAGTTCCTGATCTTGGCGTCCATGTGCTTTCCTCCAATGGCTGCCAGGAGCCAGTTGGCCTGGGTGTCCTTAAGGTGTCAGGCCTAGAGCGCAGTCAGGAGAGGAGTCAGGAGTGTGCGGCCCCCTGCTCCCCTCTGCACCCCCCACCCCCCCAGCCCCTGTCCACTGTGCAGCCCCTGTCCACTGTGCAGCCCCTATCTACTGTGCAGCCCCTGTCCCCACACCACAGGACCAGCAGCCCCGCCCACTCCAGGGCCTCCACCCTCCCCCCACGGACAGAGGCGCCCTCCAGGCCTCGGACGCCCGCCGCCCTGCCTCTCGCCGCGGGCCGAGAGCCCTCACCTCCTCCCCCTCCCCGAGCCCAGCACCTGCCCGAAACACTGTCCCACCCTCGACCTCCACCTACGCCCAGTGTGCACCCACAGACCCCGTCACCCGCTCTCCCTACACACCACCCACATCTGCAGCACCCTCAGAGACCCCCATCACGCTGCCACGCCCGACCGGTGTCTGCGTACAACGGCATCAGTCTCAACGGGCACAGGTACAGCTCCTGTTGTAAAAACATAATTCATAAGAGCTCAGAGAATGCACTGGGCACATCAGTGTAAAAGTCCCATCATTCAACTCTGAATACTGACCTGTCTAATCTGTGGTGTTGTCATCTGAACTTATGAACCCACCATCAGTATGTGCACATGGTTTATTTGAAGAGGTTTTAGATGTCATCCATGTATGTTGAGTATGACTATGAGTATTTTAGCGATCTCTCCTGGGCCCTATTCAAACAATCGTTACGGCTAGCTCTAAGATCCTGTGCAATGTTCAACCCACATGGTAATTCGCCATAAATATACAAAAGCATGACACAAAACTGTCCATAGCAACTTGACAAACCTGATTCTTTGAGCAGTAGTTGCATGCTGGGATGCACGCTGATTTTGTTGTGACAACACTCTGAAGGGGTAACGTGCTGATCTAAATATGATACGTGTTAGCAGTTAATATCCTATAGAAGTCAAATATGCCCTCTTTTACGGATACAAAACAAAGTCTCCCTTTAGAGCGTTTAACCATGGTAACCATTTAACCATTGCTCCTGAAATTCCCCTACCCCCTATACATCCCCACTGCTTTTTACTTGCACTATTCTTAAAATTTATATTACATCTTTTTTTTAATGGTGATTCACATAGAATTTTGTAGTGTTTCATAGCCGTTTTGGCTCAGATGGGGGAAAATGTTGTTTTAGATGAATATTGTTATTCAAAATATCCAAAAAATGAAATAATGATCAACATTTGTCATAAATTGTAATTATATAGGAGACAAAGACATGGATTTTGAGAGCGAGCTCATACCTTAGTTCGAGATTCTTCAGATTATAAAACAGAAATGGGCTCAGTAGTGGGCCAGATCTCGTCTTCCTGTGGGGTATCCTTCATAAATCTAAGACAGCGTAGTTTCTTGTGAACCCACTCAATCCCAACAACAGCTCTGGCTCATCCTCGCAGGACTTGGCTGTGTGCGCCAGTCTCTGTGCCAGGCTCCCTGTGCACCACCAGGCCTGGCACCTGCTGTGAATAATCATGGCGGGCCCAGGGAGAGGAGCACTGCTGAAAATGAGCTTTTAGGCTTTAGCAGAAGCTGCAGAGACTGGCCCAGGGGAAAACCCACACACAGTACAAAAGACTGTTAGCTTACACATGCACACTCGCCCGTCTCATCCTCTTTTGAGGCACATGTTCACTACCTGCTCTGGAGAAGTGTCTGAACACAATCTCCTCCAAGACGATGCAAATAAAGCGGCGCTGACAGGCTTAGCAGAAGGAGCATCCGAGGGTGGTGCAGTGTTGTGTTTTCACACATCAGGTTTGCCCCGGATTTGGTGAAGCTGAAAGAGGCAGGGAGGCATCGGTACACACACGGGGACAGTTGAAGTGTGAAAACACTGTGCAGGGAATAAGATTCTGCAGCAGATGGAGCTGAGAGGTGGAGGCACAAGTGTTAATTTTGACTCATCACGCTTGACTTAACCTGGCTCTTTGTTTCTTCTGTGTCTTTACAGCAGCAGCAGGAGCAGCACTCCAGGCTCCAAGTCCCACGGGCCCCCTACACCTTCCCTCCACCTCCCCCACCACCCCCCTCCGTCAGTGGGACCCTTTCCTCTGTCCTTATCGGCCAACCACAGCGCCCCCCACAGCTTCCCCCCCTCATTACAGCCCTCGCCACATCCGCATCACCCCAATATGTTCGCTCCTCCCGCTGCTCTGCCTCCTCCACCTCCGCTCACGTCTAGCACTCTGCCAGTACCTGCGCATCCTGCTGCTGGGAGTGCTTATTCAGGTATGACACTATTCTCACGTCACCACAGTGCCCCCCAGTGGTGATGCAAAGCACTTA
Source organism: Boleophthalmus pectinirostris (assembly GCF_026225935.1). Taxonomy (NCBI): domain Eukaryota; kingdom Metazoa; phylum Chordata; class Actinopteri; order Gobiiformes; family Gobiidae; genus Boleophthalmus; species Boleophthalmus pectinirostris. Next base: position 18,077,089 of record NW_026571018.1, on the reverse strand, counting down.
CAGCTCATCGCACCCCTGAGTATGAGATGGACACAGTTGGATTATTATTTAAAGTGACCAGGGTCATTCTTATGCTCAGTGCTGAGGGAGTGTGGACTGGGCTAAATCACTCAGATTCACAATTTAACTCATGTCCTTTGCCACGACCAGTAATAACCTCCAATAACTCTATAACTGAAGTAATTGGTGTTTTCTGTCTGTGAAGTTAAATGTCAAGGTTAGAATGAAGAGAGGAGGGAAAAGGGATGGCAGTGTTTACCTGTAATAACATCCTGTAGCCTGAAATCTATTTGCTCAACACCACACACACCTTACTAGATTTGATTTGAACGGTTACAATGAAATTTTTATGAAGAGAAACAGTCCACATCCATTTTCAGGCACTGCTTCTGACTGGAACTGACTTCATGTTAGTGGTTAACTGTGTTGGGAATACATCAATACACACTGTGGAGGCAGCTACTAAGCAAAGATAATTGTAATGATCATGGTCAGGATTTTACATTTTGATCTAAGGGCTAAATTCAAGGTGTTTGATAATGCATTTTTATTAGCAAAAATAAAAACAAAGATTAGTATGGTTGAGCATGGGCATTAGATAATGCACAAGTACAAGTCAAGTCAATTTAAAGAAAATTGCAGTAAAACATGCACCTACCGAATATTACAGTTACAACATGGCTGCTGGAACTGGATGTTTGTTACGACTGGTTAAACAGTGAAACTGCGAAAATACAACTTCCCTGGGTTTAGATTGAGGAAAATATATTTTTCAGAAAAGGAAAAATCAGGAAGTAGTATTTTGTTTCTGAAGTTATTACAACCATTTTCACTCATATTTATTCTCTCTCTCTCTTTCAGAACAAGACCTCTTGCGTCAGGAATTGAACACGCGTTTCCTGGCCTCTCAGAGCGCAGATCGCGGCGCCTCCTTGGGGCCGCCTCCATACCTGCGCACAGAGTTCCACCAGCATCAGCATCAGCACCAGCACCAGCACCAGCACACCCATCAGCACACGCACCAGCACACCTTCACCCCCTTCCCCCACGGCATCATGCCCACGCCGGCACCGCCCATGGTGCGTACCCCTGCCCCAAATGTGAGGATAAGTACAGAACAAGGAGTCCTGACTTTTACAGGGCTTTTAATAACTCCTGTGTGTGTTTGTGTGAGTGAATGTGTGCTGGGCTAGTTTTACACTGCCTTCTGACCGTTGTACTAGTTATTGATTTGTTCTAGCGATGATTAGTGGTCAGAAATAGTCGTCAAGAAAGTGTTTTGTTCCTTTTAAATAATGATTCTCAAGTAAAAACTAGAAATTCACAACCCTTAACCAATTTAAAGTTTAAGTTACACAATTGTGTGGTTGTGTAAATATATTTGTGGTGGGATATTTTAGACTTGTTCCAGAGGTAGTTAGTGGTCAGACATAGAAGAAAAGGAAGAGTATTGTTTCTTTTTACTTGAGTAGAAGAGAAGAACTAGAAATACAAATAATTGCTCAAGTCAAAGAAAGAAAAACATAATAATTTGGTGATTTTACTCAACAAAACACTGAGCAACATTGACTTGGACATTACTAAAGAAATTTTAAGTCAAAGTAAAAGCATTAAAAATTCTCATTTGAGGGTAAAAGTGGTTAAAACTGTATGTAGTGGTTATTACTTCCTCATGTAGGTTTAGAAATGTGATGTAGACACCTGCTAAAAAGTAAAATTCATAAAACTATTTTTGGTAATGTAACTAGGAAATACAGCTCCTTATCACTGCCCAACTCCTTTTATATCTGTGATGATCATCAGCATGCCACAAGGATGCATTTATTCCCCAACAAACTCTTTGTATGTTTGTCCTGGCATTCCCCTTGTCTCCTGACAGCAAAGACTGTTATTTTCTAAATTGCCAATAACTTGCCCTGAGCATGTCAGATTCAGCGCCAGCTCCCAAACCATAATACAGTTAATGCATTCTGAAATTTAACGACATCATTTGGTCCTGTTTGGGGTTTTCATTACTGCCAAATGACTTCGACCACAGCTACGCGTCAAGGGGAGACCAGAGGCTATGGGTGGTTCACACATGTAGATTTGTACTGACTGCTGTCCGGGTTTGTGGAGGGCTCACTTGGCTCTGATGATGGCTCAAAGGCAGCCACTGACAGCTAATGAGGCAATAAAGCGAGCCTTTTATAGCCGCGCTGTTTAGCCTTGACGAGGGAAACGTTCGCCTTGAGCCCCTCTGCAACAGTAAAAGAGCCAGACCAAATGAGACACAGGATGCACACTGGTTTTAAATGTCCTCTGATCACGGCCAGGGGAGGAGGGGAGGAGAGGAGGAGGGAGGGGGTCAGAGAGAGTGTGGATGTGATGTCTTATTCTTAGATTGCCAGCGTGTGTAAAGAATCATGTTTTATTCTTGTTTTTGTTTCTCCCACAGTTTGAAAAATACCCAACGAAAGTCGACCCATTCTACAGACACAGTGTGAGTTTTCCTACTTTGTACTAATTTCTAGCAGTTTCTTTCCGATACAATGTGCAGTCAAGTGTGTGTCCATTCTTGGCCAGTTGTGTGCATCATTTTCTGTTTTGGATATTTTGCTCACAGCCACAGAATGTTTGTTTAATTTCTCACTATTTGATTAATGGTCTGAAACTCTCCAATGGTTTATTTATTTGTCAAAGATTATTGCCTCTGGGTTTTACCAAAAGCAATTCTTTGCACACACTACTCAAAAGAATCTGGAGCTGTATTTTCTGTGTTTTCCAAGCAACTTCAGTCATTTCTGCATCATGCTGTACATACTAAATGTGTAACCAGTCTGCATGAGTTTTAAAACATAATAATTTTATTATACTTTTTAATTTTAAGTTGCACTGTGTAATTTTTCTGGTGGAGGCCTGTCATCTGCTTCTGTCCATGGAGATATTGCCTGGATTGTCTCACAGTATAGCAGGCAATACAGTTATTTATCTCTATGGAGACAGAAGGGCCAAGTTACATGTCAGACTTGTGGAGAGGTGAGCCCACTCATAGTAATAAAGTAAGTTTTTAGGCCAATAAAAACCCATGTTATAGAGTAAATGCAAGACGAAAACATTTATTGCCATACCGGGACATTTCAGACAAAACTATAACATCCCCATGAAGACAAGTAGAACCAGAACTTACACTGTGCACCTTTAATGTATCAAATTAAAAGTCTATGGATTTCAGAATGATGAAAAATGAGTACTGCTGCCATAGTTATTCACAATTTAAAATCAAATACCTTATCCTTTGAATGGTTTAAAGTCCTGAAACCCATAAATACAGATCCTCTCATGCTTTTAAATCCAAACATCATCAACATATATTCTGTTTTTCCGCAGCTCTTCCACTCGTACCCACCGGCCATGTCTGGTCTGCCCCCCGTCATTCCACCGACTGGGCCATTTGGTTCACTACAGGGTGCCTTTCAACCTAAGGTAAGGACACTTCACCAAAACCAAATACAACTCTATCAGATACTCTAAAAGATACTTGGTCTGATCTGTGTTTTGTTTTGACCTCCTCAGACCTCCAATCCACTGGATGTTTCCACCAGACCAGGAGCCGTCCCACACACGTTCCTACAGAAGGACCCCAGGGTAAGAGCAAGCCCACATGAACTCAGAGTTTTACTGCCAGACTTTAGAAAGTGAATAGTGTTACATAACATACTATCTATATGAAAACATAATACTTCTCTTGACTGTAGTGAGTAGATATACACACTATGCTATGCCCCAACAACTTCAACAAAAATACTAAGAAGTAAACTTAAAGAAAAAAAACACTGCATGAGAGTGTGTGTCCAAACTGTGTCTGTGTATTTTTTTGCAAATGAACTCAAACTATACCTATACTGTTTATAATGTTTCAAGAGTCAGATATACACACAAGCCTGACTCTTGTTTATTTTTTTTTCTAGTTAACAGATCCTTTTCGGCCCATTCTCAGGGTGAGTACTCTTGACTCATATCAAAACACAAATCAAATATATACTTCTATTTTTCACTCCATGTAATAAGAATAGACCATCATACAGATACAGATCAGCTTTAAGAGTGAGTTTACTTTGTTCTTACAGAAACCAGGGAAGTGGTGTGCGATGCATGTGCATACAGCCTGGCAGATCTACCATCACCAACAGAAAGTTAAGGTGAGCGCTCCTCGGACTCAACTCTGTCTATGTTTATTGTTAGTGTAGGACAGATACGCAGCTCAGCATTAGTGCAGTTAGTACCAGTGGTGGAAGAAGTACTACATTTTGTTACTTAAGTAAAAGTAAAGATACAAGAGCCAAAAATATGTAGTAATAATACCTGTTTAAAATGTGAGATTTTGAGAACTATTTAAAGCAGTGGCTCTCAAACTTCTCACACCAAAGAAAAAGTTTGGCTTTCCGAGTATCTCCAGATCTAAATTAGGTCAATAACAGGTCTAATCTAAGTCAAAAACAAGAAATTGACAAAAGGTTGATTAAATTAACTCTCAATTAGGCAATCCCACAAACTGAAGAGCTGTCCAAGTACCACTTGAAAAGAACTCATACCACAGTTTGAGAAAAAGTGATTTAAAGCAAAGAATTCTCAGATATTTGTTCCACAAAAGCAACTAGAATATATACTTCTTTTGTTATTTTTATTTACTATCTTTTTATATTTCTTTAAGACCCAGTCTTGAACGCAAACCCCCGGATGTCACCATGCTCTAAAATACCCTTCAGCATTCTCAAACCATAAAAACATACATAAGAAATACTCTACTAAGAAATACTCTACTCTACTTTTCAGTCCACTTTAAAAATGGAGTGGAGTTTAAAGTACAGATACCTGCTCTCAAATGTTGGGAAGTAAAAGTATCCACTGTAATTTACTCAAGAACAGTACTTTTACTTTTGTACTTAACTCTGTATCTTCCACCACTGGTTTAATCCTGGTTACAATAAGCCCTGTCATGTTTCAGTCCATCCTTTGTAGTGTACAGAATGAGAACACTGTTGTAACTAAAATGGTTTTACATGTGGATCTCTGTGCTCTCCCATTTTCTAGCAGCAGATGCAGGTTGACCCTCACAAGTTAGACTTTGGGCTCAAGCCGGACTTCCTGAGTCGACCCCCGGGCCCCAGTCTGTTTGGGGCCATTCATCATCCCAGTGACTTGGCACGACCAGCTACGCTCTTCTCTGCAGCAGGTGAGTTTGTGCTACAACAATGTCATGTACAAGGAGGAATCGCCAATGATAAAGTGATGTTCAAATAAAAGCGCAACTATTTTATCTATTGTAGTCTAAAATTTACAGCTTTAAACCATAGACTGTATAAAGAAGTAGCCTAAGGGAGAGTGACCAGTCAAATGAAGCTCACAAGGCTAGTAGTTATAGACAAAATTGGAGTCAGGACCATATTAGGAATTTATTTATTAATAAAACTGCTAAATAAAAATAGTAGGATCATATATGGGCATTTTAAGACAATAAAATAACTACATTAGAAAATAACTAGGCTCACTGCAGCAGTTACAGAGATACAAGTGACAATTTTTCAATGTAATATCAGCTGGAACCAGAGTTGATGGAGCCACAGTTACCGCCATGCTCACTTCCTATATGGAACAAAGAGGCCAGTGGGTTAGCTATGTCCTTTTATATATATAGTCTGCGCCCTAAACTGAACTTCTCAACAATCGAGACATTCTCTTCTGCTCCACAAGAGGGCACTATGGGAGTTCTACCCAGAGCAGGCGCTAGTTGTAAATTCAGCTATAAAGAGTTGGATAGAGTTCAAAAATACAAAATGCCTTTTCTTTCTTTAGTAAATTAAGCAGACAGATGACATGGTGACACAGATGATTATTGTGTTTCTTTATTCTCAGGTCCAACTCACCCGTCCGCTGGTCCATTTGGCCATCCACCCCACCATCCCGGGAACTTCCTCACTCCAGCCCCTCACTTAGGTAATAAATATTCATAAAAATAACCCTTTTTAAACAGACATTACATTTTTAAAATGTAAAAACTTGAATATTTTATGTTCACAGAGCCTTTTAGCCGACCTGCTTCCTTTGGGGGACTGGGCGCTCTCAGTTCCACAGCCTTCGGAGGACTAGGAAATCCAGCACTAAGTGAGTTTTATATTTACAGAAAACACATGTTTTAAGATCAAATGATATTTCAGAAGAGAAAAAAAATATGTTTTATGTTCTCAAAAGTATTGAAAAAGAAAAACTAATCGATTTTAAAACTAATATCAAAACTAGATACTCACATGAACAAGTATCGATATGAAAAGAGTCACATTGACAGGACAGAAATGCACCTTTCCTCAATATTTTAGAATGATCTTGAGCTGTATCAGAACAAGTATAAAAGCACATCGACTAGTGTACGCCCATGAACCTCTGTGGAGTCTACCTGGACCACTGACTGATTACACACATATAACACCATTTAATGATTTAATGTTGAACATCATATTCTGATGTCTAAAAAAGAGTGTTTTTCATAGAATCAGTATTGAGTATTGAGTCTATTCCTTAATATAAGTTTGAAATGTTAGTATCGTGACAACTCATATACATATTCTAAATGATCAAATTTGTAAAATACGCATTTAACTTGTGTTCTGTGATTTTCCGCGTGTTGAATCCCTAACAGCGGCCAACTCCGTGTTTGGCCATAAAGATGGCCCTAATTCCCAGACGCACTTCAGCAGCAGCAGTGGCAGCGGCCCCCAGGAGCCATGGAACCGGCTGCACCGAACCCCACCCTCCTTCCCCACCCCTCCCCCCTGGCTCAAACCCGGGGAGTCGGAGAGGAGCGCCTCAGTCAGCTCTCACGACCGTGACAGGGACACTGATAAGAGAGAGTCTGGGAGTAAAGATGACAAGGACAGGTACGAGCTCACTACTGCCTCCTATGGTGTAGACAGGTGTCAGCACCTCTCTGTACTCAGTCTTATGTTTTTATTATTTACAGGGACTCTGTAGAAAAGCGTCACTCCAGTCATCCTTCGCCTGTGTCTGTGACTCCACTCCCCTCTCTGGGCCACAGCCGACCTCCGGAGCACCCGAGGAACCCACCCCTCCCCTCCTCCGGAGACCCCCACAGAGATAAGGACAAGGCCAAAGAGAGAGAGCACTCGGACTCATGGAAAGAGCTGAGCCCAGAGGAGCACAAGCTCAAAGACAGCCAGCACAGTGACAAGGACAGTGTGATCCATGACAGCAGGACGTCTGAGGACAAAGGGTCCAGCCGGGGCTCCACGTCCCCCTACATCAGACAGAACAGTCTGGACAGGCCCAACGGTCTGCCAAGGGAGGTCCTGGACAAAAAGGACACGCCTTATGAACTCCAGAAGAAGAGCAGTGAGGTCAAAGTGAAAGAGGAGAGGAAAGAGGATCAGGAAGGAGCCACAGACAGGGCCCCCTCTACACCAAGCCTCCACCCCCCCTCCTCTATGCCCTTGCCCATGGCCATGCCCGGAGTGCACCCCATCAACAGCATCAGCAGTCTGGACAGAACTCGAGTAGTGGCTCCTTTTATGGGCATCAGTCCCATCCCCGGAGCGGAGCGCTTCCCTTACCCCGCCTTCCACTGGGACCCTATGAGGGATCCCTACAGGGGCCTTGACCTTCACAGACGGGACCCTCTGGCCAGAGAGCTCCTGCTCAGGAATGAGCCTCTGAGCCGTCTGGCCCCCCCGCGGCTCTATGAGGCCGAGCGCTCGTACCGCGATAGAGAACCACACGACTTTAACAGGGACCACCACCCGCTGGGGCTGGAGCACCGCAGGGAGGTGGACAGGGTCCCTCTGGACGAGCGAGAGCGACTCAACATGCTGAGGGAGGAGTATGAGCATGGGCGCCTGCCCCCATCCATGCACCACCCCGCCTTGGACCCCCACCTCCCCCATCCAGCCCCCGGCCTCATAGCCCCAGGACTCCACAGCATGCACTACTCCAGAGTGAGCCCGTCTGCCGCAGTGGCTGCGACTGCTCATCAGAATGGGATTTTGAACAAAGCTGCTGCTACAGCGTCTCTGAGTGCGCCCCCCCCCCTCATCCCCTCTCTGGGCCGCCCTGGCTCGCCCAGACGGACTACGCCTCTGACCGCGGACATACGGGACAGACCCACCCACAAAGACATCGAGGCACGGTGAGATCCTGTGCCTCAGACCCAGCACTTAGACTGTATGATAGCTGTGAATAACTTATGTGGGCGGCAGAGGCCCATGCACTCCAATGTTTTGTAAAGAGACAGTCTTCTGAAAACTCAATGATGTTTTCCTGGTTTTCCAGCTTTGTGTGTATTCTTTAATCTGATGAAGTTGGTCCACTTGGAATGTACAGTACTTTTAGCACTGACTGCAGTGTGTATATAGTGTACAGTTGCTGTTCTCTCTCTGTATGTTACAAATATGCAAAAGAATGTTTTGAAAGCTTTACTTTAAACACTTGTAAATAGAGGAGTCTGAGGTGCTGATTCAGAATGTGCTTTTTGCTAGACATTTTGAGTTCTATTGGTTGATGCAGCTTATTAATATTGAGACACTAAAATCCCATAACCAACTATGCAAAAAGAAAAAATCTTGGCTCCCTTTCTGAAAGCTGCTGTGTTCTCCCCACAACACAGACGTACAACATTGTGGTTTGAGAAGCTCACAGGTCTGCAGGATTTGGCATTGGTTTGTTGGGACTTAAGATCAAAACATTTTTTTTCCAAATAGTGGTGACAATCTTTGAGACACAGTGTAAAACATTCACAATATCCAGTATCTGGCAGCACAAATCTCAACTATTCTTTCCCTCATTTGGTCTTGTTTTGGGGAGAGCACAGCAGTGTATTCCCCATCCCAGTGAAGTAAGTGGAAGGTACAATTTGGTCAGTGATTTCAAGTGCTTCCCTATATTAATGTATGTTCAAAAACAAAAACACAAAAAGGACAGTTGTTTGTCAGGAGCAGAAATCTATTTTAGTAGCCCACTGAAAGTTTAGTTGTGCGCTTCAAACTCTGTGATATACCATGTCGTGCAGTGTTTTTTATCCCACTTACAGACGTCCCCCCGGAGCCATAGTGATTAGTTAATGCGTATTGCAAAAAGATTGTTAAATAAGAACTTTTTGCTGTTTACTATGTACAGAAAAAAGAAAGTCTTTCTAGACCGTGTACAAAAATGAGAAAAAATGAAGCGACTGAATCTTCAGCATGCTCCTCATTTAAACTTGTGTTCTGTAAATTGTGCCATGTTATTAAAAAATGTGTACTGACTTTGTCTCTTGGGTTATTTTTTAAAGCAGAAGTATTTTCTTAAAAAGCAGTGTCATGTAGTAATACAGAAAGCGCTCCACTGTGTTTTTAAACTCCATACACCTTCACTTAAATCAACTGGATAATTTCAGCCCTGGAATTGCCAATCTTTACAGTACTAAAGGTACAAGGTGTAGCTGTTAACTCTAAAACTACCTCTTCATGACATCACAAGGTGGAACAGAGCATTTGAGCTTTGGCGATGCAGACAGACTAATAATATAGGATTACTCAAGTAAAACAATACTACTAATAATAATACTTGAATAAAATAAAACTCAGCTCTATGTAATATTCATAAAGCTTGCAAGAGTCAATTTCATGTAATATAGGCTCCTTAACTTTCAATTACCTTTTACTTGGGTGGCAATTGTACCACATTTCACTGATACTTCAAAGTATTATTGACACATTTGAGAAAATTTACCAGATCTACAAAAATGTGCCAAACATATCACTGGATAGGCTATGAGCAATTTGGTACATTTCACAAAATGAAGTTATAGCAGCACAACTATACTGTACTGCTTATTTAGAGAGCAAATATATACGTGGGATTCCGTCGTTGTATTGACTGTTTTTGTATTATTCAGTTGTATTTAGAAACAAGATGCATCGTGCATATTGTCAGTAGTATTGCAACGTTTCACCCATGTATTTATTTATTTTGGCTCAAGTTTTATTAGTCTACTATTAAAGTACAACCCACCCTCTGCGTAACCTTGACGGGAACAGCGCGCAATAACTGAGCAAGAAATGGGAGTAACTGTTAAATCATTCTCCATCATAAACTCCCAGGGTTCGGTTCAATAATGATTCTTTAAAAATCTGCAGCCATCACCCGTGAATCACACCGTGGACCGATGCATTCATCACGGACGCAGCGGATATTGTCATTTCCATTAAACTGAATAAGCGCTGCATCGGTGCGTGTTTGTGACTGATGTCCAAAGCAGAAAGATTCAGGTCACGCATCAATCAGCTGTTGGCATCTTATCAGTCTGTGGGGAACGTGCTTTAACGACGCTTCTCTGGTCCAAGGTAAAGAGCAGGTGTTGCAGGTCAGAGTTTTAACCAGCAGAGGGCGGCACACAAGTAAAAAGACAACTATTTGCCAATCCAGGAGTAGTAAGAGGTGAAAAGACAAAAGTTCTTTATCAAGAGAAGCGCAAAACGTGTTTAAAACATACTTGCTACTAATAGTACACTAGATTTTCACATACTAATTGTTTGACCTTGAAAGGTTGAGGTATACATCATTAAAGGTACATTATGTGACTTTTCTGATGCAGGATCCACCACCTGCTTTTCCTCTTCCTCCTTGTAGATGCTGTTGCTTGGTCTGGAATGTTCCCAATATGGCATTAAACTTTCATATCTCCAAGGAGACAAGTAGGTGACACCACAAGGCCAAGTTATAGATCAGGGACAGCCACACTCACAGTAGGAAAGCATGATTTTCTGTGTATTTTTGAAGAAAATGAAATACAGCAAAACATCCCAGTCAAAGAAATATTGTTATATAGAGTATCTTTAAAGAAACCATGGTGAGAAACGTGTTTTTGACTGCCACAAGTTAGCCTTTCTTATTATTAACCAAATGCATCCATACAGTTTCTTTGACATTTCCTTATTAGAATACCCTGACACATATTTTTGAAAACAGCCATCTGCAAAATAACTGGGAAGTTTCAGCGGCTGTGTATGTTTTCAGTCAAATATAATAACAACTAAAATGAGAATGTTTGAATGAAGTTATTTTGCCAGCCTTGCACAGAGATTAATGTGCACTGACAGTATAAAGTCTGATGGATGGTGCTTTAAAATCCACTAAATGTCAAGTACTTCATCAAACTGCACTAACAATTCACTGAAGAGAGAGTGAGGAAAGTGTAAAAAAGCTGAAGAAGAAATTATCATTTGAGTTGAGAGGAATAAGAACTAAGTTAGTTTCTGTTGCCTGCTGGTGAGAAATGACAGACTGAGCTGGGTGCTGTGAAGCAGGAGCTCAGAATTTGTGACATATTTTGTGACATAAGTTTGAGCAGCTGACCAGGACAGACTGAGCTGGATCTTGGTAACAAAACTTAGCCTTTTTTCTTGAGTAAAACACATTTCTGGCATGTGTCTTGAAGGTAAGGTAATACAGTTACTTAATTATAGGCTACTAACTTGATTCATAATTTGAAGATATTGTATACGTTTGTTTTAGTTTTTTTCATAATGTTTTGATAATTTGGAAATACTTAAATTTTATATATTATAATAGTATAGTATAGTATAGTATATAAGTAGATTATAGTATAATAACTAGTAACTGCATGTAAAACTGAAAAAACTGGAAAAAAAAAAAACAAAAAAAAACAAAACAGTTCAGTTGGTTTCTCACACTTGTGTGGCCATATCGACTTGTAAAAGCCTGATCCTTTCAGATCTCAGAAGTTAAGCCGGGCTGGGCCTGGTTAGTACTTGGATGGGAGACCACGGGGAATGTCAGGTGCCACAGTGGTACGCCGGTTGCAAAAAACTGTAATTGTGTCCTTAGGCAAGACACTTGACCTGCATTGCCTAAGAAAGTGGTGTGTGAGTGATGGTGGTGGTCAGAGGGACCGATGGCACCGATTGGCAGCTGTGCTTCAGTCAGTCTGCCCCAGGGAAGCTGTGGCTACAACAGTGGCTTACCACCACCTATGTGTCTGAATGATGCTCTGTAAAGTGTCTTTGTGATATATGTCTGTGAAAAGCACTATATAAATAATAATAATAATAATAATAGTAATAGTAATTAAAAAAAAACTACTTACTTACACTAGTCATTTTTGTATGAAATACTTTCATTGTTTTGTAATAATTCTTCAAGAAACTTTTTTTTTACTTTGACTTGAAAAGGCCTAAAATATTGACATAGTTTATATACATCTCAATAACATCCACATGAACACAAGCAGGTGGTGCCTCTACCAAAAAAATAATAAAATAAAATAAAATAAAAAATTGCACCTTTAAAATAATATAGTTTTTCAGATCCTTTTGCTTATATAGTCATGGCCAATTCTTTTGAAAGGTAGTGCTTAAAATTAATTTAAGTGCAACTATTTTATATAGAAACCTACAGTAGCCAGCGATTTATAGGCCTAGAGCTTTATAGATTTGGCAATTATGCAAGATTTATTTTCATGTCAGTAACAGAAGAATATTTTTTACTCTTTGTTATTATATTATGTTGTGATGTGTCAGCTACTGTGTCCAAATAATTTCCGTTGTGGTTCAATAATTTTCTCTATGAAGTCAACATACAACTCCTGAACACAACACAAGGTGGCGCCAGGGCTCGTGTTTCGGCACACAAAGCGCGCGATCACAGGAGACGGGCTGTACGCGGTGCGCATCTCTCCTGCTCCTGAACTAGTTTGACAGGTCTGCTTCCCGTGACCAGCTGTGCGTGGCATTTGTTCTCTTTGTCATTTTAGCACGCAGACAAACGGGACCGACCGCATGACGCTCCTGGACCGACCTGTTCCGTGTTTGAGCGCTGGGAAAAAGAGCAAATACACGCGGTCCTCGTGCATCCGCGGTGTCTTTTGTACTGTCTGACATTGTCTCATAAACACTGGGTCACCTCCCGCACCCCGGAAGATCACATGGCGAGAGCAAACAGGAGCAAACAGGCGCATGACGCATCTGTGGCACGGTAAACAAAAACCTGTCTCAAATACAAATGTTTGAAGTGAGGGCGCGAGGAAGGAGAGGTGGATGTTTTATTGATCCACCTGTTGGATGAAGGATTAGGCTATTATTTTTTCACAAGTTTAATCACAACATCCGAGAAATAAACGGAAATATAGCCCACTAACTCCTAACCTTAAAGATGCACTGTTTAACTTCTTTGGAGGGGTCTGCCATGGAGAGATTTGCCTTGAGTATTCCACAGTATGGCATTAAAAACGATCTACGCTTGTAAAAGAACAAATGCAGCATGTGAATGCATTAGATCTAGGGGATTTATTATTATTATTATTATTTATATGTTAAATCATCTCGTTGGTTAAACTATCTTCAAAAACATGCATTCCTTCTATGAGTGAGCTTGCCTCTCCACAGATCTGAGCTGTCTACCTAGTACTGCCACCTGCCTACTCTCATCTGTGGAATCTTTCAGACATAGCTGTAACATTTTCATTTAGAAAACACGGCGGATCCTTCACCAGAAAAGGTTGCATAGTGCAGTGTTTCCCAAACCTTTTTTTCTGGGGACTAATATTTTAAAAGTCACAAACCTTCACGTCCCAAGTCAATAGACATTATTCACATATCACAAAATAAAGGTGGATTTGACCATTATTGAACTTTAATGAGGATATTTTATTGTTGACTGAGTGATCGTGTCTCTCTGAACAATAAGTATTACTCAAGTTTTAAACAGTGAAACAGCAATAAAAGGATCCATAAGTCAAATATTTGGACATTAAATGTAGCTCATTTCTTTTTCTTTTCAACATTCAATTGAACCAGCAATACTGGAACTAAATAGTCAATAAAATAATCACAAAAAGAATAGAAATGATTCAAAACATGTCTTAACATTTCAACATTTCTAATGAGATAGTTGGGTTGCGTTTTTCTAGCGTGTTCCAGTCCAGGTGCAGGAGGAGAGCGCAGCAACAGAGGCGCAACATTCAGTTTGTTTCTGTACTTTGTCTTCATTTTTGTGAGCACAGAAAATCCCAATTCACACATACATGTAATAGTCAAAGGAATAAGCAAAAAAGTATTACTGAGGACAAGATATTCTGATGAAATGCTGATCCAGAATGACGATAAAGTCAAAGTTCCATGTGTACAAATGTATATTGCAGACCTACATGCATCTTTAAGTTCAGGAGGTGTTAAGCTTAAAGATACAGTATGTAACCTTCTCACCTTTAAGATTCCATAAAAATAGAAAAGTGAAAACCAAACTTCAGAACAATTGAGATAGACATTTTACTGTGGAATATTATAGCCAAAGGAACGACATTTCCATGGAAACAAGCAGGAGGAGGCCGTGCTAGAGTCAGGTTTGAGGAGATATAAACCCGCTCACAGTAGGCAGTCATGTTTTTAAGTGCACTGAACCCAACCGAACTGAAAAATGCTTTTATTTTAGTCTATTTTTGGCCTAACTGTGGCTTTAAAATTAGTCCATGTTTTGCCATTTCAATGTGCAGAAGCCAGTCATTCAAATCTGTTTTCATACCTCAATAAATACCACGATACACCACCCCCACTTTCTTATTACACACATTTTTGCAGTGGAAATAAATAATTATGGCGGATTGTTTAGTCTTTTCTCTCCAGAGCACATTTTTTAATCTCATCCAAACAAGCGTGCACTGGCGCTCCCAAAATACTCCACACTTTGAATGGATGAGGCTTCCCATTCACAGCGGGAACGTGTCTCCTGAGAAAAGAGCTCCAAACGCAGGCCTAGCACTGCTGTTGTCACTTTTTAAGGATTAAGTTGATGCGTTGGCCTTGGAATTTACAGTTCTGCAGTTATTTGAATCGCATGTATCAAGTGATGGGGGAGGTCTTTACAATTTCAAGAGGAGAAGATAAAAACATAACTAAATCTGGTTTCAGAATAAGAACTAGCATAATTTTACCCAGTGGACACAGCTATGCTTAGAAGCTTGTGAAAAATAACTTAACGTGCTTACAGTGGATATGAAACGATGTTCTAAAAATAGAAAAGAGATGGTGAAATGGTTCAGCTGGAGTTAATACTTGTATTTAAAAGGTGCATATTACACTATTTTCTCATCTGTTATAATGTTGTTTCCTCATCACAAACAGACCTGGAGTTGTGTTTTGCTTCATTCACACATTTTTAAAACACAAACTCTGCATATTCAGGCAGAATTTTTCTCTCAAACAGAAAATACGTTCACTTTGTAATGTCATACAGTAATACATGAAGTGCTCTACTGTGTTTTTAAACTCCATACGAAAGGGAAAAGGAGCTGTTGACTTGTAAACTATCGCTCCATGACATCACAAGTTGGAACAGAGCTTTATGAGTTTTGGAGATGTACACAGACTAATAATAAAGGTTTACTCAAACATGGGTGAATGAAACAAAACAAGACTCCGGGTATGTTTTTGATGAGGTAACAACTTTATAACATGACTTAAATCTCACAAGAGTCAATTTTGTGCAATATGTGACCTTTTAAATTTAAACCACAAATCTTGCCTATAGTTTTCCCTAGTTTAGCCATTCTGGTGAAGTCAGTCATTTTACTTCCTGGTTGGACACGGGCTGTAGATGTGACATGAGGTCATTCCACAACTGCTACCTAGCAACCATAATGCTGAGGGACAAAACTTCTTTAATTTATGCAATAGAAAAAACAGTGAGAGATACAAGACTGCATTCATACCATAGTCCCTACAACTGTACAACAACTCACCTTTATGTAACAGATAATACTCCCTACAACTGTACAACAACTCACCTTTATGTAACAGATAATACTCCCTACAACTGTACAACAACTCACCTTTATGTAAAGATAATACTCCCTACAACTGTACAACAACTCACCTTTATGTAACAGATAATACTCCCTACAACTGTACAACAACTCACCTTTATGTAACAGGTAATACTCCCTACAACTGTACAACAACTCACCTTTATGTAACAGATAATACTCCCTACAACTGTACAACAACTCACCTTTATGTAACAGATAATACTCCCTACAACTGTACAACAACTCACCTTTATGTAACAGATAATACTCCCTACAACTGTACAACAACTCACCTTTATGTAACAGATAATACTCCCTACAACTGTACAACAACTCACCTTTATGTAACAGATAATACTCCCTACAACTGTACAACAACTCACCTTTATGTAACAGATAATACTCCTACAACTGTACAACAACTCACCTTTATGTAACAGTAATACTCCCTACAACTGTACAACAACTCACCTTTATGTAACAGGTAATACTCCCTACAACTGTACAACAACTCACCTTTATGTAAGAGTTAATACTCCCTACAACTGTACAACAACTCACCTTTATGTAAGAGTTAATACTCCCTACAACTGTACAACAACTCACCTTTATGTAACTCCCTACAACTGTACAACAACTCACCTTATGTAACAGGTAATACTCCCTACAACTGTACAACAACTCACCTTTATGTAACAGAATACTCCCTACAACTGTACAACAACTCACCTTTATGTAAGAGTTAATACTCCCTACAACTGTACAACAACTCACCTTTATGTAAGAGTTAATACTCCTACAACTGTACAACAACTCACCTTTATGTAACAGATAATACTCCCTACAACTGTACAACAACTCACCTTTATGTAAGAGTTAATACTCCCTACAACTGTACAACAACTCACCTTTATGTAACAGGTAATACTCCCTACAACTGTACAACAACTCACCTTTATGTAACAGATAATACTCCCTACAACTGTACAACAACTCACCTTTATGTAACAGATAATACTCCCTTTAACTGTACAAATAATATTTTCGCTCTTTGTTACTGTATTATATTGTGATGTGTGAACTACTGTGTCCAAATTATTTCCCTTGTGGATAGGAATGTAATGATATCCAAATCTCACGGTACGATATTTACTGTGATATTTTGGAGAGGACAGGACACTTTTTGCTTTTAAAATACCTTGACGAGATTTTGGTGTAAATTATTACCGTCATAATCCAAAGAATTCAAGTAAAAAACATATATCTTCATGTTTTCTGAACTGAAATGAATCATGGGATATGTAGTTCCCAATGTTTATGAGTTGTTGCTGCTATAAAACCATGCATTTAAGCAAAAGAACTTGTAATTTGATATATTGTGACCGCCCATGATATTATTGTGAGACTTTTAACGATAAGATATCACGATATTTCAGTTATTGTTACATACCTGCTTGTGAATCAGTAAAGTGTGTCTAAGTCTAAGTGTAAGTCTAATAGTTATAAAACAATATTTTCCTGCATAAATTGTTCCTGCGTTTTGATTGAAATGAGGGATTCCTGTTTAGAACTCAGCGCTGCTTACTGTAATTTTCTTTTTTTTGTCTTGAACTTTTCTCCCTAAACAGTCACTTGATAGATTTAACACATGTACTGTGACACAAATGAGGTAATAATTATAAAAACATCATATGGGTTTTAATGGGAGGTATATTTTGACACTGAGTTCAAGACGATCATTGGCTGAAAAGCACTGAGTTGTTTTCTTGACAATAATGTATTCCTTTGATCCACCCACGTACAGCACAGTCGGCTATGTGCTGTTTGATGTTGCAGCTAAATGAGACGGATACTCACCATTCAGGGATAACAAATGATTACAGAAACTGGGCCTTAGAAATAGGTGTAGACCATAGTGCCAGTGTTATGTGAGTAATATGGAAGAAGCATCATAAATATTATTTTTACTTTTATCCTGTCGCAATAAGTGACAAGTATTTCATTCATTTGTACTGACCCTAGTGCGCTGTTGTGAAAATAAACCAGAAACTCTCCGGTATGGGGGTAATGCTCAACCGTGTGATTGGAAAATGGAGTATGAAATTGAACTGTGAGGGTATTCATTCTCTAGTGTTTAATAATGCAAATATAATGATTGAATAGGGACGGGTTAATAGAAGATTCTCCCCTTTTATTTTTGAGAGGTTTGCCTTTGTGTTGTTTAATACATGTGATTATGTAAATGATGTTTTTTTCTTAACATGAGATTTAAAGACTAATTCAGATTAAAACTGGCAACCTTGAAAACATAATAGTCCAAGTTCACTTCCACAATGACACTCTTTAGTAGGGACAAGCTACAAGGTTGAGGCCAAAAGAGCATAGCATAATTCGTAATGTACAGTACATTTTGCGATTCAGTTTCCAATTTTGACCTCACAATTTTTGTTATTTTTATTTTATATTTTTGTTTGGATTCTAGCATTGCTTTTTGGAAATATAAGAGATGTAACTCACCAATACGTAACCCTTTTTAGTCTGAGTTTAGTCTTCTCATTCTCTCCTGCACAGTCATTTTCTTTTGTTTCCACCTGTTTAAAATGTTAATATATGTGCAAATAAAATCTAAATCTAAATCTAAATCTTGTAAGACCTTGTGGCACAAGATTTTGTACAATCCCTACGTTAGAGGTCAGTATGTGCAGATGGTTTTAATTGTACTAGTATATTTAAGTAACATTTGTGTAAAAACAGCTTTAACTTGAATACTTAAATACATGCTTTATGATATTGCCCAATACTTTTTCCCATAAGTAGAAAGGACTGCACTGGACCAGATGTATTGTTGGTCACCATGTATCCTCCCCAAGTCACCCCCATCTCTGCTGGGAAGTACCATATTTTGCACAAACCTGCTTTAGAGTCAGAAGTACTGGACTGGTCACATGTGCTCAGATCATTTTCAGGGAAGGAGCTCCAAACTCCTTCACTAAAAATGTGGAAGGAAACGATGACTAAAAGTGTGTCATATAAGAAGAAATGTTGGGGAGGGTGAATGGGAAGGGTGAGGCTGATAGAGATAAATTCTGTAGGTATGTGTTTGTCTAAATGTTTAAGAATTTTAGGTAATTTTTTGTCTTAAAAAAATAAAATATTAAAGTGTGGTGTAAAGTGGTGTACCAAAATTGTGGTATAGTTATAGAGTGTATATATAAATGGACACAGCTAACCCACAAACCACTGCGTTCCAAATAGGAAGTGAACATGGGGGCGCTTCTGGCTCCATTGACTCTGGCTTCAGTTGACTTTACATTGAAAAGTTATCACCCCCTCTCTCTACCTGGTCTTAAAATGTTCGTATTAACCCACTCTACATGATCCTGGTGTTTTTATTTTGCTATTTTGTACGTGAATAATAATAATATGAATCTCGGCTCCAAATTTGCTCCTATAACCGCCAGCCTCATGAGCTTCATTTGACTGGAAGTGAACACTATGGATGACGTCACATTCCCTTAGTTCACTTCTTTGTTCAGTATATAACAGAAACATTGTGGACAACTTGACCTAGCACCGCTCCACTGATAAAACCAAACCGTAGCAAGGAATGAA
Source organism: Boleophthalmus pectinirostris (assembly GCF_026225935.1). NCBI lineage: Eukaryota > Metazoa > Chordata > Actinopteri > Gobiiformes > Gobiidae > Boleophthalmus > Boleophthalmus pectinirostris. The sequence goes on along the minus strand of NW_026571018.1, from coordinate 18,057,630 downwards.
AACAAGATTAGAACAAAACAATGACCTCTAAGCAGTGGTGGATAAAGTGCTTAATTTTGTACAAGTATAGATACAAGGGCAAAAATTTACTCAAGTAAAAGTATCTCATGAAAAAATCTATGTATGTAAATGTATTAAAGTACCTGTTTAAAAATGTACTTAAACAGTAAAAAGTGAAAATATTTAGCAGATTTTTTGAACAATTAAAGAATGGAATGTAGAGATTTTGGTAAAGAATTATACTGATTTTAAGTGATTCGGGAGATTTCTTAATTTATGTAGCTGTTTTTGTGCATTTGTGTATTTGGTTGGGATGGAAACTCAAATTAAATGTGCTGAAAAATAATTCTCAGCCATTTCAAATTATAAAGAAAAGTACTTTTTGCTTTTCAGTTCAGATCTAAAATGCAGTGGAGTCGAAAATACACATACATGCTCTCAAATGCAATGAAGTAAAAGTAAGAATTATCCACTGTAGTAAAGTACTGATACCTAAAAATTGCACTTGAGTATTGTACGTTTACTTCTGTACTTTGTTACCTTAAACAACTGCCTCTAAGGACATGTACCCAAGCTAATATGTTAGATGAGAGCGCATAGCAACAGACTTCTGAGTAACAATTTGCTCATCTCTTCTCGTATAGTACGATAAATCTAGCCTCCATTGTCCACCACATGTCTATGGAAACAATGCAGTCTAATCCAGGTTCTTTTAATATCTCATCAACATTATTTCAGACGACCTTCACACATGTGCCGCCCAACCAGGCTGCAAACACATGAGTATTAATTAAACTATTCTTTTCATTCGAGTGATCTGATAAGATTTAGGTCAGATTATAGATAGATTTTAATGATTGATACAAAGAAACCTCATTATCACATGGACGATAGTGGTTGTGCTGGGAAACGCCCACACGACTGTAATTATGTGAACATGGCGTGCTTTTAAGTCATTGTGGTAATTAATGATGTGGGCAAACTGCCAAGAACAACGCGGGATAATCTCACTTGTGTTTTTATATTTAGAGGGGGCTCAGTATATACAGTATTTTTAACAACTATTCAGCCTATATACAGTTCATGTAATTCATTCTTTTTATCGTAAACAATATCGTACGTGAGTTTGCTTTAAATACTTTTATAAATTACTACTGCAGTGACTCACCAGCATAAAAGGTAAAAGGATTTTATTGGCCAGCTCACATGAAACCTGTTATCTGATCATGGAAACACTGCTCGCTCTATGAATATAAGCAACTTTGTGTCATTATATAAATATGCTTTGAGTAGAGTATTAATACCTGTATATAACTGTTCTGTACTACGACAGACTATACTATAAATATTATTATTAATCAACAACAGCAAATTGGGTGTCGAATGTTTTATTAGCCCAGTGCTTTGTCAGGATCTACTTAAATGTTAACACTTGATAACAACTAAGTACAGTGCATGCGATAGTCTTAATAATGCAAATAAAGACTTAATTCCTAATGCACAAATTCTCATGTTTATTAAGAATGATTCAGACTTAGTAACTACTTTTGTAATTACTTCTGGCTTTGCGCTGGGTAAAAATGGTTAAACAGTGTCTAAATTTTGACACTAATTACATGTTTTTACACAATAGTATATGGAGCTAAAAGGATTTAAGGGTTAGGAGTTTGGGTATTAATTAGTTAGTAACTAAGCCTGAATCACACATGTACATAATAATACTATTTGCTCACTGGATTACATCTTTGTTTACTTAATTAAGACTATCACATGTAGTGTGGTTGGTTGTCATAATGTGTCTCATTTGAGTAGAGCCTGATGAAGCACTGGGCTTGTACTGTAATAACACAATCTACACCCAACCCAGCTTAATCCTGCTGATCAAATGTTAGTGTACATTAATAATAGTGTTTATAAATATGACTTGATGATAGATAAATTGAAAATTAAAACATTATAGATAGAATCTTTTCTCTTGTACGAAAAACAAATGGCAGTGTTTACATAACATCAGTCACACGAATCTAAAAGAAGACATTATCTCTCAGACCATGTGCATGGAGACACAGAGGCTGTACAGAGGTTGTACATCAGGGTTGTCATCAGGGTTGTAAAAAAAACAATACCTAGATACTAATCGATACTAAAACTAGAATCAAAACTAGACTCATATAAACAGGACAAAATAGGACCTTGAATGATCATGGGCTTTCAGAACTGCCATTAGTATTATACAGTACAAATGGTAATACTAAAGAAATGACCATTTCAAATTCAAAATGAATTATTTAGCCTAAATAAAATACAGTTTTCATCATCATTGTGGTATTGAGTATCAAGTCAGTCTTCAAAATGTTACTGGATATGGGACTATTATAGATTTATTGAGCTGTCATTTTTGTGCTTAAATGTAGGTTCATTGTTTTAGCTGTGTGCTCTTAACATTGTGTATCCTCTAGTCTCTAGTCTCACACACACGACACACACAGCATACACCTATAGCATCTCATTCTCATGGAGCGCCTGACAGCTGGGCGGCTGCATGGAACACAGGCTTCAGTGAAGGTGGCCCTCTGTACGTGTCCCGCATGAAGACAACACATTGTCTAATTGCTTTGCTCCAAACGGCTGGAGGTGTGGCTTGGGCTGCACTGCTCAGTACGGAGGGAACACTGACGGCCCCATCTTGTTAAATCAGCACCCTGACCTTTGACCCCTGCTCCCACACATGGACATGGCCCTGTGCTAACGCAGTCCGGCACAGACTGTGCAAAGACACGCCCCACACAGAGGCACAAAGCATCTATCTCTGCCACAGCCAGGTGATCTGCAGATGACCCCAATCATCAGAGAAGGAGAGAAACTGTTCCAGCCTCACCGCCCCTCGCCAACACTTTACTGCTGCCTCCATTGTAACCGTGACGACGCGGCTTTGGAGGGGGACCGCCTGTAATAGAGTCCAGGACGGTGCAGATTAAAAGTACAAATCACATTGTAAACGACTGAGGCGAATCACACTCAGTTACCTCCATCGAAGAGAGCAGAATGAAACTGCAGGGCATCCTTATTTCCAGTCTCACAGCGTGACCGACCTAAGAAAACAGATAAGAAAGGATCAAAAGAGCGACGGACTGCACTGTGAGGGATATTAACCAGGTGCACAGCTTTGAGCACATGGCCCTCAGACTCGCCTTTCCTTTCTCCTTCAGACAGATGGAAGGGGGTCGAGGTGCCACTCTAATGAAGTTAATTTACCCTGGAGCTGTCTCTGGTGGTAGGAGCAAAGTGGTATTCTCTGTCTGCTCTGCTCTGCTCACACCACACACGACTTCTCCTGCTGAATCAAATGTCACATGGACTGATGAGCGCCACCTACTGATCCATGAAGTTCAGCAGACATAGTCCCTAGAGAGAGCAGGTCTTAAAATAACGCCGTGTTCAGACAGAGCGTAATCTCAGCAAGCCTCCACCATGGACCCCGGAGCACACGCGGAAGGTCAACCGTCAAAAGTCACAGATTAGTCATTGAAATGTGAACCGCATGAAGAAAAAAAAAACAACCACAAGTCAATGTTGAGATCCAACCAGCACAGAGGTCAGACACACAGGTGAGTCCTTATTGACTGTAGAGTACAGGAGGGTCCCTCTGCTCTCTCTAGGACACAAGGGACCGTTGTCTGGGGTTAGGACAGCTGGATGTGAGTGGACTGAAGGTCTGGACTCTGATCAGAACAAAGCGTCTCTACAGAAGCTCTCTACGCTTGAGTGCCATCAGAGGCCTGGTGACACATCCAAGTCCTCCATCCTTCCACAGTCCTTCTCATCGGACATGCCACACTGAGTGTGCATTTAAAGTTCACTCTGTCAGATTTCATTTGTAGCTGGTCTCAGATGGATCGCTGCTTTGATGACTGAACTGCAGGCTTGATTGTGCTGCTCTTCTCAAGCTGATGGAACTGAAATTGAAAGCCATTGGGGAATACGTCCAGAAACGACTGCACCTCCTCAGTCATTCATGTGCAGTAGCTATAAAAGCTTACATTCACAACATCATCTGTTAGGTTACATCCAAGTGCTAAGAGCGTGCAGCCAAAATGTTAATGCACTCTTGTGCCACTGGAGCTGATGGAGCTCACTGTTCATGCATATGCATATGGCACTATCCCGCTCAGAAGTCCCAGCAGCCCCTGCTCTCACCCGGTGCTTTCACAAACTGAAAAAGCCCAAGTCTGTGACAGCACACGTGACACTGAGAGAGACTTTGATGAGACCAGTGCTTTTACCAGCCTCTTTTGTTACTGTGAGAGAATCACGCCTTACAAGATAAATCATGCAGCTAGCAGACGGCTTAGACTGTGTACAACTAGATAAGGTTGCCAAGGAAACCCTCCTGGAGAACCAATGAGCATGCTTTTCCATACCAACCTCCTTGATCTGTGCAAACAATTAATACCTTGGGCAGGCAGAGAGGGAGAGGTGGAGGGAGGGAGATGGGGGGGGGCAGCTATGGGAGGCAAATCCCCAGGTGCTTAACACGACATCATCATGTGAATGAGGATAGAGACGTCACAAATGGAGATTGGACCCACGACACAGGGAGAGGATGTATGAATCAATTTATTCAATGAGGGGACATTTAACATTAGTGCATGAATCTAATCTGTACACACTAATGTTCTTATAATAAACGTTTTGAATGCGTTGCCATAAAAGGACCATTATATCTCTCCATATTCATTTGTGGGGCAGTTGTGATTGCGCTGTATCTCTGCAGCTGTACAAACCAGGTTCATAATAGAACTCCCAATGTGCAGAGCTGGTGGGAAGCCATTAGAGCAGTGAGTGACTCGGACCAGCCACAGATCAATGCTCTAGGGCCCTGTCTATTACTGACATCCAATTATAGCTATGGACGTCCCATTTAACACTGCAACTAAGTGCTTTAGTCTCTTTATTGACGAGCTGTCAGCTGCGTGCACACACTGGAGCTATTGGCTAATAATCAGCTATTGATCCATCCGTCTCAGGCTTATTGTCAAGTTGTTTGGTAAATACAATATTAGAATCACAACCATAGCGTGCACTTGTCCAAATTTTATAATTAGAAATTGTCAGTCTCTACTGAGCTAAAGGTGAACGGTGGCTGACTAATAATACAGGGTTATTCAAACATGTGAATGAAACAAAACACAACACCAGGTCTGTTTTTGATGTAGTAACAACATTCTAACATGATCTAAATCTCACAAGAGAGAATTTTGCCTTTAAATTTGGACCTTTAAATTTGTAATTAGTACAAACTACATGCACATTATCTACCAGAAAAACAAAAAAAACAAAAAAAACAATTGAAAAAGATAAGAAAAAGATGGGAGACATAGATAATATAAATAATGCAATAGACTTACAGCGCTTTCCAAGACACTCAAAGCATTTCACAGTGCATTATTCAGTCACTCCACACTTCTCCATACAACTTCTGTAGCCATAGCTGCCCTGAGGTCGGGCGACAGAAGTGAGGCTCCAAATCTGTGCCACTGGCCCCTCACAACACCACACAAACTTATGCAACACATGCATACCAGGCAAAATGGGAAAGAAATATACAAAAATAAATAATTGTATTACTATATTTGTATTTTATTTTATTTGTGCATATACATTTGTGTAATTATGCCTTATTTGTCAGTCGCTTGCTATATTTGCTACAAATTTACACTTTGTTTTTATATGATATTATATTATATTGTGAAGAGTGAGCTACTGTGGCCAAACAATTTCCCTTGTGGATCAATAAAGTTAGTGTAAGTCTGAATGTAAGTGAGTGAAGTGTTTGGCCTAAGTCTTGGTGTTTCCAGCCGTCTCCCATTCAAGTATTAACCAGGTCAGCTTCCGAGATCAGACGAGATGAGGCACTGACGAGCAGGTATGATGCTACATTCACTCGTGCACAGTGAGGAGAGAGGAGGGAAGGAGAGGAGAGGGGGAGAGGGGAGAGAGAGAGAGAGAGAGGAGAGAGAGGAGAGAGAGGAGGGAAGGAGAGAGGAGAGGGGAGTGGATAAGACACACAGGAGGAGAGGGTGTGTATGTGACCAGGTTAAACACCTCTGCATGTTTATACTGGGTTGAATGAACAGCATTGGTGTTGGCAGGCCATGACTGTGGCTGCCGGCTTCATTGATTAATTACAGTCATTAAGCTGTTAGAAAGTCACCTGACCTGGTGTAAGGGCGCCACTTCACCGCTGATTACAATTAATCACATTCAAGATGCTGGGGTTAAGGTCTCCAAGGAGCCAGCCCCGCTAAAGACCAGTGGCGGAAGAAGTACTCTATTTTGTCACTTAAGTAAAAGTAAATAAAAAAAAAAAAAAAACTTAAGTAAAAGTATTAAAGAACCTGTTTAAAATGTATGTTAAGAGTAAAAAGTGTTAGTACAAGTATTTCGAGCAGAATTTGAGATCTAATAAGGTTTCAAATGCAGGGATTTTTATATAGATTTATGCTGAATTTTCTTCAGCAGAAAAACCTTAACAATTTTTTCCCCATAGCTGTTTTTATTTGTATATTTTTGTTTGCTCAATCTATAACCTTAATGAAAAATAAAGAAGTACAAAGGCAGAAAGTACAGAGGGCTGCTCTCAAATGTAGTCAAGTAAACCTAAAAAGTACATAAATACAGATACCAACAATTTTTACTTAAGTACAGCACTTCACTACTTTTACATTGTTATGTTCCATTTTTGCTAAAGACTAAAGCAACAGCATACAGGACTTAATGGCAATGCTCACATGCACATCAAAATATGATTATTACAGTGTCTGATTTCTGGACATTTAGGATTACTTAAAGGAAATGCAAACTGTAAAATTTGAAGGGCCATGATCAGACAGAAATTTGTTAACATGTCATTTGAATCTTTTATAACTCAAAAAATCTGATAATAACCTGATTTTGAGTGTGCATGTTTGTCAAACTGAGAGCTCCTTCAGGTGGGACGTGGACGGCTCTTCAGTTTGTGAGTTTGTTTAAAGTAAATTTTATCCACTTTTCAGTCCTGCTTTAGTTCATGTCTCGTGTATAATACAGTGGAAATGGTGTTGTAGATTCACTTTTAGACCTGGTTTAACCCTAGATTAGACCTGGAATAGTCCTTTTATAGACCTGGTTTAGATCATGGTGGTACTTTGTGCAAAAAGTTTGTCATAAATTATTTATCAATGCCAAAATATTTATTTTCAATTTCTCATTTTTATTTAAAAATACAGCACAAAAATACACAAAAGGAAAAAGAAAAAAAAATCGCAAACCTGAAGGATATCTCCCTTACAATAAAAGCACACAGATTCAATAGCTACAGTTAATATTGTTAGTAATATTTTGATGTTCAGAGCTGAGAGGGACCCCTTAAGTGTTTGCTAAAATTTTATAACCAGGAAAAAGAAAAAAACGTGAAGTTATGACAGCAAACCATCTGCTCTACAGTAGCTTCATTAACATCAGTTACACGGTACTGACTATCGGATGCCAACCTTTCTTTTCCCGTTGCCAAGCACAGCACGGCAACAAGCATGAATACACAAAATAATTCTCATTTCATTTAGCTGCGTTGAAATTAGTTCAGTGTATACACATCTTCAAATTACAATTGTGGACAAAACATTTCTGTAATAAAAAGTATATAAGTAAAAAAAATTATAATAAAAAGCTTTAAAACAATGGTGGATAAGAATGAGTGGGCGGGGTGGGGAAAGTAAACCTGAACAAAACCAAGTACAGTTGAATAATTTGTGACAAAACTGAACCAGGAAAAAAGGCACAAGAAAAGTCCAGCTATGAAGGTCTGGCTGTGAGGAGTCCAGGAATAAGGATAAACAAGAGTAAGGCTAAAAAAGGATCAGAATAAGGCGAAAACTCATGGGTTACTCAGTGCTTCAGTTCAGATTGAGTACAATATATCGATTAGAAATGCCCATTGCCCAACTCCAGATGGTGTGAATACCAGTCAAATGTTTGGACAGACCCTTTCATTTCAACTTTTTGTCTTTATTTTCATGACTATTTACATTGCAGATTCTCAAAACTATGAATGAACTAATGTAGTAAATAAAAAAGTGTGAAATAACTCTTCAAAATAGTCACCCTTTGCTTTGATCACTGTTTTGCACTCATGGTATTCCACTAACAAACCCTGATAAGCCAGACCTGTTCGGCAAAAACCATTTCAGGAGAATTCATCATGAAACTCATTGAGAGAAGGTCAAGGCTTTGCAGAACTGTTGACAAAGCAAAGGGAGGCCACTGTGAGGAAACTGAATCTAAAATATAACATATTTAGAGCTATTTTACTTTTTTTCCCTTTACTTTATAATTCTATACACCTTCTATACACCTTACAATGCAGAAAATAGAAAAACATTGGACACAGTTGTGTCCAAACTTTTGACTGGTAGTGTATATGGCACATTAAAATGATAAAAAAGACATATTTAGTTTGTTAGCCTTTTTCTATTAAATGTAATATTTGGTCACAAGTTGCATATTTGATTTCAAAACTGAATGATCTCACTAAAAATTTTGAGTTAACTTAAAGGTGCATTATGTAACTTTTTGGTCGGGGGTACGTCACCTGCTTGTTTCTATCGATATGTCATCGCTCTGCCTGGGATGTTCCACAGTATTACAATAAACCGATTTACCTTACATTTATTCAATTACAGGGAGTTTAATACCAAGAAAAAGAGGCATTCTGACTGTGAAGGGGTTGCCTCTGCACAGATCTAACCTGTAATTTGGTCTGGTTTGGTCTCCTTGAAGATACAAAGGTTGAATACTATGAAAAACATTTTAACCAAAGCAATAACATCTCCTCAACAAAAGCATTTGATGGACCCTGCACCAGAAAAGTTACACAATGCACCTTTAAACGTCCCCTCCTTATGGTCAGTTATGGATTGTGGTCAGTGGACAGTCAAACTCAATCACAGGAGATTGCTCAATGAACTCTAGTGTCCTCCATCTGGCCTCATTATTTTCGGCTCAACCTTTCAAAATCTGGGAGGCTGGAACGGGTAGGAGCTGGTATAATGGTGTAATGTGCCCACTCAAGTGACAAGAAGTAATCCCCCAATTACAAGACTTGTAGCGTGAACCGCCCCTTAACTAACAGCCAATCAAATCGCTTAGAGCCTCAGGAGAATTATTTGAACAGTTAAATCAACGTCTGACCAAACAAGTCCAAGGAATTAATAACAAATGTCAACTTAAAAGTGCACTGTGTAACATTTCTAGGGTTTCACCATCTGCTTGTCTCCATGGAAATGTTATTGTTTTGTCCAGAATGTTCCACGGTATAGATTAAACCTATTTATTACAAAGGGGGACAGCACCATGCCACGTTACAATTCAGATCTGTGGAAAGTCGCCCCCATCAGAGGTGGGACCAAGTCGTCGTTTTACAAGTCTCAAGGCTTTGATCTCAAGTCCAAGTCAAGTCCCAAATCAAATACAGGCAAGTCCAAGTCGAGTTTAAAGTCACTGGCCCATAAGTTGAAGTCAAGTCCGAGTTAGCTTCAGTTTTTGCAATTTATTTGAATTTTAAGATAAATTTTACTTTACTTACTTAAGTATTTATATAAGGATAGCAGAAATACTAATTTTTCCTTTTTAAATGTCTTGACAAGATCTTAGAGTGAATTATTACAGTCAGAACAGAAATAATTCTGATTTAAAAGTGTTTCTCAAGTCTTTTGAAGTCACAGGCCTCAAGTCTAAGTCTGAAGTCACTGACCTTCAAGTCCATGTCAAGTTCGAAGTCTTAGTCCATTTTATCAACTCAAGTCTCAAGTCCTAAAAATAGTGACTCAAGTCTGACTCGAGTCCAAGTCACGACTTGCAAGTTCCCACCTCTGGCCCCAATTTACAGAAGGAATTGTATTTTTGAGCAATACTAACGCTCGTAAAGAAGAAATGCTAGACGGATATGTTTAAAGTCATGCCATGGAACATTCCAGGCAAAGCAATAATCTCTCCATGAAGACAAGCAGGTAGTAGTGGACCCTCCACCAGAAAAGTTGCGCAGTGCACCTTTAACATATAATGGTAACTAATCGGTGTTCAGGCATTCACAAGAATAGCTTTCATTGTTCATTCACACACACACACACACACAGATCTATATGTACAAACACATGCATACAGCTGTACAGTCGGCCAATTAAAGGGCCTATCTGATGAACACACTGCAACTTTACAGCAAGGAGGTCTATTAAAAACAACATGCATTCATTTATGTACAATTGTATTTGTATATCTGGAGTATATCTACTTCAATTTAATCCATTAAGTCCACAAAGTAAATTCATAAAAAAGGTTCATGTGCCCTGTTGTGATCCAGTAGAGCACGTTTAGACCCAGGTCTTCATCTGAGGAGAGACTTCCCATTTGTAACTTCAAATTCATTATCTTCATTGGCCATGTCAGACTTCAATACATCCACCTGTCCTCTGCATAGTCTTGGTGAAAAATGCTATGCTAGACAATAGACCCGTCCCTATTTTGGGCCGGGATCATGACAGGTATACCCCCCATACGGCTGATGTTGGGCCCCGCCATCCTGGAGACGGTGGGAGGGGGCAGGGGGTTGTGGCTGGGGGGTCTATCATACTCCTCCGTAGACGGGATCTTGTCGTACTGAGGTTTGACGTACTCGTGGAGGTTTGAGGGCGACATGGAGCCCAGAGATGAACGCTGGCTGCCCACGGTGAAGCTACGAGCGGTAGAGACCCGGCTTTTAGGGGGTGGTACATCCTCTCTGAAAATGCAAAGAAAGAGATGTTAGACTATGTTCTGGTTCAAACTCAAACCACTTTATTTCTATAGCACATTTTATAAACAAAACAGTTTCCAAAGTACTGCACATATAAAGATAGCATTAAAAACAACAACAGGTATTCAAAATAACAGTAAAAATGCTCAATTTAACCTTGCCATGCTTAAAACACTAAAACCAATAAAGAGAATTAAAAGCAAACCCATAAAAATAGCAATAAATAAAAACAAAATCAATAAAATAATATTAACATTTAAATAAAATAAATTAAAAACACAAAGGAACATAAAGCTTACAGGGTGGTTTATCAAAGCTACATGCACAGATTTGGAAAAGGTTTTAAGATACTCAGATAATTAACTAAATAATATTCAGTACAAGACGGTCAACACAGCAGAGTAGGAGTAGGATATAAACTGACTAAATGTGAGAAGTAGACTATAAAAAAATTATTGGAATTGTATTTTATAGTCGTGATCGTTAACTGGACTATACAGTCTATAAAACACATCCCCAAAACCTTTTATAACAAAGACAGTGGGATTATTTCATTAAAATGTCAAAAAGGAATAAACTATGTGGCATTTTCAGACAAAACTTTATGTTCTTGAAGCCTTTGGTCACTATATTTCAACTTGATTTGGTTAAAAAGGCAATTCAAAAATCACAAAGTACTGGAAAAACAACTGCTAAAAAGTCAAACTAAAATAATAATGAGTTGCCGCCCTATTGCACAGATTTGTAAAGGTTTCAAGAAAATCTGATATTGACAACATAAAATTTAGAAAAGAACAGTAAACACAAAGAGGAGAATAACTTGCATGAAGTATATTTGGTGTAAGACATAACATAATTTGACTAACTAGACTAATAACTCTATTGTGGCTGCTTATTTTTACACTTGCACCAAAAATTCAGACCATAACGTGACTTCTGGACTTTTATGATGATTTAAATGACATCCAAAATGACAAATCTGATGTGAGTAATGAGAAAGAAAATTATTTTGCTGTATACATGCCATTTTAATAGTCTTATTACTAATTACTTACTACTAATAACTAATAATTATCAGACATGTGTATGTGCCCACAGCCAGTTCCATCTGTTGTGAGTAATCTGATTTACTGCACATCCAGATGCAGGTTTTGACAAGGAGTTAATTTAAAATTTGTTGTACTTTATATATTCCTATTTACCTAATACTATTTATTCAACTAATTACTGGTTTATCTCATTATTCCAGTTATCTGATTTTGACTGGCCAGTGTCCAGTCACAGGCCTGTATCCAGTCACTGCACAGAGCGCCCAAACACGACGTGCCCTCTGCTCCCTCTGCCACCACATTAAGAGCTAATAAGCAGTAATAATCCCGTTAAACGCTTGATCAGATGGAGCCGAGGGCAGAGCTGTGCTGTTGTGAGTCTGTTTATATACAGTCTATGGCGTGTACGAGACAGGGCCACTGCACTATAATCCTCTTTGTCCCGTACTGTTCGCGGAGCCACAGTGGTCTGGTTAGGGCTGAACATTTGGAGAAAAGATCTAATTGTAATTTTTTCTGGCAGGAATTGTAGCAGCAATTTTAAGTAGATGTGCAGTTTATAAAGATTAACTATCTGAATGAGTCAAGAATTTACAAAAATATTTGAATATGAACTGACAAACTAATACAAGAATCACAATCAGAACATGTTTGTACAGATCTAAACTACAGGGTTAGCAGATATATTGTTATTTATCAAGGAAATTACAGTAAACAAAAAACTGAACTGATCATTGTACCACTTTTAATGTTTAAATCTTTCTCTACACTGGTTTTATCTTTACTCTATTGCTCTTTTGACTGTTTTAATATTTGTTTTGTTTGTAAAGTGTCCCTGAGTGTCCTGAAACGGTCTATACAAATAAAATGTGCTATTATAATTAATCTTGCAGCCCCACATTTAGCCATCAGCTCAGGGTTAGTCCAGGTCCGTCACAGAGGGAGGGGAAGGGTGGGGGGTGGGACGCAGCCAGCCCAGACATGACACACAATCCACAGCGCAAACAAAGCTCTCAAACTGATTACTACAGCTGTTTATTTGAGAAGGGGTGAATGGCAAAAATGCTGATGGTGAAGAAACATTTTAGTGGCTGCTGGGGAAACTGGGGTCAAGAGCACCCTCACCAGTCAACTTCTATTTTTATTCGAAGAGGATGGGCCATATTGACAAAACTGAATACTTCAACATTCATTTATCTATTTAAGTTTTTTTTTTTTTTTTTTTGCATTTTCTCATAAGCGACATTCACATATTTTCACAATGCATCAGGAATATGCAAAAATCAGCCCGCAAGTGTCTCTGATGAGGTTCAAGTATCACACAAAACATGAATGGACCATAAATTAACAACAAAAGAGCTGAAATATCACTTGGTTTATTATGCTGAATGTTTTTTTTTTTACAGACGTTTTTTCAATTTGATCATTTTAATCATAGACGATATACTAAATAATAATCTTTTTGCACATTTCCAACAACAATTGCAATATCATCATGTTTTATACATCTCTATTTTAATTCCTTATTTTATGCATGCTTTTTACCTTATCACAGTTAATATTTTACAATTATTATTAAAAGTTTTATGTTTTTTTGTTTTCTTGTTAAACACTAAAATTGATAAAAAAAAAAAAAGAAAGTTTTATGTTTATATCATCCCAGCTCATTCCTAGTTTGTGAATTGTGTTCACTGACAGCAGTCGTTAGAGCCACAGCGATCATTTTTATTGGCAAATAAAAAAGCAATATTCCAGGCTGTTTTGGAGCTCGTACCTGATCTCGTTGCAGATTTCCTTCTCGTACTTCTTTCTGTGACGCGCACGGCAACAGCAAAACAGGATGATTGCAATAATGAGGAGGAAGAGCAGCACTGCGATGATGGAGCTCGCCACGATCCCAGCCGTGTTAGGAGCTTTAGGAAAAACAGGAGAACTTATCTCAACAAAGGCATATCTCAGAATAATGAAGAAATGTGCCGTTTTGTAGTGTGGCATAGTTATGAACTCTTTCCAGTTGAGTTGAGTATTATAGAAAGTAATAATGTTACATTAAGTGTTAAAAAGCCTAATAATATAACCTATTATTCAGCCCAAAAAGCATTAGTAAGTAATAATAAGTAATAGTAATAAAAATGCATGAAAACAAGGTTAATTATGTTTAAATAAATGATCAAAATTGTTCTTTTTAGCTGTGCATAACAAAAAGTTGTGTATTCTGTACTTTACAAACTGTGCTATACAAATACAGTAAACTTGCCTTGCCTAATTAAAAATGAATCTTTAGCACATTAGTCCAGAATGTTCTATTCTAAGCAAATGTGCCTGTGGTTACTCTGTACCATACACCTTTACAAATTCAAATTTCAAAAGTTTATAGTCAATTCTTCATACGAAACATATGAAAAATCGAAGAATCAAATTTCAGCATCTTGAAAAACAAATTTAAAAGGTTTGCAGTTTGAAACAACTTGATTTAACAGTTTAAGTTTAAGTTATTTAGATCTGCGCAAAAGACTGATTTAAAAATGCTACTAAAATGAAAAAACAAAGCAAACAAAAAACAGTAATAACTAAGGATATAACAATATCCAAATCTCACGGTGCGATATTTATTGTGATATTTTGAAGGGGCTAATATAATCATAGATGGAACACTTTTTTGTTTTTAAAATACCTTGACAAGATTATGATGTGAATTATTTCCATCATCCCATAATCCCAAGAATTCAAGTAAAAAACATATTTCTTCATGTCGTTTGCACTGAAATGAATCATGTGATATGTAGTTCCATATGTTTACAAGCTGTTGCTACTATAAAACCATGCATTTAAGCAAAGGAACTTGTAATTTTACGTATATTGTGACAGTGCATGATATTATTGTGAGACTTTTGATGATATGACAATATCACAATATTTTGGTTACGGTTACATCCCTAGTAATAACGAGTCATCAAGTAGTGTCATGTGCACTTTATACATAATTGTACATGAGTAAAATTTGAGCAACACTTCTAATTGTGTACATTTTTAGCCATGTGAATGTACTTTTACTTAAGTAGAGATTTTCAGTACACTCAGATTTCAGATGACATCACATTATTTTATAGGCCACTAATACAGATGGAAGGCATGTAAAATGAATATAGTTCAAATACAGATATTTGTTGTAATACAGTGAGTTCTTGGGTCTAGTGACTAATAGAAATGATCAGGTTCAATGTAATCAATAGGGAAAACCGGCACTTGCCCCCCATCTGGGAATATGACTTAATCACATTGTAGAATTTGAAAACCACCAATAATACACGTGAAATTGTCATAAAAAGGACCACCAGTGCTAAAGATCTACACACAGCAGACTGGTCCACCTCTGTGCAGTGTCCCGGGATACTTACGAGGCGTCACATTAAGTTGCATCACACATTCGTCACTCCCCACAAGGTTGCTGGCAGTGCAGCGGTAAGAGCCAGATGCGCTAGCAGATGCGTTTTTGACAATGATGGTTCCTGCATCTTTATCTGCAATGAAAGTGAAGAGCAAAAGCATTATTAGAGTGGGAGTTGGAGGTCTGTGTTTAAAATAGGAAAATAATAAGATTCTAAAGAGTCAACTGATTAAAGGGTCCATATTATGCAATTTTCTGATCCATGTTATAATGTTGTTTCCTCATCAAACACACCCGTTTTATTTACAAATGTTTAACACACAAATCCTGCATATTTAGGCTTAGTTCTGCTCATTTTACATTTTTAGCTTTGGAAATGTAGACAATAATAATAATAAAGGGTTACTCAAAAATGTGTGAATGAAACAAAACAAGACTCCAGGTATGTTTTTGATGAGGTAACAACATTATAACATGGTTGAAAGCTCACAAGAGACAATTTTGCGTAATATAGGACTTTTAATATTGACATGAAGGGCTGACTTTAAGCATAATTTTATCCCTTCAGAAATATAAGGTTCTGGGTAGCTCTGAGATATTGAAGTTTAAAGTTGTGACCACTCAGAGCACAATGGAATAAAGAAATTGTGTTTTGCTCATACAAACCTAAAATTGTTTACCAAATCTCACAAAATATTGAAAAAAGTATAGAGAAATGTGTATTCAGGAACTATAACAACTACATTTTGAAAACCATATAATTATAATGGGATGATTGGTCTTTTAACTCACAAAATGCAAATGTTTTGATGGGATTTACGTTAAAGGTATACTCTGTAACTTTTTTGGTGGCAGGTCTGCTGCCTGCTGCTTAAAGGTTGTATGGAGGATTTTTTTGTTTCAAATTGTCAATGATAGCATTATAAAGGTGCAGTAGCCTTGTAATTATGATGACCAAAAAAAAGAGAATAAAAATTCATCAACTCTGGACGTGGTGGGGCTAAACATTTGCCAATAGATAACGACACTGCCTCGTTATCTGTTAGCTGACAGGCTGTCAATCAATCTCCCTACGTTTCTAGCGTAACTGACTTGCCTGCGCGCTGCCATTACGTGGTTTGCGTACGCCTGTCACGCAGTCCACAGACGCACAGACGCTGTTTACTCCACCAATGCAACAGTTCTTAGCTGCTTTTTTGACCTATATCTTCCTCGCAGTTTGCACAAAGTTTGTTGCAATGGCGACAAGAATCCAGGAGCAGTTAGCCGCAAAAGAAAGTCCGTTTTTGAGGTCGCTGAAAGAAGAAGACAAGGGGAAAAGCAGCGAAGCCAAACTAAGGTGATTCTTGTAGATTCATTCCAGCGATGGCGCAACTGAAGCAGACGCAGGGTCTAAAGACTGACGCATTGGTCGCCAAATTACTCCTGGACAGGTCACTTCTGCTTATTATGAAAACGTACTTTATTTCCAAGAGCTAGACAAACGTTTTTCAGGACACGAAAGCGATATCCTATGTCTGAAAACGTAATTTTCAAGGCAAAGAAAGAGTCCGCTTGCTGCTGCGTGTTGTAGCTAGTTCATTCGCACTGAATCTCCGCACACCTTCTCTGCACCCCTTTCCTGCTCCTGTCCCCGCTGCCCGTTCCGCTCTTCCCGCTGCTCCTCACTTCTCCGGGCACGGAATCTCCACACACCGCTCCCCTCTCCTCTCTCCTCTCCCTGCTCCGCTCTTCTCCCTGCTCCTCACTTCTCGTCCGCGCACGAAATGTCCGCGCACCCCCTCCCCCCGCTCCTCACTTCTCCTGTTGCCTAACCAACACTGTAGTTAGTTGTTTACAAGTCATGTGCAGCTCACCGGCTGTAAACAAACCTGTTTCTGGCGTAAGGAGGAGGCGGGAGGAGGCGTTTCTACGTAGGGAGCTGTAGGAGAGGGGGGGGTGGTTTCACGCATGCGCAACATTTGAAAAAGGACAAACAGTCACTGGATTTCTCGTTCCTTGGAAAATCCTCTATACAACCTTTAATGTTTTGCCTTGATTATTCCACAAAAGGGAAATACACTTTGTAATCACAGTGGATCTACGATGAACCAAGCCTGCACATGATAAGAATTCATGCTGTTAAGGTGTCTTTGAGCTATAAAACAACAAAACCTGTAACTGAACAAATGCAATGCCCTACTGTGAAACATTACAGGATAAAAATAACCAAATCTCCATGGGGAGAAGCAACCACCTTAGTTACATAGTGCACCTTTACTATCTCAAACTACCAGGGCTATAAACAAAGCAGTCTATTAAAAAGTGGTGTTCATTTTTCATTCACAAAGGCAGTTCAAAGAGACAAACAAAGCAAATTTGTGGACCAAAGTATGTCCTCAAATTCTTGAAACAATGAAAACAGCCCATTGTCTCACTGTTAAAATGTTTTACCGAGAGTGGCGGTTGCAGGCAGCAGCTTGTTCCCGCTGGTCTTCTCCCAGACGTACTGCAGTGGGTTGGTGCCCTCTTTGGAGACGCACCTCATCACGATGTCTTTGCCCTCCTGAGTGGGGCCTTCAGAGTAGCACCTGGGCCGAGATGGCTTCACTGTGGAGACAAAGAGAAAACATGTTAGCAATAAAAACAATGTGGGTCAATGTTGGGAAGAGTACTGAAAACTTATTTATTTTTAATGCCTATATCATTGTTGAATCATTGTTGTTGTTCAGAGCTTTGGTAAGTTTTGGCTCTTTTTCGTGAGCTCTATAAATGAATGTGATTTAATGATTTGAATTAATAAAGAAATTATCTAATCTATTGCTAATGATGGAGAAACATGTGTTACTATGTCTTGTCTATCATTTGAAAGGTGCAGACCATGTGTTATAGTTAAAACCTACCTCTTTATTTTATAGTATTCTACAGAGATACTGTGTTGTGCCTCTTATAGGAATACCTTGATGGCCAGGGATGCCTAATTAGAAAACTCTGATTGCATTATATAGGTTTATACATTCTTTCTTTCATTTTTCATTTTTCATTTTAATTAGTTATATAACATGAGTGGTCAGATACTTACTTGGAATATTTAAGGATTATATTTAAGGTCTAAAAACGCAACATAATTAAAACAGCTTTATGTGTGGTGCACTTATTATGCATTTATTCATTACTAATTCGAGAACGTAAAAATGCACATACACACATGGCAAGAGCTCTGTTTTCTTATATTGATCTTTATTTTAAACATAGCATACAGTCTCCATACTTACAAAGACAAGTAACTATTCTGAAAACTACCAAATGAAAGAGTAACTGTACTGGAATATTGTGCATGTAAGTAAATATTCTGACTATTCTATCATTTTCTATTCTTTATGTATTAGTAACCACCAAGATTAACAGTACCAGAGTTACTCAAGTGATTATTCTGAATACATATTTTTAGTCCATGTTTTTAGTTAGTCCCAACACTGCCTGTGGCCTCATTGTTTACTATAATAAGTAGTTGGATATTGGGGGCGTCTTTTGTTTTGTCTGTAGAAGCCATCGACATAATGAGAACGGTAATCAGAGTAATTGATACAGCTGCTGTCATTACAGAACTGTCACTCAGGATAACGGCAGGAAGCACGTCGGGTGAGCAGCAGAATCGTCTAGAAAACTCTGTGCAAATATTGGATACGTGACAGATTTTTTGAGGAGTTGAAAAACAAATAGATCTCTGAATTAAAAACAGACCACGTCCAGACAGACACACAGACAGGTAGTGAAGAAATAGAAGGTTGTCTAATACGAAGATGAAATTGAACCGCAGTACTTGTATGCAGTGAGGTAATAATGTCTTAAGAGATGTATCAGGCATCTATGTGTGTTACAATGTTAGACTTATCAAGCTTAATGTAAGGATTAACATCAGACTGGCAAACAGAAATACTAGGGTCAGAAATCTTTGTGATTTGATTTGCAATTACTGTTATGATTAGTTAGTTAGTTAGATTCAGTTCACCGCGTACACTTTAAAAGGTCCTATATTACACAAAACCCCTCATCAAAAATATGATGAGTTGTGCTGTACCAGAACAGTTGCGGGTAAAAACGACAAACTATTTTATTGGAGGTGCCTTTCGTTTAGATGGTGTTGGCATTTTTGCCTTAAAAATGCAAAAATCAGAAACCACCCTCCAGAGCGGAAAAGTTGAATACGCTCTGCCGTAGCGTTTCCGTCTACACTGTCCAAGACGCAAAACTCTGGTCAGATCTGCTCACGTCGTGTACGCGTTTACATCACATACATCACCACCTAGCGTCACCACCTAGCCGCCTACCCGCCATACCCAAATGAATTCCACACACTACTGCGTCACCGTATGCACGCAGTTTTCCTCCCGAAAATGCTCGTCTACGAAATACGGAATAAAAAGTGAAGACGTGATACCACTTTTGTGTCTTTTCTTCAGACCGTCAGGATATAAATGTAGCCTTAGTTCATTTTATAGTTCATCTTTTAGTTTCAGTTCAGCAGAGATCGGCATTTCCAGGGCTGAATCATCCAAATGATTAGTGAAAGTTTATGGAGTTTAACAGCACAGTGACTAGGGATGTGTGAAAATATCGAAATGTCGTATCGTTTAATGTGATGATACGGTACTTATATCGTGTGCTGCTGTATCGATATATTGTCAAGAGTATTTTTTTGTATATTTTAGTTAACTATTTTGTCACAGCGCTAAAGTTTTGTTGCTCGTTTAGTGAAAGGAAACTCGTTTATGTGACACATTTGACATTTGACTATTTTGGTGATTAAAATGGGACTTTTAGTATCAGCCAGGATTTAGCCATTATTTTTTATTGAACTGTATCGAATCGATTTTAAATATATCGTATCGAACCCAAAGTGCTCTGTATTGAGATATGTATTGTATTGTGCCCAATGTACTGAAATATGTATTGTATCGGCTTCTTAATGATACCCAGCTCTAACAGTGACAGTGATGCACTTCCTCCATTGTCACATGACATTACACAGCGTCTCACGTGACACATTTCAGTTTATATGAAAAAAATCTGTACACACCCTTTCATTTTACAGCTGTACTCATCTTCCTGTTAAAACATTTTAAGGATTCTGTCTCATTGAAAAGATAGAAACTGAAAAGCAGAACATTCTGATGGACAGTTTGTAGATTGATGGGGACTGAGGCTCTTCTCTGCTGTGGCATTGTACCTTCTCACAAATGTCAAAGAGCTGTGACATTTTGAATGCGTCTTTTATAAAAGGTGACTCCCCTGAACACATAGCGCCGCTGTAACACACTTCATCACACTGGGACTTGGTTATGAAACGATTTATTTGTTTGAAAGATGAGGTCAAAAAAGACAGCGACAAAGGTTCTAGGGCCTCTGGGAGATAAAGGGCAGAGAGATAGCGCTAACCTGCCTATGCTAAAACGAACAATGATTTCAGATTTATGACTTGCACGGGGCTTTGCTATAGAAACGGTGAGATAAGAGGTAATTTATAGTGGGGATGTGGTTACGCCTTGTGGTCTGAAGCAAATTGTTGAATGGTGAATATAAAGACAAGTGTAAGTGGTCACTAATGTAATGATTAACAGTACAGGATGGGGTTGAATGATTTTGGCATCATCTTTAATTGCAATTTCTCTGACAAGAACTGTGATTCGATAGATTTTAATTGTATAATTTTCTTCAAAGTTCACATTTTAAAATACATCTAGGAGCATTAAAGGTGTAACTGTGTAACATTTTTAGTGGAGAGGCCTGCCTGTCTCTATGGAAATGTTATTGCTTTGTCTAGAAGTACACATAGTATAGATTAAACCTATCTATCACAAGGGAGACCAGTGGGTTACCGCACTAAGGTACATTACAAATCAGATCCGTGGAAAATCGCCCATATTCACAAAAGGAATTATTGAATTTTTGAGCAACAGAAACACTTGTAATGAATAAATACTAGATGGATATGTTAATGTCATACTATGGAACATTCCAGGCACAGCAATAACATGTCCATGGAGACAAGCAGAAAAGTTGCACAGTGCACCAGACTGGAATATGAACTGTTCAACCAATACAAGAATCCTATGCATTACAGAAAGTGTATGTGGAGGCAGTGTTAGCCGTATTTTTAAGCGAGGATATTTTGTTGTTTGCACAAGAAATTATGTTACTCAAATAATTGCGTCCTTTGCATCCTTTTTTTCACATTTTTAAGAGGAATAACCCCTTAAGATGATTTGGCAACTGATCTAACTGTGATTGTGAATACTGAACTATGCAGCGGCATCATGAACAAAAGGTGTTGAGGATTTGCTATAGTGTGATATAAAGCAAAGTATCAAGTTGCGCCTCAGTAAATGATACCGACTGCAGTTGACGTGTGGCGGTACACTGTAGGTCGGGTCTCGCCTCCTGTTAGCTTCACTGTCCAAGTATACACAACAAAAGGGACTCTATTTAGTGCTTGGACATTGCGCTGTGTATGTCAGCTAGGGGGCGTCACTAATAGATAATAATATCTCAATAACAATATTCAGAATACGGGTGTGCAAAAAAAAATCTACATATAGTATAATTTAATGTGATGATACAGAATTGATATTGGGGGCTGCTGTATCGATATATCTGCAATGGTATTTTTTGGTATATTTAGCTAAATTGTTTTGCTACAATTTTGTTGGAATATGTGACATATTTGACATATTCACCGTTTTGATGATTAAAATGTTTGTGTTTCATATGAACTTTGCACAAGAAGTGGTTTAACAAAGACTTTTAGTATCACAGTCATGATTTAGCCTTTACTTTTTATTGAACCGTATCAAATAGATTTGAAATATAGCATATCGAATCGAAAGTGTACTGAATCGAGATATGTATCATATCGTGGCCTACTGTATATATGGAGGTCTGTATCATATGTATCAGCATCTTTGTAATGATACCCAGCCCTAATTCAGAAGATTATATTTTATTTTTATTATGTATTATATTTATTTTTATCAAGTATGTGCTAAAATGTGCCTGTGAATGTCAAACTATTAATTCTTAATTAATTCTTAAAATCTGATTAGATTATTTAGTGTTCCTTCTTATTGTTACTTCATGTTTATGTGAATACCTCATCAATAATTTTCAGTTCTATTACCGTATTTTTTTAGCTGTTTTGGTATGCTATGGGGGGATAGTCTCTCAGTCTTTATTAATGGGAAAAAAACTGCAAGATGTTTCCGTTTTAAATGTTGCTTTATAGTAGTTTTGTTTCATTTAGAGACAATTTACTTGCATGTCTCTAAAATAACAACTGAGATATTATCTATTTTTCAGTATATCTCTACTAAACCATGCTTAGAAAGGTTAAAACAACTCCCAGTGCACGGCATCTTGAGTTGAACCTCAGATATTCATGAGCGTCTCCTGTTCTCAGACCTCCTCCTCATGACAAGATCAACCTGAAGGTAAAATGCAGAGCAGGCAGCATGTCCTCCCTTCTCCTTGTCACAGTGGCGACTTACTAAGAGCCCCTTTGCCCCTGGGGTCAATCGCCAGCAGTCTGTCAACTTCTCTAGCCTTGAGGCATCTTAGACGTAACCTATAATGCGTCGCACACTGTATCCAGAGATATCAGCGTATTCTCACAATGTCAAAGAGAATGTTATCGGACTCATTCTTAATTTATGTGCACTATCTAAACTTTCTGGTGGAGAGTCTGCCACCTGCTCGTCTCTATGGAGATGTGATTGCTCTGCCTGTAATTCTCCATCTGTATTCTAAGATATAAATTACTTCCTTATTTTCACTCAAATCTTTTTTTTTCTTTTGCTTATTTAGTAATCTGAATTATCACTAGGGGTGTAATGATTTCCAAGTCTCATACGATATCATCACGGCATGAACCTCACAGTACGATATCTATTGCGATATCATAGGAAAGTTCACGGTATTGTGGGGAGGCTCACAATTAAGGATGTAACAGTATCTAAATCTCTTGGTACGATATTTTCACAATATACATCTCACGGTACAATATTTATTGAGATACTTTGTGGAGGCTAACAAAATATGCTACAAAATATGCTACTTTTTCCTTTTAAAATGTCTTGACAAGACTTAATCCAAAGAACTAAGACTTAAAAGTGTTAAGAACTGTTATTTCTTCATGTAGTCTACACTAAAATGGAGCAAAGGATCACGCTCTATGTAGTTCCCTCTGTCTTTTTTAGCTATTGGTGAACTCTTAATTTAAGCAAAGAGACTTGTATTTCGATATATTGTGATGGTCCAACGATATTATTGTGAGAACTTGTGACAGATATGATAACACAATATTTCCGTTATTGTTACATCCCTAATTATCACTATCTATTTTTGGTCTTTATTATATTGTAATGTGTGAGCTATGGTGTCCTTTTGTATCAGTACAGCTTGTCCACGTAAACTTCTCTCCACAAACCACTGATACTAAAAGGCCAAGTTACACGTCAGATCTGTGAAGAGGCGACCTCGCTCATGTTAAGAATGTATGTTTTCCAAGGTACTTTTAGGCAATGAAAACACTTGTAACTGAATAAATGGAAGATGGGCACACTTAATACCAATGGAAAGCAACATCCGCCTGGACACAAGTAAGTGGCAGAACCCTAACAATAAAAACATTACGTAGTGTATCTTTAACATGATATAACAGTAAATACATGACTTCACACCACCTGGTCATTGTTTTTGGTTCAACACGGTTCCACAAGAGCACCCGCAGCAGTCGTGTGGAGAGTGGAGCGTCAGTCTGGTTTAACTAGTTAGTGCAGTGGCATTTGCTCAGAATATTGCACCAACATGAGCCATTTTGAGAAGCCCTTTCCTTGTACAGAAACCAAAAACAACCCAGATAACAGCTCAGGGACTGCTGTTGAAACTCATGTGCATTTTTGTTTTACCTATGCAAATACTGGAAGGTTGGTTTCGGCTGTGACGTCATTTTCACCATTGCTTAGTTAGCAAACAAAGCCAATCCTTAACTCACTAGCAGTGGACTTCTACACCAGTGGACTACAATTTGTTCAATCAAAAACATTTATACAGCTTACCAAAGTATAAGATTCTGTTTGTATTATAAGAGGGCAATATCCATGGGTCATAATGGCCTTTTTTTTTGCCATAGCAATTAACAATAATATAATCTAAATAATAATTAATACTGTGAATGTGGTTTTGAAAATATGCTAAATTTGAATATTGGGGGTATCGTTTATACAAGTTATGTTGTAATTTGTTTTATTTACAAAATCTTTCAAACAAGGGTACATGTGATATTTGTGCACTTTTGTGGGTAATTTTTACGTCTCTCTGACATTTGAACCTCAACTCATACATTTATTTTTAGTAGTACACAATTGTTTCTATGTATTCAAAGCATCTAAACAGACCAGTGACTTTCCCATAAAAAGAACGCCGCTCTACAGCCAAGAGGAAGGTTACGAGTCAGTTTTTAGGAGGATTACATGAAAACAGCCAGGAAGGTCAAAGGTCACGTGATACAATGCATTTCAACAGCGCACAGAGAGATAAGCCTTTTAAAAGAGGCTCTGTGCATCGGCTTCTGTGGAGAGACCAGGCACTCACTCACTCATGATAATTACTATAACAACTTACCGTTCAATAAAGACGGAACAGTATATTTTTGGGGTCAGTATTTATCGTGTGTACATTTTCTTTGCACTATTGTGAAATTTTTGGTTATTTTTTGACTAAATGATAAGATGTAGAGCTGTAGAAGGTTGAATTAATAACTTCTACTTCATTACAGATGCTAAGTACTTAAATGTTTAATTCTACTGTTTATTTATTGCAGCACATACTCTTTTTTATTTTTTTTAGCAATATTGTACATTTAGTTTCAAGATTATTGTTTAACATCTATATTTACTTCAGTAATATATCGAACTTCAAAATGTTTTATGGTGACAGGCCTACTCACCCATCACAGTGAGCAGTGTCTTCTTGCTGCGGATGCCTGGAGCCTTCTTCACTTTGCACTGGTACGTTCCGGAATCTGAAGACTTCAGGCCTGTGAGGCTGATGGAGGCGTCACCATTTTTGGGGTCGGGTGAGTTGAAGTGCACCCTGCCCTTCATGGGTAGGTAGTAGTCCTCGTAAGCCCTGTCACCCGAGTATAACAGCACCTGGAAGATTAAAGGGAGAAATGATTGGGAATGATGTACAGTACAACATGTGATGTACCAATGTGTATTTGGTGAATTCTAATATTTCACAGTGAAAGATACAGGAATATATTCAACTCAATACTCCATACAACTGTACAGCACGTCACCCTTGTAGAAATAGAAAACACTATGTCAATGACTATTGTGTTTCTTCTTACCTACCTCGTGTATAGCCCAGATATATTTTGTATAACTATATTTCTATATTTTATTTTTACTTGTACAGTTGTATTATAATTACACCTTATCTGACACCAGTAACTTAATTTGAATGCATTATTATCATTTATAGTTTATATTTAGAAGTATAAGTCCAAGCTCCTGGTTGGGCAGTAGATATGACAAGCATAACATAAACATGGGCCCAGACTTATCTAAATAAATGACAACACCTTTATTTTGTTAAATGGACGTTCAAGAAAAATGCCTTCCCTGCATGTAAATTTTGGTTCTGATGTCATGGAGGTAGCTTGTTTTAGATCTCACTTCTACTTCCTGCATGTTTCTTTTCCATTAACTGCCACTTAACTGGTGTAAAACTACAATAAAAAGTTTACACACACCAACTATCGACTATATCACTAAACTAGGGCTGGGAATCTCTTGGTTCTTCATGCTTCAATACGATACTCGATATATATGGCTCACCATACGATATCACAATATGGTGAGATAACGAATATAGCTAATGATTTTCTGAAATATATCACTATTTTTAAGAACCAAATATATTTTAACAACTGTATTTCTTTGTTAAACCACTACATGTAAGTCAATATGGAATAAACCAGTTGTAGCTATTAAACATGAATAAGTGTATTGCATGAAAAAGTTTAAAAATCAAAATTGTAACACTGTCACAAAATAATTTTAAAATATATCAAAAAATCATCTTGGCCACATATTGATAGAGCAGCCCACGATAATGTATCACCAAATTTAGTATCACTATAAATTGATAGTTCAATATTTAGCACACCTCTACACCGAACCGAAGTAATAATTTGAAAAACATGAAAAAAAACACCCTTGAAGTGACCATAGTGAGCTCTTGCAAAACAAAAGGCTGCTTAATAAACTATGTATAAAATAGCACTGTTTATTTTTACAATGTCCTTGAGTATGGCCCCTGCACTGCTTTGCTCTTTCTTTGCGTAAGGAGAATGAAGAAGGGACAAACAATGCAGCCACTGTGCGGCTAAATCAACACCTGCTGTGTCAACAGAGACCAGTGACCCTACACACAAACTCCTCCTCCTGCAGGAAAAGGTCTAATGAAGAACAGGTGAAACCAAGAGAATCTACATCCACAATCAGGTCGGCACAGAGAGAATCAGGAGGGATGGGGCCATGATCAGTGCCAGGAGTCTGTTCAGCAAAAACCTTGGCTAGAAAAGTAAATAAACTGAAGATGACAGGGTTGTTAAATAAATCAGATAAAAATTGATAATAAAATAATAATTTACACTAGATAGTAATATGTGAGTATTTTCCTCTGCCTGTTGACACTGCACTCACCATGACTTATAGTAATAATACTAAACATGCAAGGGGAAAAAAAATATTTGTTAGACCTAGGGTGGCTGACTATTTCCATTTAATCCAACCTTGATTTTCAATTCCATTAAAAATATATATAAATAAGGCTGTTAATAATAAGCTTTATGAGAAGATGGCTAAAGCAACAAAATGAGCTTTCCACTCCAATGCCATTTAATACACAAAAATATCCAATTTATGTCTCTGAATCCAAACCACATCCACCACAGTATTGACTGAATTGTTCAGTATATGAAAGCTGGAACAATATATTTTGGGTCTCAATATTGCTCATGGTTACAATTTCTTTGCAAAGTGAGGAGATTTTTGTCGTTTTTATGTAATAAGGTAAGATTTGTGCTGAAAAGGGTAGAATAAATAACTTCTTTGAGTAATTACTGGTTCAGGCTGCCATGTATTAGTTTCAGTTTAGGCCTTTTAATGACAAAGCATATTTAAAAATTGGTTTACTGGGATTAGCGTGCTTTGGGTTAATGGCATAAAGTAGGTTCAATCGTAGTAGGTATTATTGTTTATCGTCTATTGTTTCTTAAGCAATATATCATGCTTCAAAGGTTGTTATCATGACAGGTCTACACATACTTATACTGCCAAACGACCTTCACCAATCAGATGACAACTTCATAAAAAATATGAAAAAATTAGAGCCTAGAGATGGGTGCATTGAAGGAGAGGGAGCAGCCCCAGAACATGGAGAAAAATCCCGCACACACTGTTTGCCTGACGAAGGCCTAGTGCCGAAACATTGCACGGTTTGTCCTAATAAATTTCACAATTTTCGAGTAAGACGGTGTACGGGATTTTTCTCCAACTTCATAAAAAAAAAAAAAATAGCCAAGAAAAAGTGGCGCTGCTAAACAGTTGGTCATTGGGACTCAAATTCTCGACTTACAACTCGACTGGTCTCAAAAACAGGTGTGGTCTCAATAGGAAGCGCTCCCATCTTGAGCATATTAGCCATGTTAACAAGTAATAGGGTTAAAATTCTTCTGTTCTCAAGGGAACACAAACCTCACCTGGGATCGCAACATCAGCAATAACAACAGTGATATGTCAAAGCCGACCAAAGCGAGAAGGAAATTAAATTGCCCCAAGCTCAGTCAGACAAGTCTCACACACATGCGCACGTTTAACTACAAAATACTACTATAATGCAATAACCTTGAAAACTGTGATTCAATAGAAAAAAAGCATTTGAATAACCTGGGGAGTGGAAATGAAAAGGGCAAGAGACTAGACAAGCTGGTGAGGCATAGGACACAGAGGAGCAGTGTCTGTGTGCGTACTTTAATAACAGGGAGGACACAGTAATATAATCGGCAGCACCTGGACTTAAACACACACTGCACAGCTATAGAGCAGATTGGGGGTTTGCAGATTTTAGAATGTGTTCATGTCATACACTCATATAAGGGACAAGACACAGTTTTCATATGCATTATAAAATTAAATGCAATTAGCAAATCTGTAAGGTTGCCGTATTTTAATTACCATAATTTTCTACACAAACAACAAAATATCCTGCATAAAACTGCCAACTTGGGGTGTAACGATATCCAAGTCTCACGATACGATATCGTCATAGTATGAACCTCATGGTACGATATTTATTGCAATATCGTGGGAAAGCTCATGATATGGTGGGGAGGCTCACGATTAGGGATGTAACAATATCCAAATCTGCTGGTACAATATTTTCACAATATAAATCTCACGGTATATTTATTGCAATATTGTGGAGGCAAAAGAAACAGAAAATGCACACCAAAATTCCTGTAGAGGTGCAAATGCAAGGAGCAGCCAGACAAGAGTGAAAAAATGCATAGCACACTCAGATGGCCGATGTCCAAAAGCTTTTCCATTTTCAAAATAACGTTTTGGCAAAAAAAATCCTTTATCAGATACCTTTCTTGCCCTCGTGTGCTGTGGTCCAGGGCAAGAAAGGTATCTGATGAAGGCTTTTTTTTGCCAAAACGTTATTTTGAAAATGGAAAAGCTTTTGGACATCGGCCATCTGAATGTGCTATGCATTTTTTCACTCTTGTCAATATTGTGGAGGCTGACAAAACTGTTAATATGCTACTTATTCCTCTTAAAACACCTTGACAAGACTTAATCCAAAGAACTAAGGCTTAAAAGTGCTTAGAACTGCTATTTCTTCATGTAGTCTACACTGAAATGGAGCAAAGGATCATGGTCTATGTAGGTCCCTCTATCTTTTTTTAGCTATTGGTGCACCATAACTCTTCATTTAAGCAGAGAGACTTGTAATTCGATATATCGTGGTGGTGCATGATATTATTGTGAGAACTTTGACGATAAATCATGCCATTCTAGTATTAGTTTGTAAGTCTTTTTCAGTCTTGTTTCAGTCCTTTGTAAACCGCAAATCTAACTGCAATGCTTATCAGAAAAAAAACAATTTGAAACTTTTCTCAAATCATTTATTACATTTCCATGAATATCTAAAAGGTAAAATCATAAATGTAGAACCTGATCATTTCTGTTTTCAAGACTTCGCTGCTTTTTCATAGTAAGTTTAGCTTCCTTGCCAATCTGTCTTAAATATTATTATTAGCCTATAAAATTATCTAAAATCCAGCAATAGATAAGATTGTACATTACCATGAATACCTAAAAGGAAAATTCATAAATGTTGAACCCGATAATTTCCATTTTTGACATCTGAAACCCAGCAATTCATCTGATGCGTGTAAAATACAGGAGGAGGTGGGGTGATTTGAGAGGCAAAACAGAGAGCTCTGATCCCACTGTACTCCAAAGCACCTGTCAGGCAGCCCAGTCTGATCTGTGCTTTTAACTGGAGTGCTCCAATGCCCTCACAATAACAGCCCTGCCTCCAGCTGCTTTTAAGGTAAGAACAAAACAAAAGTCAAAACAGAAAGAGTGTCCTTCATGGTGACAAAGAACGTAACCAACCATGGCCACAGTTTGTGCTTGGTTTAATCGAGTTTATACACAATACATTTTATTGAGCTGTCAATGCCAAGGTGGCTCTCTAATGTTCGCTGTCAATATGGTTTTCAATAGCTTCGGCAAACAAAGCTGCCTGCAGATGCGCTCAAGGACAAAAGACGCAGCTTTGTGGAGCTACACAACAGCAAGTTTCATTTACTTCTAGTTAGTTACATGCTTTTTCATAGAAGTTAACTTTTGTTTTTAATACCGGTTTGATTAGTATTTGATTAATATTGTTCTTGCTAGGGATTTTATGAGCAGATACTGATAGTTAATACCAGCTTTTAAAATTCATCGTAGGCCCATAAATATTCATAAAGATTTTTGTTGTATCTAGGGTACTTACTGCCATCTCAGTTCTTGTTATATTGGTCTATGTCATCAGAGATTTAATACTCCCTACAGCGGAAGTATAGCCACACTGTACTGTACTGTACTAGACTGGAATGGACAACACTATCATGTCTTGAGGGTTTGGGTGCTGGGTCCTGGACTGATGGTAAATTAAATTCTCTCTAGCATCAGGTCTCTTATCTTTAACTCTCAGGCTACTACAATTTATTTTACAACAAATATCATAAATTCACTTTTCACTTTTGTAAAAAAAATAAAATAAAAAAATCACAAAATACATTTTACTGGGATATGAAATCATTTGTTGCATGCATGCATAAACATACAGCCATATTTTAACACCAATTGCTCTTCTATTTCAAAGCTTACACATTTGCTACACTGAGCCAATCTGGAAATGACATGGGCGCATACAGACCAGGGCAGCACTGAAGAGATATAGTATCAGCTGTTTCCTCCGATATCAGCCAATACTTATATTGAAGCCGATATATCGACTATCCCTATAGTTCTCACAGATCTACTGAAGTCCCGAGCTCCTTCCCTCTTGTCACCTAGAAGCCAAATGCAACTGAGTGATACCATCGGCATGTCTGGCATCTCTCAACAAAGCACTGGGCATTAGCTGTGCTTCAGCCAGACCTGCTGTGGGATATTTCCAAATATATGAATAACTGGGCTCTGCAGGGGTATTAACTTCAATTGCATCAGTACATACTATTACATGAATGATGAAATTTCCATACACCCACACTGAAGATGTGCGAACTGGGACCATGCCTATGTATGACCTTGTGGATAGGCCCTCAATGATCGCATCTGTAGTCTCACTGGCTGCCTTTCTGAACTCATCTCGAAGTGAGAAACAGGTAAGGTGATAAAGTGTAGCCCTGACCTGAAGATCTGAACACTACAAGCCTATTCCAGTGGTTCTCAAAATGGGGGCCACAAAGCAATCAATTCAGTTATTTAAATCTGTGCACTGTAGTGGTGTAGTGACAAATAGGAGAAAATAATAAATTATTAAAATAAACATAAAAAAAACCTGATTCAACACATTTTCCTCCATTACCCTTCACAATTTAATTTTATAGTTAAGGTCTCAGCTTCCAGGATTCATTTGGAATTACTTTGAGAACCCCTGTACTACTGTACTGAACACCAACACAAGTAATGAGCAAATGCTGTATAATACTTACATACAGTGTTATGAGTGTGACGTGAGTTTGGTTATGGGCTATTCAAATGTGAATCTGGCCATTTAAGCTCTGAAAGGTCAAGGAGAACAAATGCGTTCAAGCCAGAGATGTCCAAGCATTTGCATTTATAGATTCAAGTGTTTGGCAACAATAACAAAGTGCTTCAGGAAAATTATGCATTGTGCATATTTAACTAGATGCTTTGTGGTTGTGGATCAAAACAACATGATGGCGTGAATAAAAGTCATAATCAGTAACAAACTAGGTCAAAAACATTGAATGGTGGTTTCACAGGTACATCAAAGTCCACTACCTAAAAGAGAAAAGTAACAACACTAAAGCATTACTGGATAAAACCATAGTCAAATGAAGCTTACAGAGGCTTGCAGTTATGGGGCAAATTTGGAAGAGTTTCAAATGAGGAATAGGAATGAATTATTTTTTAACCATTTAATTATTAATTGAAATTAATCGGACA
The DNA here is from genome assembly GCF_026225935.1 of Boleophthalmus pectinirostris. NCBI lineage: Eukaryota > Metazoa > Chordata > Actinopteri > Gobiiformes > Gobiidae > Boleophthalmus > Boleophthalmus pectinirostris. The sequence continues at coordinate 18,025,566 of NW_026571018.1, read as the reverse complement.
AAATAGCTAAATAAAACCACCAGGATCATGTACAGCAGGTTATGAACATTTTATGACCAAAATGAGGAGCCTGACAGTAGCAGTTACAGCTAAAGTGTTGACAGCTTCTCAATACAAAATGAAATGAAGCCTAAGGCGGTGGAGCCAGAAGCACCACTATGCTCACTTCCAATTTGAAACACAGCAGTTAGCAGGCTAGCTATGTCCATTTGTCTATGGATAAAACATGTTCATTTGGTAACAAAGTTGGGCTAAGATTTTCAGAGACTATAAACCCTACAAATATTGTGTAGCCCAGTGAACCTATAGTGAATCTTTAGCATGTGAAGTCCCTGAGGCGGGGAGGATCCTGCTGGCTCAGTGAGCTCTCATGAGATCCCTCCCTATGGCTGCAGGCCAGACTGGTAACATTGCACAGGCAATAAAGATCCATGTCCTAATACTGTTTATCTGTGAGAACACTGCACAGAGCTCAGAATACAAGTAGAGAGGATCAGATTACTTTTGCTTTTAGTATCCCACAGTAGCTCCCGTGAGTATAGGGCTTAGGTTTAACTAAGGCTGACATGCACTGTATTAACCTTATGTTTAGAGTTGTCAAAAAAAATCTATATACGATAATAAAACTAGTACAGAAATTAGATACTCATTTGAGTAGTTATCAACACTAAAAAGTCACAGGACAGAAACAAACCTTTCCTGAATAGCTTTCAAATGATCTTGAGCTGTATCAGAGCAAGTATAAGAGCACATAGACTAGTATACGCCCATGGGAGCACTACTTAGATTAAAACATGATGTCACAGAAGGCCTCATGGTAATATAAAAGAAAGTACTATGATTTAATGTTGAAAATAACACTGTATTGTAAGTAAAGAGTGTTTATTATCATTGTGGTGTTGGAATCAGTATTGACTATCAGAGAGTCTATTCCTTAGTACCAAAATTGAGTTTGAAATGTTAGTATTGTGACAACACCCCTTATGTACAATGTTTTAGATGGTAGTAGGTCAGAAAGGCAAAATTCACTCAGTGTGTGAGAGTGTGGTTGTAACATACCACTGTGTCCTCTCTTTGGTTGTCAGGGGCTCTTAAACTCCACTCAATGTCCAGAGGCCCCGTGTCCTCAGGGGCCAGAGTGAACTGACAGTCCAGCTTTGCACTCTCTCCACTGGCCTTCTGTATGGAGGGCGGCCCTGTGGACGTGATCTCCAGACCAGACACCAAACCTGCACACAAAGCATAACAGATTCATTAATTAATCACCAATTTAACGTTAACAATATAAAAGGTAAAATAGAGCTGGAATGGGACGATATAAAAATTTTGTGTCACGATTATCATGGCAAAAATAATTGCGATTAATGATTATGTCATGATAACTATTAAAATTGTAACAGATAAAAAATGAAAGATATTAATAATTAGAATTTGAATATTTTGAATTAGTTACATCGTTAAACAGTAATATTATAATACTGTACTTTGAAAGTGAAAGTAAAAATAACAATGATCTAGAAGAAAACATCATGGACACAGATTTTTTCTGCACATTCTGGTGAGAAAATGGTGATTATCTTTGTTGGTTTTGTATCATTATCCTGTCTTTTTTATAGAGAAAATACAACATTGTGACACATGAAATCTGATGTCCTGTTTGTAATAACACTTAACAGATCAAAGTTTTAGTAAGCTGTCACAGTGTTTGCTTCAGTCTCTCATAAAAAAACACACCAGTTACAACATGGCGTGAAGTGCTTTTTCAATGTTGCATGATGCAAAGCACTTGAATTAGAATTAGGGTTGACAAAAGTATTGAAAATCAGATACTAAATCGATACTAAAACTAGCACAGAAACTATATACGCAGGTATTGATACTAAAACATCACATTAGCGGCACAGAAATTAACCTTTCCTGATTAGTTTTAGAATGATCTTGAGCTGCATCAGAACAAGTATAAGAGCACATAGACTCGCATACGGCCATGGACCATGATGGAATCTACCTGGACAACTAACTGACGGACTACACAGATATAAGAGAAAGTACTATTATTTAAGGCTAAAAATCTACAGTTTTCTAAAGAGTATCTAAAGAAAGTGTTTTTTGTAATCATGGTCAAATCAGAATCGGTACCGAGTACTGATTCTATTCCTCAGTATCGAAAGAAAGTTTGAAAATTTTGGTATAGCAAGAATTAAACTAGTAAAGAGCACAGTATATGACAGGCAAAATCATGGTAATTGTGAACACTAATCTGCTGACAAATTTAAAGCAGGGCAGATTTTCAATGCTTTTATTCCCAAAACAGATGTATGATTTCCTGGTGTCACGGGCAGGATTCAGAGGCTCCATTGACGGGGTTTAGCGGCGGTGAGGAGCACAGTCTATAGAGAATGGAGTTGTCACACGCTGCCTTGACACATTACAGTCCCTCTGACAGGCTCACACTACAACAGCCAGCCGAGGGGAGCAGAAATAGTGCAAATGATGTTACTGGAAAAATAACACTGGATATGTGCATCACAACAAGTGTAGTAATAGTTTTGTGTGTAAATGTAAGGCTGCAATGATTAATGACTCTGTATAATTCTGTGTAATTATTGTAACAATGTATTTTTTATCTCCTACAATGTTGGGATTATAAGTTTGTGTTGCTCAATTATGAAAAAAATGAAAGAATGATTAATGTAGTATTGTCAAAAGTGTCTAAAAATATGTAGAAGAGCTATTTATTTATGGGTAATTTATTTATTTTTATATTTTTGCTCGTGATGTGTGAGCTACTATGTCCAAATTTCCCTTGTGGACCAATAAAGTTTGTCTAAGTCTAAGCCCACAAGAGCCCACATCATTCAGAACAGAACTGACAGGAAAAATAAATTCAAAATAAGTTTAAAATTAGCATAATTTTGTTTTTCACATTTTTAGGATAGTAAAAAAGCACATTTAATTACACATCCCAATATTAAGTAATACAATATTTAACTCCCACAGGCCTCAGGACAGAGAGGGCGACTCAGAGCAACAAGTCACACTCCCTCTGTGCTTTCCTCTTCTGCTCTCAAACGCACCACAAATGAGAATAAATCCAGAGGCAGTGGTCAGTCACACCCACTATTGTGCACAGTCTGGGCCTATAAGCTCTCCAAAGCACTGGATAACCTGTCTGCAGTGGTGGTGTAAGGTCATTACAAATACTCTAATACTATAATTGATTAGTTTTTTTGGGTTATTGTTTTGTTTGTTTACTGTGAGTAGACTCATGTCACGTGTATTTGCGAATGTAGCTGGTTCCATTCAAGAGAAATGTCCTAAGGTACAGTTTTCTCACCACAGTCTTTTTTATAAAAGGGTGACCTAAATGCTTCTCAAATTATTATTAAAAATTAACTATTAGTACTTTGAGTAGTTTCATGCATACTTTTTTCTTTTACCTTAAGGTTCACTTCATAACATTTCTAGTGAAGGGTCTGCCACCTGCTTATCTCCGTGAAAATTAGGGGTATAACAATATCCAAGTCTCCCAATACGATATCTTCACGGTTTGAACCTCACGGTATGATATTTATTGCGATATCGTGGGAAATCTCACGATATGGTAGGGAGGCTCACGATTAGGGATGCAACAAAACCAAAATCTCTCTGTATGATATTTTCACAATATCTATCTCACAGTATGATATTTATTGCAATATTTTGTGGAGGCTAACAAAACTGTTAATATGCTACTTTTTCCTCTTAAAATGCCTTGACAAGACTTAATTCAAAAAACTAAGACTTAAAGGTGCTTAGAACTGTTATTTCTTCATGTAGTAGCAAAGGATCATGGTCTATGTAGTTCCCTCTGTCTTTTTTAAACTATTGCTGCACCATAACTTTTAATTTAAGCAAAGAGACTTGTAATTCGATATATTGTGATGGTCCACGATATTACTGTGAGAACTTTGACGATACAATATCACGATATTTTGGTTATTGTTACATCTCTAATGGAAATGTTATTGCTTTGTCTTGAATGTTCCAGAGTATGGATTAAACCTTTCATGAGGGAGACAAGCAGGCACGCTACATTACAATTCAGATCTGTGGAGAGTCGGTTCCTTTCACAGAAGGAATTATCGTATTGTATGTTGTGTGTTTTGAGCAATAGAAACAACCATAAAGAATAAATGCTAGATGGATATGTTTAAAGTCATACCATGAAACATTCAATACAAATAAATACAATGCTGGCAGCACAACAATACCGATCGAGTACATCTTAAGCCGTTTAACTAAGCATTCAAATACTCTTTCCACCATTACTCGTATGTGGTCCTCAGTGCTGCAGCTGTTTGAATCGGCCCACAGGTTTTGACAGACGGCCCTGATGAGCGCGTGATCCGTAGCCACGAGCAAAAGCAAGAGGAACGGCGAGCAATATACAGCGGGGCAAGACGTGTCCATCACTGTCACCACGGATACCGGGTCTGGCATGTGCATGACGGAAAGCTCTGTCAATTCATCAGGCGCTTAAAGGAGCCGGGCATTTTTCAAAGTTGCATTTAAAAAGATGAAAATTGTCTCGCCAAAGAGAAAGTACTGGACTGGAGGCGTTCATCAGGCTGAGTGAATGTTGGTGTGACAGGCTGTGAGGGACATTGTCAGATGTAGCTGTTAGATCAATGGCAGTCAAGAGGCATTTGTTTAAATTACACTTCAGCCAGCGGGACATTACGTTTAGTGGTTAGCCGGTGAGTGGGAAACATACAGTCGTGTCAGCAAGGGAGAAAGAAGTACAGATATATTGGGCAGACGTAGTACCTATCACAAAAATATCTGATGATACGATACCATAATAATACCATAACCGATATTGTAACATACTCAATATAATGCAATACACCAAGGTTCTCCATCCATCTCCAAGCTGATTTTATTAAACTTCCTTAAGTCTGTCTCCATTTTTATTTTGACAGTTTCACTCACAAATTAAAGCATATATTATTATTATTAGTTTTATTTATTATAACTGAAATGACTGAATCAAAAAGTATACTAATATGTCACAATAATAGTGATATTGCCGTTCTTAAACAGTCCTATCGCATATAGGTACAGATGATCAAAAATTACTACAAAAGCAAGAAAATGACTAGTTAAAAAGTAAAAATGAAAAGTAAAAGCATGTGTCACATTAGTCCATTTTATCGAATGATTTGTTTATGAAAATTGCTGGGTGTTTAAGCAGTCTTCCACAAAAAAACAAAAAATTCTCTTCAAATTTTAGTACTGTAATTGCAAGAAGAAACATTACAATTTAACGATTATTCACTGTAATTAAAACAGTGAAATCCTCTTTCATATTGTCCATCAAGTATATGACCCACATCATGAAATCATAATTTAAAGTAAAGTTATTGTGACAGTTTACATTTAGGTTTACTTTTTGGGCTGTAGATTAAATTGAAATGACGTATAGTTGTTTCTAAAATTATCTCTTTTTTGTTACTTTTTTACAATTATAGTACAATCTGAATAGTAACAATTTTCACGTTACTTAAGCTTATGTATTCGTTGTAAATTCTAATGAGAATGCTGCAATCTGAAGGCAAACAAGTAAGCAATAATGTAACATGCAAATTGAAAAAACACATTTGTACCAACTCCCTGGAGTCCAGTTGGAGTAATTATCCAGCAGTTTTCATTTTGGGGATTAAAGACACCCAAAACTGATTTCAAAACAATAGTCTAGCTCTGGATTAATGAGGAAATAAGCACATAGGCCTGTACAGCCAAATGAATGATTACAACAGAAAAGGCCAGCTTACTCATTCTCCAACACAAACAACACTGCTGCTAGCGGCTAATCATTAACAGTCAACATTAAGTAAGCCTGCCCTGCAATAATGTTAGCTAGCTCAAAGTCTGCCACCGCCCGCTGCATGTGTGTACCAGACAAGCTTTATTTAGAGTAATGGCACTGCTGTGTAAATGGGCCTTCCTCTGCAGCTAATATAATGAGCTGATAAGGGATGCCATTAGTAGTGTCCAAGGATAGCCATGAAAAATAGTGAGTCATTTCTATTTGGTGAATAGAAAGTAGGACTGCACTAACTTTCAGTAGTCGACACGTCTGGTTTAACTAGATGGCAACATGAAAAAAATAATCACACAGGCTATATAAAGACTTGGCCTAAGGGAATGTGATGTCACCCATAGCCTTTGGTTCCAGCCAAATAAAGCTCATGAGGCTTGGACTTATAGAGGTAAATTTGGAGCCGAGTTCATATTAGAACTAGGGGTTAATACGAACATTTTAAGACCAAAATGACGAGGCTCACTACAGCAGTTAAAGAGAGGAAGGGGTGACAGTTTTTCAATGTAAAGTCAGTAGAAGTCAGGATTGATGGAGCCAGATACGCCCCCATGAACACTTCCAATTTGGACCTCTAGCAGGTTAGCTGTGTCCTTTAAACAGTCTATAAGACAAACAGTAATTGTGATTCTACATTGAGAATTTTACCCAAATAAAAAGGTTGAAATATGGTGACTGAAGGTTTCTAGATACTAAATAGTACACTACTGATCTCTGTAAGCCCCCAGTTGTCCAAAAAAACCAACAGAATTTTCAAGTAGTAAATACATTTCGCCACTATACAGAGTAGCTTCATCAGTTCTGACAAGGTTCTGGTTATTTACACACTAATAAGATCTAGAGGTGTGCAAAAATATTGAAATATCGATATATCGTATCATTTAATGTGATGATATAATGGTGATATCGTGGGCTGCTGTATTGATATATCGCTAAGAGTATTTTTGGTAACTTTAACTAAATTATTTTGTTACAGAGCTACAGTTTTGTTGCTTGTTTAGAGGAAGGAAAGTCGACACATTTGACATTTTCATTGTTTTGATGATTAAAATGGGCAATTTTTATATTCAGTTTGCATAGTGAAGTGGTTTAACAAAGAATTTTTTTATCACAGCCACAATTTAGCCATTATTTTTACTGAACAGCATCATATCTATTGGAAATATATCATATCAAATCAAAAATGCACTGTATCGAGGTATGTATCGTATCGGCAACTTCTTAACGATACCCAGCCCTAATAAGAACACATGTTAAATACTTTTTTAGACAATATGATTTAATAATGTTGCCTTTGTTGTAGTAGGTCTTTTGGAATGTTTTAGAGTCTGTATAGTCCAGATACCAATAACAATTATCTAAATCCAATTATTTTAATTGTCAACTAGTCACGATTATTCAGATTAATTGCTGCAGCTCCACCATTCATTTCCCTAAACAATAATTCAAACCATGTGTTGTTAGCAAAGTAATGGGCGAGAGGGGCTGTAAGCTAATTAAAAAGTCTCTCTTAATAACTATTCACAGTGGCCACTACAGTCTGACACAGCACATCCTGTGGTTACTAGGGCGCCGGGAATAAGTACCAGGAATTTGGAGCACCCATACCCCCCAACCCTACTTCATTCAGCCCAGTGGTCGTTCTCGCGCTACCCCCACCCTCTCATGGCGGGGTGCTCTTGGGGGGGAAGGCGGGCACTCAACGCAGGCCTGTTGATTGTACGACCCGCGTAACAGCCACCACCCCCCTCCAACCTTTGTCGCGGATCGCCATACAATGGGGAGCGAATCCTGTCTCCTGGCAACCAATCCCTCGACGGAGAAGGTTGCCGGGGTGCTCTGGAGACAGTGGGAGAGAAAAGAGAAGAAGGAGGGAGATAGGAGGCGAAAGAAGACATAGAGGAAGATTGAGTAGGTGGTAACAGAATGGGCATTTGTGGAGGGAAGTCACATTACTTTACTATTGAGGGTGTCTTTGAGAAGAGGCTGGTCTAAAGCCCGAGATAACAATGCCGTAGTTTGGCTTCCAATCGTTGTGCCAATTAAAATGATCTTTCGACCCACTGGCAGCTTCCAGGGATGACAACTGCATCTTTGTTCCGGTGTTTTATATGGAAAAGACATTGAAGATTTAGTTGACTGTGAGAAATTGTAAATGCAGTACTGTTATCTTTAGTCTATTAATCCATTTTATATAAGCACTCGGCAAATGAAATGACTGAAAAGGAACACAAATATTAATAAATATTGAAATATGCCAGTTTCAAGCTTATTTTTTCAACAGATTTTAATCAAGTTTTGAAATGTATTGCTTATATTTTAGGTTGGAGTTGGAGAGATAAATAAAGCAACCTTCTACACGCCAAGGTAAAATTCTTTAGATAATTAGAGGTTTGAATGCATTTTAATACAAATCTTACTGGTCTTGCATTGGATCTAGGGTTGAGTATCATTAAGAAGTTACCAATACAATAAATACCTCGATAAACAGGCCATGATATGATACATATCTCGATACAGGGAGCTTTCAGTGAGATAATATATATTTCAAATAGATTTGATACGAGTCAATAAAAATAAAGGCTAAATGATAGCTGTGATATTAAAAGTCTTTGTTAAACCACTTTTTGTGCAAAATTAATCTGAAACACATCCATTTTAATCATCAAAACAGTGAAAATGTCAAATGTGTTTGTTTCCACTACACAAGCAACAAAACTGTATCGCTGTAACAAAATAATTTTGTAAAATACAGCAGCCCACGATATTGATAATGTATCATCACATTAAATGATGCTATATATCAATATTTCTGCACACCTCTTATTGGATCAATGTTACAATTAGTATTACTTCACCAATATCACCCATCAACTATTTAGCAGTTCCAAAGTTTTGAGTATTTGAGACACAAGACCTGCTCGGTGTGTTAAAACAGTTAAAACAGTTGCAAATAGGAACAGAAATCCTAGTACAATACTTTCTCAACACTGCCTATAGTATAGCAGGAGTCATTATTCTAACAGGTCCCTCTCCAATAAGTGATAGATCATGGGGTAGGACAGCACAGGGCCGTTAGCTGAGGGGATCTGTTGTGACCTCAAGCTAAAGTCCTTCAGACAGCGAAGCGAGAACCAGCAGGATTAGGGACCTTGCTTCATGACCTTTCACCTTTCAGGACTCCTTCTGAGTAGAGTCTGAAAAGCCAAGTGTTACCATAGGGGAGATAAGACCAGGCAGCAGCTATTTTGGGCTCACAAGAAAAACAGGAACAAGAAAAGACTCAATGTGCAAGGTGAATGACATCGCATTGGGATTAATTTCAGTTTGACAGTTTACCGTATAGGAGATTTGCATATTTTTCATGCAATTAGCCTGGTGTGTGGTATACTGTAAGCTTCAGGAGCTGCGTATCATTGGTAGTATTGAAGTCATGTTCACACTAATTTAATAAAATGAACAGATGCTCGCTGTGCAGCAGTTTGTCCTTGAGCACCAAATATAATCTACATTTTAAGGCGGGCGATGTGCCGAAAAATTAATCACTATGTTTTCCTTCATATTAAACTGTCTTTATTTTTTAGTTTATTTTCGCCTTATTAAAAACTAATAAAAATAGCTTTCAATGTTCATTTTCATAAATAAATACAGACTTTTTAATGATTGTGCAAAAGCATAACACAAAAAATAGTCACATTTCTGTCTCCAAGGTTGAAACTCTGTAAAAGCATATGTTTTGGGCCAGGGGATTGACTGTAAAAAGACCCAAGATGATCACTGATAATTAGACAAGACCTACTACATTTTAATGCATTGTTTGGTAAAAGATTTGAAAGACAGTATTGATTTAAGTTCCAGTTAAAAAATAATCACTTAAAGATTTTTTTTGGGTGTAAACAATGATTCATTAGGATAAAATGGCAGTTTGGAAAGCACAAATGAAAACTGCACATCACAAACATGCACAATCCTCCCCTATGACCACAACGGAAAAACATCTAGTATTCTGGCACAGCACAGATCACTCTCTGAAGTGGCTTCCTGCGCCTCCTCCCTGTGGTCCTGTTGGAACTGTCATGATAATTACTATTTAGACTTATTGTTGAATAAATTACTGAAAAAATATATTTATCTAGATAGTTTTTTTGCACTGGCAGTAACTATTTTATTCCTAATTTATTTGTGGTACATTAACTCTTGAGCTGTTGTGTCAAATACTATTATATGTATTTATAACTCAATTAATTATCTTATTTTTAACTTTCTGTAGGTGGCACGTCACCTGCATGATTCCATGGAAATAGACACATTCTCCATGGAGATCGATATTTTACAACATTTCCATGGGAATAATTAGGAGTTCAAATCATGTTAGTATAGATGCAATCTTACTCAACGCACATTTATATGTTTTTCAATAAATAAATAAACCAAAATGAAAAATGCATGCACACGCCGTAACATGGTACAAGATAAACAAGTGTACTAGGTTAGATTTGAATTCTATTATTAATGTCAGTGGAATAAAGTGGTCTTCAATATCATGGTTCATCATGATATTTTATGAAACAATATATCGTATATATCGTGCTACAAACATTGTTATCGTGTCAGGCCGAGTTGGAACTGTTCACTTCGCGGGTGGAGTCTGGTTTATTTAGAGTAGCACAAGGCCGTGTCTGCTGAACCATAGTGATGCGCTGTAATGCTGCCTGAAAGCACCACTTGCCACATACGCTGCCATCCAATTCCCAGTGTATGTGACCCAGGGCTGTTCTGACATAATTGAGCATTAAATGATGAAGGGATGACGAATGATGGGCATTTGAGTTTGCCGCCTGGGCATTTGACACGTTTCAGACAAGCCCATTGGGGATGTATTTATGCTGCTGCTGATGTGAGCTTCAGCCACAATGTACAACAGTAATCATGATAATAATATGGACACAAATGACGACAGAACGCTGCCATCATGGGAAACTGCTGACAACCATGTTTATTTTAATAAAGTGCTGACTGCCGTTTCCATAAATTGTAATTCTTAGAGGGAATCTTTCCTAGTACAGATGTACTGTAAAAGCGGCTCTTAGGCTAAGAATGAGCCCACTGAGTGCTGTTGGCGTAGGGTGACAGGCTTTTCACATTTTAAAACTTGGACAAACCCTGGTTGGGATGGTTGGTATAAATAAAATAGTGAAAAGAGCAAGTAACATTGCCCATTCTCAGACTGGTCAAAAATTGGGACACTTAGTTTAGTTCTGGTTTAGACCTGGTTTAAAGCAGACTGGTCTAAACATGAGGACATCTTGGACATTTCTTGTGTAAAACTGAGACAAATCACTAGTTTTGGCTAAATCTGGTCAACCTATGTCTGCATCTAAGATATAAAGTGTTTTTATCTTCTGTGAACCAGGAAGTAAGGCTCCTGCAATATTACAATGCAAAGAATTTAAAAGTTTAGTTAAGTTTTTCACGTTTCTGAGAAGTAACAATCAGGTACACAGGGAGGGTTAAAAGGGAGTTTCTAAAACAAACTTTTGCCTTGTTTTATTAAAAAGTTTGTAGAATAGGTTCAAGCTGCAAGCAAGACAGAGCCTTGGGAATTGTCCTGCTTATTTATAGAATTCATTACCATTTTACAAGGTGTGGACACTGGATTTAAGCAGCTGCCACTCGCCCACAGCCCTCTGCTTTAAAACTGTCCCGGAGCCAGTCTTAAAGCCTGGCCTTGCCTCCAGCCTCGTTTTACCATGTCATACACATACACACACACTCACACACTTACATACACACACACATACACAAAGGGAGTGCCACTTTATGAAGCATCAGAGTGGTCAGATAAGAGGGGTCCAGAGGAGCAGAACGTCCTTCAGGTCTGCTGCACTCAGACACACTGAGCTGGTGACAGAGGCTCTGGATGTGCTCTACAGATGATAGTGAGCTGATAAGCACCAGAGACAGACGCAAATGTGCCAATACAGCCATCTGTGCAGGATATTAAAAAGGAAATGACAGGCCAGCATAAAAACTCACGGCGTGTCGCAATGATAGATTTAGTGATTCAAATGACTGCAGGCGTCGCACAAAACTCAAGTCAGAACAATACATTTGACAGAAGAGTGCATACAGTATGCCCAGTGCATTTATCTTTAGGATCAGATCAGATTTGGCCAGTAATGCAAAAGTAATAATACTATGACCACTTTAACAAAAAAGGCATTTAAGGCAAATCTCAGTCCACCCTTGAAGTCTTAAGTGTTTTCATAGCAGCAGGTAGTGAGTTCCAAAGCCTGCAGGAGTCCACCTCTCATGTGTCTCCTGACACAGGAGTTTCCCCAACCCCCAAAACAAACAGAGCATCTGACACAGAGCAGACCCAAGGGGCCCCAGCCTTTGTCCGGGGCCCAACGCCAACTGTGATCAGGAGGGAGTGTCGCTGATCCACAAGAGCAGACACTTAATTCAAAGAAACAGAAGCTACAAACTGCAGAAGACCAAACTTCAGAATCTTATTGTGACTATAAAAACACACATTTATATTGTAGGAGATCAGCTGAGACAGGAAAGAAACAAAGCAAACGATGCTTTCCCAGCCGGAGGCTTCATTATGTCAGAAATGAGCACATAACTGCGCCGGCTTAGAGCAGCAGAGCGTGAACGTGTCCCTCTGAAACATCGCACTAAATTAGGGATTAATGGCCTTTCTGTGGAGTTCACAACTATTTCAGTTTTCAGCGTCATTAGAGCAGAAGAGTGTAAAAAGTTATAGTCACTGCAAAACACAGTGCTATTTCTATGTCAAAATCAATTTACAATTTCACAAAGTTTGTACTAGTTCTTTTCTATATGCATACTTTAACTTGCTACTATAGTGATACTATAAATCAGCCAAATTGTATTTCAATAAAATCCTGTGTAAACACCCATGTGGAGTCAACAGGCAGGGAAAAGATTGCTGGATGGAGTCCAGAGAGCTAAAGGGATTATAGTGTGATACCAGGCCACAGACAGTTCAGACTGAGGAGGACCACTGCACCTCCCTCAACATTCCTGGGTCCCTCCTTCACTTCTTCACATGAAGCAAACTCTGTTGTGAAACTTTTAAACTTTTCCTGTGCACTGATAACATGAAGTTTGGCCAAGGCAACTTAAGCTATCTTTTTAAAAATTGTATCCTTTTCTTTTTTCCTTTGTTAAACTCTGGACTGAATACAATGTGTGTTTGAGATAAATAAATGATAAAACACTTATGACACATTTCCAGACTTTCCCATTAATAGTACAGACTATGTTGGCCACCCATTGTCTAAAATGCTCCCCCATAGTCTTAAAAAATATGGGACAGACAATGGCAAACAAAATCTCTTTGTTGCTTCATATACATATAATGTAACAATTTTAGCTCCAAAAGAACAGAATATGAAATACAGGCAATAAGTGACATTTAAACTCCACAAATTGTGCGAATGAAAAAAGCCATATAGTCTGAATCACCATAGTGTGAACAAAATCTACGGGAAACACTGCATTTCTACTGCCCACTGCATTTCAAGACCAACCTGACCAAGGGGCCTTCACAGTCATGTTGTCCAGGTTTGTGGTCTAAATTTAGACACTGCCTGTAGGACACAACATAATGGTGGACTCCTCTGTACAAATACACTTGTACAGAGTTTGTTATTGCAGGAACACAGATTTTCAGAGGATATCCAATAGCTGCTGAGAGCTCCCTGAGGACAGAGGCAAATGGTGTATTGACAGAATACTTTGTAATAACTGTGAAACATCAATTCCTTTACAAACGCCTCTACAGCAGCACAGCGTGTACAGACCCAGAGTGTCCACAGCATTTAACGCAGTCTTCCTGTCCTCTACACTTCAGGAGGACATCGAGATAAGACTGCTGCTAAAAGATAACACCATGGATAATCCTTTTCCTTTCCTCGACTTGTCTGCGTCCTGCCCGGGCCCCGTGTTAAAGGGCCCATATTTCACTATTTTCTCATCTATATTATAATGCTGTTTCCTCATCAAAACATTTGCTTTGTTTTTCAGGAAGTGTTCCACTGTGTTTTTAAACTCCATACACCTTCACAAGAATGATTTGGATTATTTCAGACCTGGAATTGCCAATCTCTACTGAAAAAGTAGCTGTTAACTTGAAAAATACTGCTTCATGACATCACAAGGTGGAACAGAGCATTCTGAGCTTTGGAGATGTAGACAGATTAATAATAAAATAATTACTCATGTGTGAATGAAATAAAACACAACTCCAGGTATGTTTTTGAGGAGGTAACAACGTTATAAGACGGCTAAAAGTTACAAAAGTCATATATATTGCATAATATAGGACCTTTAATATTGCGGGCTCCGTGCAGCTCTTACTTCTTTGATGCAGGTGAGCAGAGTGCACCTGAATGTGGGGCCCTGTAGGACGCCACGGGCAAACACTGTCAGGAGCTGTTAGACTTTAACAGAGGACACTGCTTTGATTCATGCCTCCAGCTCAGACACTCACCCCAGACCACTCCAGCGCACAGACAAACAAGTGAATGGGGAGTTAAAAATAACCCCACCACCAGCTGAAACTAATTGCGATGTATTTGCAGTCTTTTTATGTGACAAAAACTGACTAAAATGTGAAATCAAATCTAAAACTTAATCTAAATGAGCAATTAGCAAGAACTGTAAATATTTAGCCAACATAATTTTCTCTGCAAACAACAAATCATCCTGTTTTATGATGAAAAATTTTAAAATTGCTCCTGACCTCAACAAACATGTTCAGAAATGCGCAGGATTCTTAGATTAGTTAAGCAGTTCATATTTAAGTCTTCTCTCAATTATTAAATCTTATGGATGTGCCTAGATTATGAATTATACAACAGAATCCTGCTATCAAAACATAAATAGTGCAGAATCAAAGTGGAATCGCAGTGCTCATCTACAAAACTTGCAATTAGATATTTTTCTAAAAGCAGTCCTAACTAGGGATGTGACTATAGCCTCCACAAAATACCAAGTTTTGGATAACAAAATTGTGAATATGCTACTTTTTCTTTTTAAAAGGCCTTGACAAACTTCTGGTTCTGTCATAATCCCTAGTCCTAACACTGAACATGAGTACAGGGAAAAAAACACGTAAAAATTGGCGCTGTCCCCTGAAGTGAACGGTTTGGAAAGATAACCTAAAAGCCTTAGACTAGAGACTGTCAGAGCAGCAGAGCCAGTGCCACAGATAAGGGACAGTGGCAGACACATGAACACATGATTAACTGTGTGTATGAACATGATGGTCCAGCAGCAGTAAATTGGACCTCAGACCATGAAATTACTTCAGAATCAAAAGGCAGAGGCTGTGCTGTTTCATAATGAAGTAAAATGTATGAAAGTTACCACAACATACAATCATAATTTGAGACTATAATGAAGTAATTTGTTTAAAACACCACCACATAATGTATTAGTTAAAAAAAAGATAGATTACTATATAAACTACATATGAAAAAATGTCTGAGCTGCTTTGCATTTCCACAAATCTGACTCGGCGTGGATGAGGGCCTCCTCTTGATTGTCCCCATGGCTATAATATTCCACAGTATGGCATAAAACTTATCTCCGTGGAGAGTGTTCTGCAGTATGGTTTTAACTTTCCATTTTCAAGCAAGTGATGTGCCAACTTCAGAAGGTTATGCCGCACTTTGACATTATAGTAATGACAAAACACAAGTCTTTATCAGGAATTTTACATAGTTATTTCAGTTTAGGTTCAAATCAAGCACAACTCTTGGCAATGACTCCAGAATCCTTAAATAACCTCTTTAAAGCTGTAGACTTCAAGGTCATTTCCCTGGTGGGAGTTAAGTGCTTCTGTCTTAAACCTGCAACACAAGCTGATTCCACCATGATCCTGTGGTCTAACCCCTGACACGTCTAGACAGGGATGCTACATGGCTTAGGTGGACCATCCTGGATCAGTGTAGAGTGATGGATTTTTTATTGTCCACTACAGCAGTGAGTGGCTGGAACAAGACCTCGTCACAAGGAATTGCCTCAAGACTGTGCGAACCTGTGGAAAAACTGTGGATTTAACATCATAAATTATTTATCATCAATTGTGTCAAAATCTCATCTTGTCTCATTCGTGGACCAGTGTCATCTCATTTTGTGGGAGCTGTGGGATACTGGTGGATCGGATTTCGGTTTCCAAAACAATGATTTAGCAGATATTCCATTTTGGTCTATATATTGGTGAAATAAGACAATGTTGGCTCAAAGCGTCTCATAATATTGAACTTGTATTTTTACAAATCTGTAATGTAATAACTAGGGATGTAACAATAACCAAAATATCGTGATAGTCTCTTTGCTTAAATTAAAGAGTTATGGTGTGCAATAGCTAAAAAAAAGACAGAGGGAACTACATAGACCATGATCCTTTGCTCCATTTCAGTGTAGACTACATGAAGAAATAACAGTTCTAAGCACTTAGAAGTCTTAGTTCTTTGAATTAAGTCTTGTCAAGGCATTTTAAGAGACATAGTAGCATATTAACAGTTTTGTTTGGCTCTACAAAATATTGCAATAAATATTGTATCGTGAGATGTATATCGTGAAAATATTATACAGAGAAATATGGATAATATTACATCCCTAATCGTGAACCCCCCCACCATATCACGAGCTTTCCCACGATATCGCAATAAATATTGTACTGTGAAGTTCATACTGTGACAATATCGTATCGTGAGACTTGGATATCGTTATACCCGTAGTAATAACTGTAAATGATAAATAACTAATTAATTAATTTGGATAATTTTTTTACCATATGCCCTTTGTGTTTAAATAAAATACTAATATTATATTTTCAGTTTCTGCCCTAGTATTGGTTGATAATGTCAAAGTATCAACAGCGGTATTGGAACAGAAAAAGCCGGATGAGTGCATGCATAGCACCGCCGATAGCAAAATCATCTATCTGGAGACCACATCAGTGACTTGCATTTGTCCTTGTCTCCAAACAAAATCTGTGGACTTAACAGCCCAAATTATTTATCCTCAGTTGTGTCAGAATCTCACCTTATTTCATTGTTGTGGACCCAATCTTTTTTGTCATCTCATTTTGTGGGACTTGTATCTCGTTCCACCCTCAGTACTAAGAATAGCCACAAATAAAGCAAAATCATCCATCTCGAGACCCCATCAGCTTGCAATTGTCCCGGTCTCCAAAGCTCAGGGGAGTTGTGGACACGTGTCGACTGATATAACAGCGATTAATCATTAATCAGAGGCTCATTAGCGTGCTGCTGTAGTGTGCTGGCATGTGCTATGGACGATAACTCATGTCTCTGTATTGATTTCCTCTCCATTTCACTGCACTTTAAAAAGCGTCCACATTATGCTATTTTCTGATTTATGCTATGATGCGGTTTCCTCATTACAAACATACCTGAAGCTGTGTTTTGTTTGATTATTTTGTTTTTCATATTTAGGCTGAGATCTTCTCTCAAACTGAAAACACTCGTAATACAGGAAGTGTACAGGCAGTGCTTCACTGGGTTTTTAAACTCCATACAATAAAATTTGGATGATTTTTAGCTCGAGAATTGCCAATTTCTATAAAATAAAAAGGTAAGGTTAACTTGAAAACATCCACTTCATGACATCACAAGGTGGAACAGAGCATTTTGGGCTTTGTAGATGTGGAGAGACTAATAATAAAAAAACAAAACGCAACTCCAGGAATGTTTTTGATGAGCTAACAACATTCTAACATGGCTTAAAGCTCACAAGAGTCAATTCTGCATAATACAGGACCTTTAAATAAGGTGGCACAGAATACGACAGATACGCAGCAGAGGTTGATTCTTCTCTCCACTTACTGTCCAGAGAAGGCAGGCATTTCAGGCGGCTGTAATGTGTACATGAATTAAACATAGCCCCATTAAGACACTTAACAGCTGGTTCTTGGAGATCTCAGTAGTGCGGCGTAGAGCCCTTTGTGCCTGCTTATTAATACAGCAGCACTCCAGATTAAGGTTGGAGGTAATAGGGATTCGGACCGTCATAAAGCCACTGCCACAGGGTTATTTTCAGAGCAATCTCATCTCTCTGGAGGCCACCCGGGCCAGCTGCCGATTTCCTCACATGGTGGCGAGATGCACTACGGTAATTAAATGTGTGTTATGGTGAGCTGACCTTGCCGTGGTTAGGGCGCTGATCCTTTCCCATAGCAGGCTAACAGATGCACTGCTCATCTTAGCAAGAGATGAGCACATGGATACAGAGAGGGGCTGTTAAAAAAAAACTGCAATCCTAGCAGAAAAATCAATGTAAACGTCAAGAAAAAGATGTTGGGAGATTCATCGCTTCCCAGATACTAATCAATATTTAAAACTATAGAAACTAGATACTCATTAGAGAAAACATTGTTACAAAAAAAATTCGATAAATAGAACACGTTTGGCCCTTTCCTGAATAGTTATACTTATTCTGATCAAGACGATTCCATAAGAGCACATTAATATTTTAAATGTACAGTTGGTAAATTGTTTGCCATATAAAAATTGCTTTGAAAGGTGCATTGTGTAACTTTTCTGTGGACTGCCAACTACTTGTGTCCATATCTTTGGCTAGAATTTTCTACAGCATGGCATTCAATGTATCCATTTCCAAAGAAACAAGCAAATGACACTACAAGGACAAGTTACAGGTCAGATCTGTGGAGAGGCTGACAATGGAAGTGCAAGTTTTTTAGATATTTTTGAGCAATTAAAAATAACAAATTTATGTCAGATAGATACATTTTATGGCATACTGTGGGACATCTACCCTCGACCTGAAAAGTTGCATAGTGCACCTTTAAATCATCCTGGCAATATCAAAATCAATAGAAATTTTGTTTGATTTTTTATTACCATGACAACACTCCCCTCACTAATAAATCTTTCTGGTGAGAAAGTTCACGGTGCAGATAGGGTGGGGTGTCATAAAGTCAAGTTTGTATCTTTTACTATGAAGGCTGTGTTCCCTTGAGAGCGCTGCATCCAATCTAATCTCTTGTAATGCTGTGTTATGAAACAAAGTGTTTTCTTGCTTCAACAGTGCCAGAAGAGATTAGTGACTACTTTCCAACAAAGCATTGTACAGCATCATTAAATAGATTATCCAAAATGAATGAATTATTGACAGAAAAAAATGACAATTATAGCAAACTAAATATTTATGAAAATGTTCTAACCTACTTTCCTTTGTATTATATAGTTCTGACAATTGTGGCAGTCAAATGTCATTTTAATAATACTTAGCACTTGCCCTTATATAAAATGGGCTATTGTGGAAGGTAGAATTGCCTTATTCTCTAAAATACATTTTCTATAAACTAGATTGTTAACATAGTTGCTTAGAATTGAACATGATGAAACAACTGCACAGGGAGAGTTGAACCCAGCACAGAGGCCAAACCAAATGGGATTAATATATTTTCCTTAAATCTGCACAAGACAATATATAAATAAAAAGCCTTTTAAGATGATGTATAGCATAAGAGGTACTAAACTGCTTCACAAATTCTTCAGCGCCTCTCCAACTAAAAAACAATTTCTGCTTCTGGTCACCATATTTTTAGATTAGTCACACAATTAGCAGCACGATTGTTCTTAGCGAAGCACTGGATTATCGCTATAAGAGGAAATGTTTAATCATCTTCCCACAGCACAGACTTATAGAAGACAGACATAGAAATTATCTGTGAAGAATGATGTATGTAACACATCAGGGAGGAATTAAAATATAAGGAATAATGAGGATTGTAAACATACACATTGAAAGGTTTTCATTTATGATCGGGCTGTTACCTTAGAACAGAACAGTAAAAACATGCAAAGTATAATGTGTGAGGAACAAAAGTTGATATAGAATTCTGAAAATGTTTTGGCCATGGTTTAAATACTAGAGCTACATGACTGTGACTCTTACTGCTAATTGTGATTTTTGTAGCAAGTATTGCAATTGCGATTTATATTTAAAAAGTAGGATTTGGTTCAGACTCAGAGTGCACAATGTAAATAATTCCAGGAGCATTAATATTTGAGAGACTGAAATATGACCCAATAAACTAATAAAAGAATCTCATGCATTTCAGTATGCTTCTAGGTACAAGATTTTTATAGAAAAAAGATACAATATTTTGTACTTTGCAAAGAACATTCTATTATCCAAATAACTGTAGCCTTAGCAAATTGATAATTGCAGAAATTATCAATCTGTCAATTGCAATATAGGGTGCTGCCCTGTTAAATATGGTTTGAAACTCTTATAGTCACACAGCTACATGTCAGTGAGGCTGTACCCTCATCAGGAGCAGAGGGTGGGGCACCAGGGGCAGTACTGGGGGCACAAAGTGGCTCAGTGATGAATGTGCTTGTTGTTTATCGGCCCAACTCTGTGATGATGACAGATGGACTCAGAGCAGAGACAAGCTGCTGCACTCACCTTGTTCAATAAATGGATGTGTTGAAACTTTCTCACATTAAGACCATGCAAGTCTGCCAGTCAAACACTATAGCCTTGTTTAGACTGATTTGCTTTGGAGCAGATCGGTAAAGTTTGAAAGTGTTTTCCACTCTCTTAAGTGAATCATTTGAGGGGTCTGAAGTGGACCTTGGGGGTTTCAAAAACGGTCTGGCTGTCTTCAGCTTGGGTACATTTTGCTAAGGAAGCACTGCACACACCACAGCCACAAACTAGGAATTACTAAAAGTATTTAAAATTGCTGAAAGTGAGCTGAAGACTTTATTTCTTGAACAGCTGACGTCACCCTTTGGTATGTTTAGGTGACGTCAGTTGTTCACATAGCAATCCCCTGCAACCCATTGTTTACAGCCATGTTCATGCCCAAGGTCCAAAGTTACAACTGAAAATTAGCGAAGCATAGACGCTCTCATGAGACAGTCTCCTGGCCTCTAAACAATCAGCCCTGACCTTTATGAGCCCACGGGCCACTAATTTGAATCATTGATCCAAAACTGTTCCACAGCTTAACTCACTGGACATTATTGCAACTTTGATTTACATACCACTGAGGGTCCAATGGTCAGAAGGTCAATACTTAGGTCAAAGCATTAGAGAAATTAGAAGACATAGAACGTGAAATATCTGTCAGTGTAACATTGACTTCACGACCAGGGGGCTCAAGTAAAATGGTGCCAATATATCTTCTATAATAACACCTTGGCAGCAGCCCAGGAGGCACTTGTACTCTGCTACCTGTGAAAAAGAAATGAGCTCAGAATACAGAGCGGCCGCGCACCCATTAACAGGACTCAGAAACAAGAGCCACTATTAATCATGCTCCCAGATTCTCCACAAGGCAATTTGTCTATTCAGTAATTCGGAGATGAAATGGAGGGAAAATAAGTAGGAGGTGGGATAATGTAGCGTGGTAGAGGCGTTATCAGGGCTTAAAGGTGCACTAGGTAACATTAGTGCTGTAGGGTCTCCCACTTGTTTTTCTCATGGAGATGTAATTGCTTTGTCTGGCTTTAAACTTGAATTGACTGAATTATGGGTGTTTTTATGGCTCAAAGATTTACTGAAAAACTAATTTTTACTGTGAGCACTCTCGCATCTCCACAGATCTGACCTGTAACTTTGCTTTCTGCCACCACACGCTGGTTTTTATGAAGATACACATGTTTAATGGCATACTGTAGAATATTCCAGGCAAAGCAATAACATATCCATGGAGAAAAGCAGGCGATGAACCAGAAATAAATCACATCGTGCATCTTTAACACGCAGAGAAAGGTGAACAGGACTTGGCACAGGACTTTTATAACGCTGGCATGTTAAAATATTAATGTCCGTGTGAATATTCATGTGCGGTCGCTGCCATCATCAGGCGTGGAGGACAAAGCAGCGTCTCTGGAGTGTAAGCCAATCCAACGCGTTCTTGCTTTTATTTCCAAGGACAGCGGCTGGAGGCAGAGTGCTGGTGCTGGACTGAGGACAGGCTGTGGGTGCTACATGTTGAGACCCTTGGGTGCTCTGACGTGACAGGTGGTCCTGACCGGCGCGTGTGGAACGGTGACCCCGAGTCCTCGCTGTCAGTTTGACTCTGATGAGAAAAGCTTAAAGCAGCGGAGAACTCAACTCCTGAGGCACTACATATTTTGTGCACAATCTGAACTGAATATAGCAGATTTTTAACTCAAGTTTGTGGTACATTAAGTGCTCGATTAAGATTATTTGCTTAGAGAGAAGATGTGTCATCGGCATGCTTAAAATGAAGAGAACAAACAGATGAAATGAAATTAGATCTCACATTAATGAGACTGCCGAAAACATAAAGGAGAGCATCTTCTGAAAAATTATGTGGGTTTACAGACCAGATGAAACTTTATAGCACACTACTCGCTGCAAAATGTAATGTATAGTTTAAGAAAAAAAAAGTCAAATAATTTCTAAGCATTCGTGACATGTTTTACTTTCTATTCACTTCTTGTGCTATAACTGAAATAATCTCAACAAACGGTACATTTTAAGCTTCTTTTGATGCCTTGCAAAAAACATTATCTAATTATTATTACTAGAATATTCCAAAACATAACTTATAAGAATTCTCCATATCTCCTAAACTCCTACTGACCATAGACTGTATACATAAATAGACATCGCTAAACGCACTCGCCACTTGGTTCCAAATGGGGAGTTCGCATGCAGGCTCTTCCGGCTCCTACTGACCCTGGCTCCCATTGGCTTACACTGGAATATTGGGAATATTGTCGCCCCTCTCTCTGTAACTGCTGCTGTGAGCCTCGTCATTTGGGTCTTAAAATGATCGTATTAACCCACTCTACAAGATCCTGATTTTTTTTTCTTCACTATTTTGTCAGTGAAAAAAATCCTATTCATATATAGAGTCTTTCTCCAAATTGGCCCCTGTAACCGTTAGCGTCACAAGCTTCATTTAAGTGGTGACGTCACACTTGCTTAGTCCACTTTTTTATACAGTCAATGCTACTAACACAGTCACAAATGTAATGAATAGTTTTCCATTGTCCAGTGACTTCATGAAACTTGCAAACAGCTCAAATCAGGCCACAATGTCAATGCTGTGAATAAACATTAACCTGATATGAATACAATACACTTGAGTTCACCATTGTTCCAAACACAGTGGAGCTGGTTTGTCGTAAAAGAGGATCTTATACATGACGTACATTTGAGAAGGGGGAAGGGAGGATTCTGGGTAAACTGAGCACGCTGGCTGCGACAAGTGTCTCTGTTTTCAAAAGGTAACCAGGCAACGGGCTCCAGTCAGGGCCTTTGCTCTGAGGCTTATCAGGTAACTGCATTCAGGGCCTGCTGATAGTGCTCCAGGTTTGTTTGTCTTGGGTTTGAGGTATTGCCTTTACGTCTTCCTCCCAAACGCACAGAGTGGGATATGAGGCCAGGACAAGGTAAACTCTGTGTTAAATCAGCGATGAAGACATTTTAAAATAAATTATTGAAGAACAAAGTAAATGTTTAGCAAAGTGGTTGTAACAGGTAGCCACCATGGAAATGCTTTACCAATACTGATATCACACTAACAAAAAGGGAAGTTTTTTGGGGAAATTTCTTACTGCCATGAAGAGGGCCAGTTGTAACCTCACTACTGGAGGTGTAGATTTCAGAACAGCGCTACAATGAAAGCCATAACCTCACACACTACAATATTATTTTTATCAAGAAACGCCGTGTCAAAACTTACGTCTTTCAAAACAACTCTAACTGAACAACTTTTTTGTTATTATAAAGTCAATACTTTAGGTGCTTGAATATATTTTAACTAATTACTAATTATTAGAAATTATTCAATTATAAACGGAAATTACAGATGATTGAAGAATAAGATAAAATACTTTAATAATGTTAAAAAATTTCTCCAAATCTTGTGCAGTGTAAGTGCATCTCTCACATGCTGACATTGGATTGTTCGTATCTAATCTATGAACATGACTAAATAGAAGAACTACACCAGTGGTAAAACTATTTTGTAGGGAAGTCTTTATGAATCATAATTGTTACATTGACATTCCCTTCATTTGTGCAGTGAAACTACGTAAAGACTTACACATCAGAGTAGACGAGCTGAAGAAATAAAACGTTCAAATGTTTTGTCATTAAGCAGAGGTTAATGCGATGTTGTACCACATCTGAACAAAATGTTATGAGTCTGCCAAATATTGTTCTTGTGTGCTGAAGTGGAACAGCATCCAAATGACAGGGCCATGATGCCATTAAGATGGTAATGAGCCTCAAAGTGTACACAACCATGTGAAGCTAGAAACAAAAGACCACACTACACCGCACACTGTCTCCCAACCATATACCACCAGTGCCCCGTTTTCATCTGAGGGGTTTAGGAGACACAAAACAAAAGCTTTCCTCGTCACAAAAGCTTTTACTAATCAGCACACAGGAATGCCACTGTCCTGTCCTGGGCTCTATGGCTGCCAATCAGAGCGTTCTATGGAAAATGTATGGGAATACAATTTGGAACCACTGGAAAAATAGAGCAGAGTAAAAAAGTTTCACATCATTGTTCAGAGTGGGAGGAGCGATTGGACAGTTTCAGTCGAAATTCCAGTGAGAAGACAAGTCACGCCCAACTCACAGGAAATGTGGATAATACAGCTAAATAAAGAAAAATACTTATCATACACATGTGCCAAAAGAAGCCTACATTATAAATTATGCTCACAAGATCGAGTTAAAATGACAAACACACTTAATTAGAATAGACATAGAAACTAGAACAAAGGTTAACAGGTTATTTACTTTTATATTGTTAGATTGTTATAATACTGCTTCAAAGAAAGGTAATATAATATAGATCTTAAATATCTCTTCTTCAGTATTTGGGGGTCTCTGGTGGTCGGGGCAGATGGCAGACAGGAGCAGATTTCAAGTGCATCAGCTACAGGTTTTAAAAGCGGATCAGGCTTTTGTCAAAACTCAAGTGCCCTGCGATAAAACCCAGACATCTCGTAGAAAAAAGCTCCTTACGCTGTTAGGAGGAGTTTTACAAGAGAACATGGGCTCAAATAACTATAAATACGCGCCAGATCACAGAATATTACGTGAAATTATAATAATGCTTCTTCAAACACCCGATTTAGTTTGTTTTGGCTTCTTGTCAAGTGACCTTCGCTCGGCGACAAGTCCACAGATGTTAAAACTCACATTTACAACACACAACACGTGAATCTGTAAAATATCTACATATACCGAACAATAAAAGACGATAATCTGTGTTTTTCCCACAGTATAAGTCGGTCAGAGTAGCCAGTGGTCAGTACGCATGAGGACGACGGTAGTGGTAAAAGTATACTAAACTAAACTGTAAAAAAAACTTACCCATAAAGAGGTAAAGCAGCACGTAGTCGAAGCGCATCGTCAAAAGCTCCATTTTTGTGTCTGATACTCCAGCACTTGTTCACAAACTTAATCGGACAAGTTTTGTTGAATTCGTCAGCGGTGATCTAGCTCGACTGAAGCATCCAAACTCCACTCCTCTGTTCTCCCTCTTCTCTCCACCCTCTTCTCTTCTCTCCACTCTCTGCAGGTGCACCGTGAGCGTGCACGCGAGCCAGAGGAGCGCGCACAGGGAGTCACGTGACATGGGCGCGCTGAGGAGAGGCAACACTGACACCTGCTGGTACCATGGATCTTTATTTTTATTTTTTTAAATTATGGTTCTGTGCTGGTACTATGGAGTTCATTATATTTCCATGGCTGCTGCTAGTCGTGCAGGTTACACCGAGAACAAAAGACAGATGAGAGGACACACTGCGGTGGTCAATAGTGTGAGTCACAGTGTGCATTTAGCAGCTTTGACCAATGGTGGATGAAGTACTCAGTTTTGTTACTTGAGTAAAAGTGCAGATACAGAGGCAAAAAATAACACATGATAAAGTCTACTCAAGTAAAAAGTATTGTTAATTTGTTAAAGTCTTAAATGTAGTGATATTATTTAAGTTTTGGTCAAGAATACAAATCAATTTCTTAATTTTTTAGATGATTTTGTTTTTGCTGAACCTTGTACTCAAAACTTTTAGTCAGGATGTTACCATGAACATAGTCAAAATAACCCCTTAAATTAAATCAAAAGTACTTTCTTACTTTTCAGTCCAATTAAAAATGAAGTGGAGTAAAAGGTACAGATACTGCTCTCAAATGTAGTAAGAGTAAAATGTCCCCCCTGTAAAATGTACTTAAAGGACAGACCTGGAAATTGTGCTGAAATAGTTATTGCTTTTACAATGTTACCTTCCAACACTGGCTTTGACATAACCATTGTACTGTTAATAAGGCTTGGAACATTACATGTTGGTCTGTATTACAGTACAAATACTTCAATTTGCAGTAAAAAGTACTCCTATCATCATCAGGGTCAATTCAGAAGGTCTGAAGGCCAAATGGGCTTTATGCCCACTATGCACAAATCCTTCAAGCCACCACCCATCAGGGACACCCCTGAACTATTGTTCAAGTTCCAACTCAGAAAATACTAGTCCATATGACTACCACCAGAATTCCACAAGTTTTTATTGTGTACGTATTAATTAGGGTTAAACTAAGTTTAAAATAGGACACATAGTTGATATAGTTCTTAAATCTACATCAGGTTAATGGTTATCTATGACAAAAGGGTTGACTGATTGTGGAATCTTCCTACATATATCTACAGTCTACCACATAAAATATCAATAAACATTAAATACAAAATACAAAGCAGTTCAAACAGCAGATTTTACTGATCTGGCTGAATACTGATTGTGCTAAAATAGTTTCATGTAACACATAGATTGATAGAGCACCAGTGGAAACAAAATATATGCCACATCAACAATACAGAAATACAAATCTTTAAATATTGACTTCATTAATTCCATTAAGTAGACAGCAGACAGATCTAAATGTACAGAATCAGTACTTTCTAGACAATCATGATGCCAGGGAATTCTTTTCTAGAAAACTTCTTAACTTTAAGCCTTGAGATCTACACAACGAATAAATAAAATATTAGCTCATAGGACAAAGTGGTACAATAAAATTCACAATTGTAAAAATACAGTACGTCTTGGCTCCATATGTAGGACTAAAATCTTACCCTCCTATAAAAGTGATTTTGCAAACTCTAACAAATTGTCTAAAGTGCAAAAAACTGTTATAAAATATTAGTATAAAAACCTAGTTATAAAAACATTGGTCAGTCATTTTAGAGTTTTCAAGGTTTAATGTCCAATGTGAATGACTGTCGCCAGTACTTTTTAGTAGTACTGATGAAAGATCGGTGGAGCTCTCCAGTTTCCATGATGGTGTTGACTCTGTGCAGCGTTGGCCCACATATATTGTCTCATCCAGTGGCTTGGCGCGGGTCTGTGACGAGGTCTTGACATGTGGGGTGGCTTTGGAAACATGTTACCACTTCCTCTTTCCATCCTTTGGGAATGATAGTGAGCCGAATTATTTGCCTGTGAGACAAATACAATGGAATAATAAATAGATTAGTATTATTAAGCCCCATTGAAACATACTTCCCAGTAAATCTGCACACTCAGTAGTGACCCTGATTCACACATGCACCAGCACCAGAACAATGAACATGAGTTTTTTCTCAAGTCATTGTGCCATTTTTTTCATTTTTTTGCATTTTTTGTGCAAAGTTTTGGCCCTTGTTAAAGTTACCATCAGCCTTTTTTTTTTCACCATTAGATCAATAGTCAGGCCAAAGCCGGCACATTATAAGACAGAAGTAATGCAGATAGCTACTGGGGTGAAAAGTGAGAATACATCAGGCGGCGCAGCCAATCTAATTACGGATGTTAGCTTATTATGGTTCCTAGGTAACAGTTATCAAATTACCTCTACTCATGTCACATCTGTAGCCCGAGTTCAACCAGGAAGTGAAATTACAAAATTAAAAACTAGGTTTTTGTCTTTTTGCTTTTTTTACTAAAAAATTTGCCATGTAGCATAACCTGGAAACTAAGATCAAAACCATGGAAACCAAGCAGTGGTACAACCAATTTTGTGGCTTTAATCACACATAGGCAAGATGACATGATAATCTGATAAAATAAATATAACTGTACCTTGGGATTAAAGTAGCGGTTTGGTATCGTAAAAGTGGATTTTCGTGAAGTCTCCTCATCAGAAGAAGAACCAGAGTGGTAGTCTGACGTTACTCTCTCCAGGGCTTTGGTCACCTTCTTTGCAAGTTCTTTTTCATCCTCATCTTTGGACAATGTAGCCAAAGGGAAGAAGTGCCTGTACTCCTCATATCTAAAACAGAAAATAAGTAACAGTGAAAACCAAACCAAGTGTTTTCCACAGGGGTATAAACTATGGTGGCACAGGAAATACTTTTTTGATTATATTGAGTTAAAAGTCTTCTCCAAGAATAGGACTGGTCTACGATGAAATAGTTACTTCATACATTTATGATAATCCAGGGGCAAAATGTATATAGGATTTTTTTTTAAATATTAATTTATTGCTTAATTAGTTCTAGACCATAGAAGGTGGTGATCACAGTCTAACCTAGTCATGAGAACAGTGCAGACCATAAAAAAAAAAAAGATAAATTAAATAAAATCTTACCTGCAACAAACTTCGCCAGGATCCACCCATAATGTTAGCTCATCTGGCAGTTTAAGATCCTTGTACTCAATCCCACTTTCCTGACAAGCTCGAAGAATCTCTGGGTCCTGTGTGTAAAATTTATTAAGTCGTATACACCTGGAACGAAATTCAAATGTCATGTTATACTTCATGTTTTGTCCAGTGACTATCAGCATCCAATAATATTCTAGTAGGCTATAGTGTGGCATTACCTGTATGCCTGGCCTTTGCTGGGATTGTCAGGATACCAGTGCCCCTTGAATTTATCATGGAGTGCGACAGCCAGTCTCTCAACGAAAAGGTCAATCTTCTCTGAATCATGACTGCTTTTCTTTAGATAAGCTTTTAGAAAAAATATTACAACTGCAATTTCTTTCTTCATTTTTTAGATAATTGTCTTCACATTGGACAGTTTCTGCAACAACATAAAACACTCCTTAGCATTGGTTATATTACACTGCATTTGCATAACTACAAAAAACAGTATACAGTAAAACACTATATTTAAAATACCAATAAAAAAATGATCCAATCACTTTTCTAATACTTACAGATCGTTTTTTTTTTTTTTTTTTTTTTGTTTTTTTTTTAAGATCCTCCTGATCACCGGGGATCCTGCTAAAAATTGTGGTTGGTAACAGCAACCAAATGTTGAAGATATTTTTGTTTAAATAATTTGCTAGGTTAACAACAGTTTCGGTAAACAACAGCCTCTATGGATTATTATTATTATTATTTTTTTTTTTAAGTTTTCTATGTTTTATTATAACCCGCCTCTATGGATTACAGTTGTTCCACAAGGCGGGCTATGACGCACCAGTTCCGGTAGACCACGCTGTCAAACAACTCCAGCACAAATACAGATAAAGCAATATTTCTCTAGAACTTAATATATAAAATAGGCCGCGTAAAAATGCTCAATGGTCTATTACTTTCAAACATGTTTTTGTCACTTTATGAACATTAAATCTAGCATGTTAGCACCAAGTAGCCGAGATGCTATGTTGCCAACGCATAAACACAATTTATTACACAATTTATTTTTTCATCATATATCAATACCAATTATTTGCCCACGTTATCATTCACAAAAGTGTTGCCATACCTTGGATATTTTGTCCGCGTACTCGTCTCCCCTCTCCGGCGGTACCATATGGTTGGATCATGACACATTCATGAATGGAACTTCACGCCAAAAGAGAACGTTTGTAAACCCGCCCCTCCGCGACTCTGATTGGCTAAACACGAGACCTTACGGCCAATCAGGTTTGTTGGTTGTGATCATGTGACTCGCATAATGACTCACGCTCACACTGCATGTGCACGTCACAAATGGACGGTACGGACCTAAAGCCATGGATCTATTAAAAAGATGACCACACATGTTATTCCCCAACTGAGACACATTTAACATATTAAATATATGAAAATATGACAGTAAAGTCATGGTTACATTCCAAACGTAATCCCTTCAGATGTGTTTTATATGTAGAAAACAAATCTATTACTAACCACAAGGTGGCGTCATATACCCGTCTTACTCAAAATGCATTGTTAAAAGAAACACTGACTTAAACTTAAGTTTTTATTGAAATAAAACAAAAACAGTCACTTGACCACATTTCACACAGGTTGTAACTGGTCTATCAGCATAGAATAAATACACCTCTTGTATTTCCACACAGACATGCAGTCTTTGCAAAAGTAAAAACACAGAGAAGTATAACAACAAAAGGCAAGTAAAGCTTTGCTGTTGAGCCATGTATATGTAACACTTATGAATGGGGTTTGAACACTAACAAAATGTATTATACCTTTAAAATTCAAACTAAATACAAAAAACATGTTTAAATGGAGTCAACAGTTTGACCCGAAAGGGGTCATACACATGAATCTCTTATAAAGAGACTAGAAGAGAGAACAAAGCTGACTATCTTAAAATGTGATTATATACAACACCTTTGTCTCCACAGCTTATTACACTTGTGTAGCTCTGAATTCAGAGAATATGTTCTACTTAAGGCTTCTGGACACTGGTCACATTCTTGCATAGGGTTTCTAATGAATAACTGTCAAATCTACAAACAACTTGAGCCCCTTACATCAGAGGCACAATTGAGCACACGTTTGTATTGCTTTAACAACTTCGATCTAACTTTAAGACATTTAAATAACCCAAAAAGCACTTGCACTTCAGAATATCTTTCACATAATAACAAACCTCAAGTCTCAGACTGACTAGAGCATTTTCTGTTTGGAAACCATTCTTATTTGAAAAGTAATACAAATATTAAATAAAATACTTTGGCTAGACAGCTTTACCTTTTTAAAACGGTTTTGCAATAAGGCCTTACAAATCAATAAAAATATTTTGTCAATCTGAGGAAAAATAAAATATAAGAGTGCCACTTGTAGCACTTTCACCCCTAAAAACTGTAATCATTATGCACCAATGTG